>NC_041388.1:529448592-529591134 GCF_002162155.2 Triticum dicoccoides
CGCCAGGTATTCCAGTTATGTTTTGTTTTCTCCGATGTACCTGCTCTTCTCAAATGAGAAACACTGCTAATTAGACACCATATGTGGGAAGCATTATTTCAAAATGTAACAACATTAGGAAAATGTTCAGCCTATGCCAACCTAAGTTTACCTCTTCCATATTTCCAGCAAATATCCAGAAGTGCTCTGGTCAAATTTTTCATGAAATGTACCGGGTGCAATGGCTTGTAAAAACACAACATCAACAAGGTGGCATGCCAATGTTGACATCCCTGAAATGAAGGCTACATTGGAAGGCATCGTCCACACTTCAGATCATTCCGGAAAGGAGTTTAAAACTTGGAACATTGTTCACTTTAGATTTATTTGTTCTTAGTTTTAACTTTTTTTTGAGTATCCGTTGATCATTTTTGGCACGCTGAAACTCTGCATGGGTGATATGTATGCCTTATCAGATCGAGCTACAACTATGAAGTGGAAATCGAGGGCAAATGGAAGGAACTGAGGCAACTATTAAAAGTCTCGCTGGGTTAGATCCTGCTGATACTATGGTGAATTGGTGATGCAGCAAAGTTGCAAAAAGTATCTTCCAGCCCTGCATGCTTTTGACTACAGCTGATTGATACTTTTATATCATTGTAGAATCAATACCACGTAATCACTCTATTTCTAAATATAAGCCTTTTAGGGATTTTAATACGCACTACATTCGGATGTATAGACATATTTTAGAGTGTAGATTCACTCATTTGCTATGTATGTAGTTCATATTGAAAACTCTAAAATAGCTAGTATTTAGAAACGGAGGGAGTATAAGCGAAGGACAAAAAATATTGAAGTAGTCTCCACCAATGACTGGTGGTGTATGAGTTGAAAAGTTTGTTGGAAGAAGTTGAAAGTAGACGAAAGTGGTGTACATCAATGTCCTACATGTCCTGATACAGCACCATGGCCAAGGTACTCTCCTGCTACATTATGTTCTAAAACATTTTTCTTTTGTCATCAGGTATAGAATACTAATGCGTACAATAGATATACACTGACGAACAAACGAATCCAGTATATCTTTTTTTCCGGTGTATATCTATTTTTTATAGAAAAGGTAATCCTCCTTTTCTTAAAAAAAAGATATACACCGAGGAACAAGCGAATCCAGTATTTGCATTCTTTGGAGCACAAGGCCACATAATATGCAAAAATGTTGATTGTGTTGTTTCGCATGCGGCAGGACGGACTGGGTATACCGCCTGAAAGAAGAAATTTATTGTGACAGTAACTCCAAATGACATATCGTTGGATGCTGAGTACTACTTCCTTTGTCCCAAAATATAAGAACGTTTTTAACACTAAACATTCTTATATTCCGGGACAGAGGGAGTATTTTCAAGTGCAAGCAACAGAGCATCTGCAGAGTGAAGCACCACTGCCTCCGCTTGCAAGCAAAACAGCTGATGAAAATACACTTGTGGCTCCATCGTATCCCTAACATACCCCACAAGAAAATGCACTGTTGGAGTTAGAACAGAATAAGGTACAGAGAATTAAATTATATTTTCATACATTGCATCGGTCCAAAAATTTAGTGAACCATTTTTAGACATCGGACGACATGGCCCCTTCCAAGGAAAAAGAGGAGGTCTGCAACTGGGGAAACTGATGACCTAACCGCAGATTCCAAATCAAAGAAAGCGTTACCACAATTTAATTACAACCAGTAATGGAATACCTGAATGTTTACAATACTGACAAGATGTTACTGAATAATATGCACATCTGTTGTAAAAGAGTTGTTCCCTCTAAAAAGTGATAAATAAAAAAGAGGCCTAACGTCCATAAGGAGTACAGCGCATTTCAAGTCTATCATACCCCACTGATTGAAAATGCCGCTGCCTGCTTTGTAAACATGTATCGTCCCCTTCTGAATTGAGTACATTGTTCTTTTGTGCTATCTCAAACCGAGGTGCTTTTGGCTGTAATAAGATCTCTCTGCTCACTCGACAGCTTGGTGAATCCAATGTTTACCCATTATTTCTTTGTGTTCAGCTAGATCACCATAATATGGTCGCGAGTATCCACGACATGTGAGAAAAGTTGCCAATAAATTTTAAGTATGAAAACAAAAGCTGCCAGAGTTGCAAATGATAGTTCAACTGGTTAGAATGCACTGGCCAGCGGAAAGAAAAAAAGAAAACATGAAAACTGCGTCGCGATTCGTGTCTCGTGCGCATCCGACGGCTTGCCTCTTTCACCCGCGTTTGCTACCACTCGGCCTCTCTCTTCCGCCGGCCGCCGCCAAAACCAATCCCCAAACAACGATGCTCCGCCGCATCGCCGCCCTACGGCCGCCGCCGCCGCGCGCGGTGGCGGCGGCGCTCGTCGGAGGGGCCGACGCAGGCTACTCCTCCAAGTCCACCTCCCTCCCCCAGAAGCAGCAGCGCGTCCGCGACCACGCCTTCGACGGCATCATGGAGGTGCAGAAGCGCGTCCGCCGCTTCCTCGCGCTCCACGCGCTGCTCCTCTACGCCGCCACCCCCACCGCGCCCTCGGGCAAATTCTCCGCCGGGGGCAGCGGCGCGGTCTCTGTGCCCTTCTCCCGCCTCGGCGCCCTCTCGCGCCGCCAGCTCCGCCTCGCGCCCCTCGACGCTGGCAACTTCATGCTGCGCCACCCGCACGCCTTCCACCTCTTCCTCCACCCGGTCCACCGCATCCTCCACGTGCGCCTCACCCCGCGCGCCTCCGCCGCGCTGCGCCTCGAGGCCGACGCCATCGCCTCCCTGCGCCCCGGCGCCGTCCTCCGCCTCCGCAAGCTGCTCCTCCTCGCGCCCCCGCACCACCGCCTCCGGCTGGAGCACATCCGTCTCCTCCGCCGCGACTTCGGCCTCCCCGACGACTTCGCCGACTCCGTCATCCTGTCCAATCCCGCTCTGTTCCGCCTCACGCCTGACGGGTTCGTCGAGTTTGTGCCCTCCCCTGACGACCCACCCGACCTCACCGTCGCCGCCGTCGAGCGCTCCCGGGAGCGCCACTACCGCGAGCACCGTGCTCCCGGCGCTGGCGAGGAGGACGCGCGCTTCGCGTTCCCCACCCGCTTTCCGCCGGGCTTTAAGATTGGCAAGTATTTCCGCATTGCAGTTTGGAAGTGGCAGCGCCTCCCCTACGCTTCCCCGTATGCGGACGTCTCTGGCCACGACCTGCGCTCACTTGAGGCACAACGCCGCATGGAGAAGCGCGCTGTCGCTGCTGTCCATGAGCTGCTCTCTCTCACCGTCGACAAGCGTACCACGCTCGAGCGTCTCGCGCTCTTCCGTGACGCCCTTGGTGTGCCGAAGAAGATTAAAGAGTTCTTGCTTAAGTATCAGGGGATATTTTACATATCAACAAGAGGAAACCAGGGGAAGCTGCACACTGTGTTCCTCAGGGAGGCATACTATAAAGGGGAGCTTTTAGATTCCAATGAGATACATGACGCAAGGCGGAAGCTGGAGGAGCTGCTCTTGATGAGCCGAGAGAAGGCGAATTTGGATCGGATGTTCACCAGCATGGGCCGTGGATGGGATGAGCTTGGTGGTGGTCGTCGTGGAGGAGCAGAATTGAGGGAGAAGTTTCTTGGGGATGCAGGTGGCAGAAAGAGGAAAGTTGGCGCTGACGATGAGGACGATGGTGCCGATAGTGGGGAGGACTCGGGAGTTGAATCACTCTACATCGACTGAGGAACAGAATCATACAACGGCACTGAATGTCATATAGTGTAGCCTGAGTTCTGAATCTGGCATGGGAACCATATTGGAAGATTGATTTATCATGCTAGCATCTACACCATGGTGTAGTGATCTTGATTGATAAGAGAGTGTTGTATTCTGAGGTGAAATTTTGAGTGAGAGGTCTCGTCCTAAACTTGCGGACACTATGGATTGGGGAAGTTATCACCCTCAATGCTGCCATGCATCTGCACTAGGATGGTTGATGGAATTTTCATTTGCTCAGCATTATGTGAAGGGACAAAGACACAAGCAAGAGAACTCCTTTCTGCCCCCAAGCTAATTTGATCAGTGTCTTTTGACTTGTGAGTAACTCTGGATCTATTTCACTCATTGCTCCCATGGAAAACTGTTTGTGTTATGGATGGAATATCACCATAGCAACATTCTGTCAGTCAGTTCTATGTTTTGCAACATATTGTAACCAAACAATTGATACTGTAATCGGTTAGATGATCTGCAAATAAAATCAGAAATGCTGACGGGGCGTCAGAAAAATCCCAGTGCTTTGGTGTGTTTTTGTGTTTTTTGGTCAGTGCTTGAACACATGTTTTTGCAGCAGGGGAGTTGAGAGCTATGCATTCAGCCACTTTTTTCCCATTTTCAGTTGAGACGATAAGCAACTTCGTTGTAGGTTCTCTTTTTAGTTTTTTTTAATGTAATTCAGTGGTGATGGTTCAATAGTATAGTTCGGAGAAAATTATATCGTCTTAAATATCAATTTTGACGAAGCAGGCGAAGAAGGCCGCAAAGCGAGCTGTTGGTGAAGCAAGGGGTCGGGCATATGAGGACCTCTACCAACGGTTAGGCACGAAGGAAGGTGAAAGGGACATCTATAAGATGGCCAAGATCCGAGAGAGGAAGACGAGGGATATTGGCCAAGTCAAATGCATCAAGGACGGAGCAGGCCAACTCTTGGTGAAGGACGAGGAGATTAAGCATAGATGGCGGGAGTACTTCGACAAGCTGTTCAATGGGGAGAATGAGAATTCTACCATTGAACTGGACGACTCCTTTGATGAGACCAGCATGCGTTTTGTGCGGCGAATCCAGGAGTCTGAGGTCAAGGAGGCTTTAAAAAGGATGAAAGGAGGCAAGGCGATGGGCCCTGATTGTATCCCCATTGAGGTGTGGAAAGGTCTCGGGGACATAGCGATAGTATGGCTAACCAAGCTTTTCAACCTCATTTTTCGGGCAAACAAGATGCCAGAAGAATGGAGACGGAGTATATTAGTACCAATCTTCAAGAACAAGGGGGATGTTCAGAGTTGTACTAATTACCGTGGAATTAAGCTGATGAGCCATACAATGAAGCTATGGGAGAGAGTCATTGAGCACCGCTTAAGAAGAATGACAAGCGTGACCAAAAATCAGTTTGGTTTCATGCCTGGGAGGTCGACCATGGAAGCTATTTTCTTGGTACGACAACTTATGGAGAGATATAGGGAGCAAAAGAAGGACTTGCATATGGTGTTCATTGACTTGGAGAAGGCCTATGATAAGATACCGCGGAATGTCATGTGGTGGGCCTTGGAGAAACACAAAGTCCCAGCAAAGTACATTACCCTCATCAAGGACATGTACGATAATGTTGTGACAAGTGTTCGAACAAGTGATGTCGACACTGATGACTTCCTGATTAAGATAGGACTGCATCAGGGGTCAGCTTTGAGCCCTTATCTTTTTGCATTGGTGATGGATGAGGTCACAAGGGATATACAAGGAGATATCCCATGGTGTATGCTCTTTGCGGATGATGTGGTGCTAGTTGACGATAGTCGGACGGGGGTAAATAGGAAGTTAGAGTTATGGAGACAAACCTTGGAATCGAAAGGGTTTAGGCTTAGTAGAACTAAAACCGAGTACATGATGTGCGGTTTCAGTACTACTAGGTGTGAGGAGGAGGTTAGCCTTGATGGCCAGGTGGTACCTCAGAAGGACACCTTTCGGTATTTGGGGTCAATGTTGCAGGAGGATGGGGGTATTGATGAAGATGTGAACCATCGAATCAAAGCCGGATGGATGAAGTGGCGCCAAGCTTCTGGCATTCTCTGTGACAAGAGAGTGCCACAAAAGCTAAAAGGCAAGTTCTACAGGACGGCGGTTCGACCCGCAATGTTGTATGGCGCTGAGTGTTGGCCGACTAAAAGGCGACATGTTCAACAGTTAGGTGTTGCGGAGATGCGTATGTTGAGATGGATGTGTGGCCACACGAGGAAGGATCGAGTCCGGAATGATGATATACGAGATAGAGTTGGGGTAGCACCAATTGAAGAGAAGCTTGTCCAACATCGTCTGAGATGGTTTGGGCATATTCAGCGCAGGCCTCCAGAAGCTCCGGTGCATAGTGGACGGCTAAAGCGTGCGGAGAATGTCAAGAGAGGGCGGGGTAGACCGAATTTGACATGGGAGGAGTCCGTTAAGAGAGACCTGAAGGATTGGAGTATCACCAAAGAGCTAGCTATGGACAGGGGTGCGTGGAAGCTTGCTATCCATGTGCCAGAGCCATGAGTTGGTTGCGAGATCTTATGGGTTTCACCTCTAGCCTACCCCAACTTGTTTGGGACTAAAGGCTTTGTTAAATATCAATTTTCTCTATCCATGTTGCCAGACCTGAAGGATTTGAGTTGTTGTTGTTGTGTTAAATATCAATTTTGACGGGCCACTTATGATGTATGTTCAACAATTCAGTATTATATTTTCTCTGAAACAATTCGTTTCCTATTAGTTTTCCTCTTGCGTTGTTCATTTTGTTCAGGCATCAAATTTGTTGGTATGCTCCGCCTAGTCATTCTTAGTTCTAGTCAATCTAGATTATCATTGGTTACAGTCTGTTTTAGTCAGAATTAGCTTTTTTTACTTAGTTCTAGCCATACTAGATACTAGATGTGCTCTGCTTATTTCCTATCTAGTTCTAGTTCAGACCAGATGAAAAAAGGGAATGAACAATGTTTCCAGATCTCCTATGCTTAGTCATACATAGTTCTGGTCAGACTATATCATCTTAAGTTTTGCAGTTTGTACTAGTTAGACTAGTAGTACATTAGAAGCTATCTTCAGTCTGCCTGACAGATATCCAAACTTAGGTGGAATTCTAGTCTTGTTCAGTATCTATATTTAATATATATTTTTGGTTTCTATCTAGGATTGTCCAGATTTGAATCACAATTCAAAACCATAACAGATAATAACTTGTCAGTATTGGTGTTATCTGATAAACTGTTCGAATGGAGAGGCGCTGGGATCAAGGGGGCGCTCCTGCTGTCTCCGGTCAGCATGATGGCCCCCCTATGGTCGAGTTGCCTTCTCCGTTATCGGCGGCCGGAGCTGCGCTGCGTGAGATGGAAGCCCCGTAATTTTCCTTCCCCTTTCTTTTTCCCAGTAGTTCCTGCTGACCCGGGTGGTCTTTCTATGTATGCTGAACCATGTAACTGTACTTTTCGCTCCTACCTTAATATAAATGAAAGCAGCGCTGTTGCTCTTTGTAAAGAAAAAAGTTCAGATAGTCGACTCAGCAGTTAATGTTCAGAGAGCATGCATCATTGTTCTGTTCATTCTTTCAGATGATATTATCTTATTTGGTATCTTTTCAATTTCTTTCTTTACTCTTTCTGGTCCAAGCGTGAGTTACGTAACACTAGACAGTCCTGCATTATTTAGCCAGTCTATTTAATGCATTGTATTTTTCTTTCTCAGTCCCAGTATGTCAGTTTAATTCATCTATCATTTGGTTTATCAGTAAAATTTCTTTAGTCATCAGTATTTTTGTTGCTTTATTATTTTCTGGATTTCATTGTCTCATTGTTACTTAAGTACTTGAGTCTTCAGACTCATTCTTTGAAATTCAGTTTATTGATCTTCAGTGCACATGTTTATTCATTATTTCAGTAAGGCCCTTCTCACTGGTCAGATTTTCATTTTTCAAGCTCCTACTTATCAGTCATTCCTGAGTCTATCAGGTTTCTTCATTTTTTATTTCTTTCCTTCAGTATATATGTCCTCAGTTTTCTTCAGTTTCGGATTTCTGTATTTGGTCCTTAAATTTTAAAATCACTCATTCTCCAGTCTTTCAGTCTTACCTTCTCAGTCATCTTCAATATTCATTGAACATCAAGGCTATGCGATCAGGTCAGGTTTGGGCAAAGGTTTTTCCAGTGTTCGTTTTTTGCGTTCTGTCGCTATCTAGGATTATTCAGATTTTCCCTTTTTTTAGATAACATCGCCACAACTTTGTCATTATTATTGTTCCTCACATGAGGATTTGGTTTTTCAGTTTCGTCAATAGTTTCAGTGTTAGGTGTCATTTTCATCAGTTTCCTCAGTAGTTTCAGTGTTCGGTGTCATTTTCTTCAGTTTCGTCAAAAGTTTCAGTGCTAGGTGTCATTTTCTTCAGTTGTGTGAGTTACCACATAGGTAGGTTAGTTAGCTAGTTTAGCATGTTTTCAGACAGTTTTCAGTCTATCTACATCTCTCATTTCAGTACTTTAGTCTTCATTTTATTTCTTCACAATAATTTCTTTTTCAGCCCTTCTTTTGCCAGTTTTTATTTCTTCCTTTCCAGATCGGATCAGATACACGCTAGAAATGGATTAAATGGGGGTGTCGGTGTCGTCGAATCCTACCACGATCAGATACATGCTTGAAAGTCAGAGATACAACTCTTACAGCAAAATCATTTTTGTGGGTCTGCGCCAATAACCCGCTGAAATCCGTGTCGGTTCTAGTGACTGTAGCAGCAAGAAGGAGCTGCCTGTTTGCGGGGTGGGGTCTCAAGACTGAGCTTTTTGGGCTTGAAGGTTAGGTCAATTTTTGGGCATTCAGTTCAGTTCAATTATGGGTAAGGTTTGCTCTGCCTCTCTTTTTTGTGTTTTTCCGCAACGTTCTAAGAGCTTTACTTTTGTCATACAACGGAGTAGGGCCCTGTGGATCCTCTTATTTCTTTGAATGTTGTCTTTTTGTAGGAGATCATCGTGCCCCTCAGCGTGGATTGATTAACACTTCAAAGGAAGAACCAGGTACCCCTGTTTTCAATTATGTTTTTAGTTTGTGTCATCTTCATGTCAGTAAAATTCAGTTTTCCTTTCAGTCTTCTTCTTAGTCTCAAGTTTTGGTACCCTTGGTTTGAGTGTTGCTTGAATGATGATTTGCTTCTTCAGTTTCAGTAGTTTAAATGTTATTAGGGTTCATTTTCTTCAGTTTTGTCAGTAGTTTCAGTTTCAGGTGTCATTTTCTTCAGTTTCGTCAGTAGTTTCAGTTTTAGGTGTCATCCTTGTCACATGGGATGGGAGAGCAAGCCCAGGGTTTATCCTTGTCTGTCCAGTCAAGCACTTCTACCAGAGGTGCAGGGCTCGCCGAAAACGTCTAAGGTCCAAGACTCCCAACCCAAGAGACATGCCTCACGCAGCATCAGGTTTGGCTCACCAAAGGAAGTTTCTCCACAGCTTGCTGACTTGTTTGATGGCCCAGTTGTCAAGCTTGAAAGTGAAATGAGGTATACCGGATAGCCGAGAGGACCGAGTTGACGTATAAGGCGAGGATCACTTGAATGCAGCTTAACACGCCATCGTTGCAGCATGGATGCCAACTTATTAAGGGTGGGCTGGACGTCAGCACGAGTGATATTCTTGAATTGCAGGGCAAACCCAAGTATTTGCAAGGAAATTGACCGATGGCAACTTGAAATTTTTGCAGCAGCTGTTGGAGGTTAATATCTTCACATGGAATGAGAAGACGTTCTTCTGCACATTGGCCTTCCCGGAAGCAGATCCGAGGAGCAGGATTTGCTTGGTGGTTTCAGTGTCAGCGGTAGTTGGGGAGACGAATAGAGCTGTGTCGTCAGCGTAAAGGCTGACCCTGAGCTGAGGAGCCAGACGAAGGTTTGTTGAGAGCTCCAACAGAACATGCCTTTGCAAATAACCAGTGTAGAGGTGCAATTGCAATCGTGAATAGCATGTGGGAGAGTGGGTCTCCCTGTCTTAGCCCCCTTTTGTGGCGGAATTGCAGACCCAGTTCTCCGTTGACCAAAATCCTAGAGGGGGCAGACGATCAGCGCAGGCAATTAGATCACACCAGTGCTGACTAAAACCCAGCCTAGACATATGTTCAAGCAAGTAACTCCAGGACACATTATCAAAAGCTCCTGCAATATCCAATTTGAGCAGCAATGCCGGGTCCTTATTCTTCCGCAGCTTTCGAAGAGCATTCCTGACATAAAGAAAAGATTAGATTTGGCGTCACCGGCGCGCAGCAACTGGATACGGGACCGCTGCTGGATGCACACCTGCTGCACAGCAGCCAGCCCAAGCAGCTTAGTCCGAAGAAAAACTCGAAGACCCAACTCAGCAATGTGAGATCACAGCTGTCCTGTGCATGGTCCAGTGCCAAAGTAACCTGCTCAGCCACGAGTGACAGAAGACAAATATTCCCAATTTTGCTTCTACTCCAGCGGCCCAAACACTTCGCAAGTCTTGTCGGCTTGAAGTTGAGCCTCCACATCGCATCACCCCGTGGCCGCGGCGATCGCCGGACGTGAGGAATAGGAGGGTAACGCCACTTGTGGATAGTGGCCACCTAAGAAATCGGGAATTCATAGAGAGCAACAGCGAGACAGAGGTAGACGAAGACAGCAGGCTTAGTTTCTGTTTCTGTTCGATGGTCTCTCTTGGTGCCTCCTGTGTTATTTAATCCTTCCTCCAAAGCTTGATCAACTGGTCCTGCAGTGGCAGACCTAGACCTTGACCCATGGGGGTGCCAACCTTACACCCACAATAAAAATGTCATGTATAACCATAAAAAAAAATGTCAGTTTAGTATTTTATAATCCTATAATACACATAGTATTATACTAACCAGTACTCCCTCCGTCCCATAATATAAGATGGAGTACTACATAAAAAAAGATTTGCATTTTTGGAGGGGGTGCCACGGCACCCCACTGGATCCGCCACTGTGGGCCGGGCCACGTACATCAGCCCAAAATGCAAGTGCAGTCCAGGTGATATGTAGGGTGTTACATCCCCATGGGGCACAGGAACTTTCCAAGATCTGCTGACCAGATCAGAGAAGTCCAAACCCGTTGTGTTTATTTTTGCGGGCCTGTTTATATATAACTTGGTTGTTTAGAGGGGACATACATCCTGGTCTTTGATGGATCATACATTCGGGTGTCAGATGAACATACAACTGTCAGGTTTTAATTGGTTGTAAAATCTGGATGAAGCTGAATTCATTTTCAATGAAACGAGAAATAGACATTCCCAATAAATGCTGTCATTTGCATCCCCTTTTAGTATGGGCAGTCAAAGATTTTTTTGAAAGTTAAATAATTGAAGAAAAGGCACTATCTTGTGCATCAAACAAAGGCGAAGGTGTTTTTTCACGATTGAACACCAGTTTAAATAATACTCCCCCCCTTCATAAATAGATGATGTTTTGGACAGGAGCAGTGGGCACAATATGCAATATGTAACTTTGATGTTAATTTCATTAGAGAAATTTTAAGGAAAACTATAAATTTATCATATTATGAAGGTATTTTTCATGAGAATTTCTACTATAGCATTATCACCCGACCAATCTGAATATATGTTAGTAATATTCAAGGTTTCAGCAGTCTGACTGCACGGTTTCTAGGACATCATCTATTTACAAACGGAGGCACTTGCTTATATGAACTATTTGTTGTAACATGGAATTTGCTCCCTGCAATAATTTAATGCCTTGCATGTTATGACTTTTGACTGAGTGATTTGAGGTAATGTTAATCTTAGGGCAAAGAACGATTAGTTAGAAATAATCCTTGTAAACATAAAATATCTACTTTAAGGGTCTAGTGTATACAGGGTTTATCCCAATAACCATATTTATTCTATAAAGGGGATCCTTGACTCTTTGGATCCGTTCATATGTGTACTTATGGTCTGTCTGTGTGTCAGGGATTGGGCTGTTAGTTTAGGCCTTAATTGTTACCTAAGATACTGAGGTTCTGCAAGGTTTATCCGACTAACATTCTTTCACTATTCTGCACTCATGCTGTTTGTTCCAAGTCCGGAGGGATAGCTGACTGTAGAATAGGACCTACAACCCATGCAACCTTGGAATTGCTACATAATTCTGAGCAGCTCTCTAACTCTAGTATCAGATTCGGAGGAAGAATACTGCTTTGGGTGATTAATTGGCCATTAGCTACTTATGCCAGTGTTTTTTCTTCTTTCTGTAGATCAGCCAATGCAGGGTACCGTTAGTTACTTATGCAATGATAATTCAACTGTAGTTTGTAGCTGCGGGCTTGTCAAAAAGCAGAAACTGGCTACTCTAGGAGTAGGACAGTAGGATTGTTTCTGTTAAATTGCACTCTGTCACTGCAGAGCAACTATATCAGCTTAACCGATCTTTCAGAACATTGCTCTCAAGTTCTGAATATCTACAGTCCATGGACTAACAAAAATGATTGATTTACTTTCCTGTTCAGAAAAGCGCAAAACAGCAATTGTGCATATGTGTATGTGGCATTACTGCTGTCTGTTCTCCATGTCGATGCAATGAGCCAAGGTTGTACATATTAAAAGAACAACAGACAGTGCAAAAGGCACTGTTGAAAATACAAAACAACTATATACCATGATGGGTTCTTCTTTCAGTCTAGAACAGAATGATGAAGGTTCTTGTAGCGCTGTAGTCGGCCCATGGCAACTGGGCTGATATGTCTTCTGTTGTCACTGTCCTGCCTGTGCACCCTGAACAAGTGAACATGCTAAACTGACCCTGTGTAGGAGGATCTATTCATCTGCATATCTGTTGAAGGCTCTGAAGTGCAACTAACAAATTATTGCAAAGCCATCAGTTGGTGCATGATGTCATCCACTATTTGCAGATTATATGTCAACTATTTACTGCCGCCCCGCAGACGTTTTAATTTAGTAAGTGATGGTGTACGATTTTGGATTTACTTTGTATTGTTGACAGGGTCTGTTTTCAAAGTTCTTGTACTGCTATTTCTTAAGCATGGAACATGTCCCAATTTGATGCAGTTTGATCCAAGTTCTGAACTGACTTCCTGTCAGCTTGCCACTCGAGATTGTCAGCCCTTCCAAATAGTAAGTGTTTGATCTTCTAGTAGTAACAATAATATTGTCTTGCATATAACACCAGAGAGCGCTTGTTCCGTTTTCATTTGGCCTTCTAGTGCGATGGTATTTACTATGCTTGCATTTGCTATGTGCTTGTTAACCTAGGTACTTTAATAAGCTGGGATTCTGTTAGGATTATTTGACTAATATCGTTTAACTATCTCCCGGTCATGCTGTTTGTTCCAAGTCTGAAGGGATAGCTGACCCAAGAATAGGACCTGCAACCCATGCAACCAGGAATTGTAGTGGTTTAGCATCTTACCTGACCTGAGGCTACGTAATCCTGAGCAAATCTAACCTTAGTATGAGATTCACTGAGAGGAAGAATATTGCTTTTTGGTGATTAATTGGATGGCTTTTTTCTTTCTGTATAATCAACAACCTATACCATTAGTTACATATGCAATGATAATTCAACTGTAGTTTGTAGCTCCAGGCTTGTCAAAAGGCAGAAATTGGCTGCCGTACGAGTGTTTCTGTTGAGTTGCAGTCTATGACTGGTGAGCAACCATACCAGCCTAATCACCTCAACTGATCTTTCACAGGACATTGCCTCAAGTTGACATGTACAGTCCTTGGACTAACGAAAATGATTGTTTCGTTTTCCTGTTTAGAAAGCGTGCAAAATAGCAAATGTGCACATGGGTATGGGGCCTTACTGCTCTCTGGTCTCCGTGTCGATGCAGAAGCAAGATTGTACATATTAAAAGAACAATCAACAACCAGTAGAAAAGGCACTGTTGAAAATACGGAACAATTATATGCCCTGACGACTTCTTCTTTCAGTCTAGAACGGATGATGAAGGTTCTTGTAGCGCTGTAGTCGGCCTTATTCGGCCATGGCAGATGGATGGTCTTGTGCTGTCACTGTCGTGCATGTGCACTATATGCCGAACAGATGAACGTGCTGAACTTAACTGACCCTGTCTAGGTTCTGTTCCTCTGAATATCTGTTGAAGGCTCTGAAATGCAATTTACAAATTATTGCAGATCCACTAGTTGGTACCCGATATCATCTACAGTTACAATGCCTGACATTGTCTGCAAAAGATGCCGTCGTCTTTTGGTTACTCTGTGCTGCCCTGCAGATGTTTTAACTTTCGTAAATAATGGCTGTTCAGTTATGGATTTTTTTTGTATTGTTGATCGGGTCTACTTTCAAAGTTTTGCACCAGCACCACTGTTTGAGCATGGAACAGGTCCCGATTTTATACGGGTTGATCCGAGTTCTGAAGTCTGAACTGACTTGCTGTCAGCTTGCCACTTGAGACTGTCATCCCTTACTTCCAAATAGCAAGTGCTTGATCCTCTAGTAGTGGTACTAATATTGTCTTGCATGTATCACCAGAGAGTGCTTGTCAGCTTTCACTTGGCCTTCTCGTGTGATGGAGCTTATTAATTCTGCTTGTGCTTGCCATCTACTCTTCTGTCCTTTTTTTTTCTTTCTGAAAATCTGTTTGTTTGCTAGTGTTGTTAGATGCTTTGTAGTTAATGATCTGTTTCGCTATCATGCACCGATGGCAGGCAGCATGGGGTTCAAGCACAGCACTTTGTACATCAATCAAGCTCAAACCACATTTATGATGTGAAAGTGCCGCAGAAGACTGAAATGTACAAGATGTGTGCTCTGCTATCCAACTGACATACAGAGGTCAGTCTCGACCAGTCCAGATCCTTGACAACTAAGCATTTATACCAACTTTTCCAACTTTGCTTTCAGTTCTGTACCCATTTGCCCTCTATTTCCCCTTCAGTCCCTTCTGTCTTTACTTCTTTGGGGGAAAGCACTAGAATTAGCTTCACTTTTACGTGCCAAAGACGTATATATATACCCTGGTATCTAATTGGTTTCTTCTAAAACATCATGCCGTGTCTTGTTGTCTCGAGTTGAGCTAACTGTGCTTCCTGAATGGTACACAGCAAGGAGGGGCGTGATATGCTTTTTACGCTGCGTATTTGATCGATCTGGAGATAATCTCAATGAATGCTGCCTGCATTAGCTTGATTTTCTTGGCCTACAGGTTGGTGGCACTGCAAAAGCAGAGTTAGGCAGGTCTGATTACTAAAGTGTGCTAATTTGTGGTTAAGGGTGTCGCGTTAGGCACGTCGGTCTGGGTCTGGTGCGGTCGAGATTAATTGCCATTGCTATCAAGCCTTTCCAATTAGGTGGGTTGGGTTGATCCAGGGCCGTGTTTGGTTCAGGCAAATCCATCATTGGAGGCTATTAATTGGCATTAGGTGTGTATCACTAAACCCCTGACTGTTATGGCTCATCTCACCTTTGCTGGGTTTTGCCTGTTCAGTTGTGAAATGAATGCAGATTCTTCTGATGGGCAGGCCTTGATCTGTGGGAAGGCGAAGGAGGCCAGCTCTGTAATGCTTGCTCCAAGGTCGGTCAGTCAAGGTCTTGAAGAGTCTGACGTCGAATGCACCGTGCCACGGCTAAAATGGCGTCATTGCGGTGCTCGGAAATCTTTGTTCGATTCAGGTCTCCTGCAAATGTCATCGGTGTTTGGTTCCAGAAGACCGAAGTTGCCGGCGACGAATCCGTCGGGTCTGTTGCATCTTACACCGGACTATATCACCGGTTTTTCTTGAACCTCTTGGTTGATAACCGTCAAGATCAAGCCGTGAGGTGCTTCACGGACACGAGTATATGCCATAGACCCCCTCAACAGAAAAGAGAGTATATTCCAAAGTCTTCCTCGGAAGTCTTGATGCTGTCTGGTCCAAAGATCAACTGTCTCGTCTCAGTCGGCTCGTCCTTGCGTAGGTGCTGCATCAACAAAGCCTGACCAGTAGCCCCCTGGCTTCTGATGCATTCACGAAAGCAGTCGGTGCAACAGCTTTACTGTAACTGGCAAAAGCACGGAAGCTTGTGCTGTAACTTCCTACCATGATTATCTGTAGAAAACAGATCCAGGAAAAGGCAGATGAAGGCTGTCATTGAAGCTCCCATGCGTTTTGTGATTTTGGAGATAATTCATGTTCTTTGTAGACCTGGCCATTATGTTCAGCTACGTATAAAGGAACTGTGCTCATTACTATGAGGAATAATAAGGTGGAGACAGCCGGCTCCGATTTGGATTGCCCAGCCACCGCTCTTGTTTGGCAATACGTACACAAAGGGTGCGTTCGGACTCTCTCCGCTCCGGCGCTGCGGAGCGGCAACCCAGTTAAAATTTACGTTAAAATTTACGGAGTTGCTAACAGGCCGTTCCGCGTGCTCCGCTCCGCGGAGTGCTGCCGAACGGGGCCAAAGTCAGAATAACAATGCCCAAGGTTTTGGGTTCATCCAAAGTTTTACAGATCTATTGGTGGTATGTTATATTGCACGTGCAAGTGTGACGAGGTACCGATTTTTTCTCAAGTCAATAATGCATTGATGTTATAAGATATCAAATGTTAATGATTCGGGTTCCTAGTTTTGAAGGCATTGGTGCAGATTTTCTCTCTTTTGATCATACTAAAACTTCAAGATAAGTGTTTTTTTCAGAATTGGTTGGTGTGGCTCCAGGATTGAAGATATTGTTGCAATTAAATTTAGAAATAGCAGCTCTTGGTGGCTTGGTGTACCTGTATTTTCTCTCTGAAAATTCTCTAAAACAAGCATTGCAATTTGATTTTGGCCTTATGGGACATGTAGTACGTACTAGTAGTAAACTAGTAATGTTTGAGGGTTGCATGCTTCGGTGCTAAATTTGCATCAGCGGTTTGACGTTTCTTGAGTGATTATAATTTGTAGAATATGTTGTCTCAAACTGTGGAATATGAGATTTGCGTTTAGGAGCAGCCAAGGTGGTTTCTTTTTGTTGTACACCCCAGTTTGATTATTGTGTGCATCACACTGGTTCATAGTCTGGAACATTCAGTCTTGCTTGCTCTATGTTTGTTCGATGTCCAGGGGCTCAATTACAGTAAAGTTGTGGATACAGCACCTATTTCACCAATAAGAGAGAACGCAACAACAGAATTAGGGCTGGACCAAAATCTCATAACTTGCGAGCTTAATAAACAGTCAAAAGCTCGGCTCGGCCAACTCCCATGCGGTGACCCATTTTGTCTGGCTGCATCCGTTTGGGTCGAAGCGGACAGAAAATGTGGCCCAATGCGCCAACACAAACGGATGGATGTCTGTTTTTCTGTTGGCCGCGACCCATTTATGACCCAAATTTGGATCGGGTTTGCGTCGGCGTGCGACGCCCACCCTTGCCCCCCCCCCCTCGTCGGTGGCACAACGTCCTTTGTTTCCCCTCCCCCTTCACACTCGATCTCCCACCTTGCCGCCACCACCCAATTTTGGCTACGATGACACAACCCAGGCATGGCCGCCGCATCCACCAACTTCCCCATCGCATGAGCCGAGGCACGGCCGCCGCCGCATTCACTGAGGCACGACGTTTATGACCGCTCAATGTCGTCGTCGTAGCACGAGAAGGGACGCCTGCCAATGGTCGTCGACACAACCCACACCTCCACGCTCACCACCAGAGGGAGTGAACATCGACATGCCTGCTGCCCTTCACCGACCGCGCCTTCACCACGCCTGACTCTGTTCCCGCCCGCAAGGTGTCCGGCCTTTTGCCCACAAGGTACCATGGTTGACAGCGATGATGAGTTTTTTTGTCAGCAACAACATATGTTCGTCGGACGATTCATCGTCCGACGACGAGGACTTTGTAGTTGATGAATCGTCCGACGATGAGGACTTTGTGGTTGCTACTATGGTCGTCAATGATCACATTTCTAGGATGCAGCCAATGTTTAGGGGATCGATCCAGGGCCATGCTCCGGCCTTGAATCGTAGGCCCTGTTTGGTTCGGCTGTAGATTTCTAAAAGCGGCTGTGAAAAATCTGCTGTGGAAAAACAGTTGTGGAAAATCTGATGTGAAAATGTTGTAGGTCATTTGGCAAACCAGCTGATACAACTTTTTCAGATTTTGGCCCGCAGCGGAATCAGATTTTGAAAAGCACGTCCTGAGCTGCTTCCGCTTTTGGTTCATATTTTGGCAGCGGATTTCTGGAATCGGATTTTGCTGGGTTCGCCTTTTGGTTCAGATTCTGCTGCGCGGCAGCGGAATCTATCCATAAAAGCTGAACCAAACAGGGCCGTAATAGGGAGAGCGGCCATTGCCTATAATATAGCGATTATTTCCAATGCTCGTCCCCACTCTATAATGTCAAGCTTTTTCGGCGACGCTTCTGGATGGCTAGACATGTCTTCAACCATATTCGAGAGGGGGTGGTGGACTATGATGATTACTTTAGATGCAAGAATGGTGACCTTGAAAGGGTTGGCTTTTCCTCTTATCAGAAATGCACTGCAGCGCTCTGGATGCTTGCTTAAGGAATTCCCGGTGATCTTGTGGATGAGTATACCCGGATGAGTGAGTCCACATGCCTTGAATCATTGTATAGGTTCTTCAAAGCCATGGTTGCAGTGTTTGCCCCGGAGTACTTGGGAGAACCAAATGCCGCAGATACAACTCGATTGTTGGCGATCAATGAATCCAAAGGCTTTTAAAGGAATGCTTGGTAGCATAGATTGTAGGGTATACACTGGAAGTGAAAGAACTGTTCATTTGGTTGGCGGGGGTAGTATAAGAGGCATCTTAAAGCTTGCACTGTCATACTTGAAGTTGTGGCATCACAATACCTGTGGATTTGGCACTCTTTCTTCGGCATTGCAGGTTCTCACAATGACATCAACACGCTTTAGCGATCTCTAGAGTTCGCACGGTTTGTAGAAGGCAACTGCCCAGAGGTTAACTTTGAGGTCAAATGCCACCACTACAACAAGGGATACTACCTAGCTAATGGTATCTATTCTCAGTGGTCTTGCGAAGACAATCTCCAGGCCTATAGGAGATAAGTGGGCTAGGTTTTCCCAAGAACAAGAGAGTGCTAGGAAGGATGTGAAGCGTGCTTTCGGTATGCTCCAATCTCGATGGGCTATTGTTTGGTACCCTTCCGGAACATGGAGCCAATGCAAGATGTGGAATGTGATGACTGCTTATGTGATCATGCACAACGTGATCGTAAAGGATGAGCGTGATGAAAACATTTACAACATCTATGACGAAGGGTTTTATTACCAAGGTTCATAGGACGAGGATGTCACCTAGAGGGAGGGGGGTGAATAGGTGGTTTAAAAACAATTATGGTTTAGGCTTCAACAAATGTGGAATAAAGCTAGTGTTTAATTTGTTAAGCACAAAACCTAAATATACTAGGCTCAACTATGTGCACCAACAACTTATACTAAGCAAGATAAACAACCAAGTGATAGCAAGATATATAACTTCAAGCGCAAAGGCTATCACAAAGTAAGCGCACAAGTAAAGAGCTCGGGTAACTGTATCCCAAAGTTCACGCCCTTGCAGATATACTAATCTCAGTAAGAGCGACGTGGAGGCATACTGCTCCTCAAAATGCACTAGGGTCACCGTATTCTCCTCATGCCCTCGCACAATGCAAGGTGTCATGATTCCACTAATGGACCCTTGAGGGCGGTCACCGAACCCGTAAAATGGCAACCCTTTGTGACAGTCACCGAACCCGTACAAATTGCCCGAGACAATCTCCACAACTTAATTGGAGACCCCGAAGCTTGCCCCAAGTTTTACACCACAATGATTGAGGTCTGCGACACCACCAACCATCTAGGGGGCCCAAGCACCCAACAGGCACAAGCTTCAGGGTGCGCAAACACCCAAGAGTAATAAGCTTCTCAACTTTCACTTCCACGTATCACTGTCGAGAGCTCAAACCGATGCAACTAATGCAACGGCAAGAACACCCGAAGTGCTCAAGTCCCATACTCTCAAATCCCACCAAAGCAACGAAACCTATGGAGGAATTGAGAGGAAGAACAAGGAGAATACAAAAGAACTCCAGGATCTACATCCACAAGGTTCCCCTCGCTAAGAGGAGAGATGGATTGGTGGAGAATGTAGATCTAGATCTCCTCTCTCTTATATAGTGGGAAGAAAATCCAACCGTTATGTTTTGGAACTGCCTTAAGCGGTACTACCACTCGGGGGAGCGGTACCGCCGCTAAGTACATGGCAGTCACCGAGACCAACTAAGGACCAGCGCGTAACTAGTGTGGTAGTACTGTCGGAGCGGTAATACCGCCTTAGATAAGCGGTACTACCGCAAATTAGCCGGTGGGTAAGAGAGACTTCCACGGTAGTGTGTGCGGTACTCCAGCGGAAGTACCACACAAGTGGTACTACCGCGAATTCCATAAGGGTAACAGAGAAATCCATGGTAGTGTGCGCGGTACTCTAGCGGAAGTACCACACAAGAGGTACTACTGCGAGTTCCCGAAGGGTAACAGAGATCCTCCCATTAGTAACTGTGAACACCAACGGAAGTAACGCAGAAGCGGTACTACCGCCAATTACCATAAGGAATGCCAGAACACAACAGTGGAAACAAGTAAGACCAAAACTGCCTTAACTACTGCAAACGAACTCCGAAATCAGGAAACTCAAGCTTGTTGGGTATATTAAGAACTAGCAATGGAGAAGAAATGCCAATAGGATAAGGAATAGAACCTTCCCCAAATATGAACCAATGAAATCTCCAACACCGAAAACGGAAAGACGATGCATATGAACTCCGTTTTTGATGAACTTGAGTTTGATAAGAAGACGAACGCAAACTCTAAAACCTCACATAGAGAAAAACTAAATAAGAACCAAGAAATATGATACCAAGGATGCAATGGTTTCAGATCTCTACAAACGATACGATCAAGCTACTGATGTGAGAGAACCCCTTGATAGTACGACAATCAATCCTATAATCCGGTCTCCCAACTAAACACAATGAGATTGGTAAAATAGAAAACCTATCAAGGTTACACCTTTGCCTTCCATATAGTCCACTTGAGCTAGATGATGATGCCTTGACCTCCTCAAGTTGGACTACCTTTCTTGATTGCGCTGACTCGATGAAGACTAGTGAATTGCTCCCCCATACTCCACTATGGGCGAGCCTCTCTTAGGCACATCTTCACATGTCCATTATCACCAGAATGGACGACAAGCATCAAGCATGTGATCTCTTCGTGATGCTCCGCTTGGACTTGCACATCGCAACCTTGATGACGATCATCACTTGATGTCATCCTTCATGGGTTATGTGAGATCTTCCTTTTGATTCAGACCCATGGAAACATGCCTAACCTCACAAAGAGCATGAGTTAGTACACAAAGTGTAATGGACAATCCTTACCATACAATGAGATCACTTGGTCCCACTTGGTACATCTTCTACACTTTGTGTTCTGATCAACTTGAATCCACTCTTACCACTTAGTATTGATCAACCTTATTTCATATCTTTTCTCTTCAGTAAGATGATGTTTTGAAGGTAAACATGAATGTTCACACAATCTTCTTCTTCAAGACATGCTTGCAATAGGCTCAACTCTTATATGACCAATATTTGGATAACTCCTTGAATAACACATTGGTCAACACATAATCTCCTTCTTATAACCTTGAAACCAACATATGGTCTTCAAGAAATACCTATGGACAAATCTTAAAGTATAACTAAAAAAATCATTAATCCATAGGGATTGTTATCAATTATCAAAACCAAACATGGGGGCACCATGCTCTTTCAAATGTGAAAATGTTGAGCCTGAGCATGGGTTGGTAACGTTTGTAGAGCTCACCCAATTTCATCATGAAATGCGTGATTGAGCAACTCACATTCAGGTTCAAAATGATTTGGTTGAGCATATGTGGACTCACCTAGACAACCGATAAATCTATCAGATCTTTTTATTTGTATTTATGGCAATTTCAATTTCATTTGGTTGTAAACTATTTATTGTGATGTAATATGTGTCTGTTTATTTGTATTTATATGCATAGAATGTAAAATGTTGAAATTTGGGCAAATTAATGGCTGAGCGGGCCAAATGGGTTGGCCAGTTGGGCGCCCTAGCAGTGAAAACGAAGCCAAGGCCACACGCCGCGCCTTTGGACGACCCAACGAACAAAAACTAGACCAAACGGGCATCCAATTGCGTCCGCCAGTTGGAGTTGGACTTAAGCTCGTTGTTTGCTTCTTAATGAACAAAGCCAAGCACAAGTTTCATCGCGTTAAACTTAACAAGCTTAATGAGCGAGCGACGAGTTTCACGAGCAGCTCGTTAAGCTCGTTAATACAACACAACACATATTTTTATTTTAAGCGGCACATTTCTTGGCACCTCGACCCATCTATTTCATTTAATCTAAAAAAACCAAGCCCGCATGAGACAATAACTAGCGTACCTCCTCGTGTGGTCACTGTCTTCCTTCATATAAAAACACATCAAAACTAAAGTAAAAGGGGGTAATATGTGTTAACGAGCAGTCGCGAGCGTTCATGAGCTTAACGAGCTTATAATGAAAAGAGCCCATCAGAGTTTTTTTGCTTGTTAAGCTCAACGAGCTTAACAAAACCGAGCCTTAACTTGCCGATTACCTTGTTAATCCATCCCAACTCATCAACCAATTACACTAAGAGCATGGTTAATAGTACAGTCAACTGCTGGCTATATGATGTTGCCACATCATCTATAGACAAGTTTATAGCTTACAAGTATAATAATTGGATATAAATATGTACTACTTTACTGATGCATGACCCACCAAACTCTCTCAAAAAAGTATATAGGAGCACGTGTTGTAGCTGATTGTTAATTTGTAGCCCGCTTCTTTTTTCTCTCCTTAGCCTGCCGAATCACCTTATTGTACTTGCTTTAAGTAACACATGTTGCGCTATCAGATAAAATTCATGCTGTTGGTGAAACATATACACCTCAATCTCGGGCAATCTTATAAGCTACTATAGTAATTACTCTATTTGTTTCTTTTTAACTTCGCATATAAGATTTGTCTTAAGTCAAATTTAGTGAACTTTGACCAAATTTATTATATTAATAAGTATCACATCTACAATGCTAAAAATATATAATGTAAAAGTGAATTCCATGATGCATCTAGTGATATTAATTGATATTGTGAATGATTACATTTTTTCCTATAATCTTATCAAACTTGATGAAGTTTAACCTAAGACAAAACTTATATGGGGAGTAAAAAGAAACGTAAAGAGTATGGCAGTGTCTGACAATTCAGATTTAACAACGGAAAAATAGTGTTTTCTATTAAACATCTATGCTCTTGAATAGTAGAAGACACAAATACAATGTTGATCTCACGTGAAGGCCTCATTATATTTTGCGTCAAACTTTGACCATTGATTATAGAAATAAAATATTACACATAGGTCCTTGGAGAAATCGACGTCGTTTTCCTTCCGTACTCACCATTGACGCGCCATGAGCGATGCTTAATGCGACCTCTGAACTTTTCAAAATTGTAGTGTCACAAAATTATTTGTTTCTTTATATGTAGTAAAAGGTGTATCAGTTCTACGTACTCTCCCCGTCCCTTATTGGGACCTTCGTTTTTCTTGAGTCAACTTTAACTGCAAATTTCACCCACAATATGTTAAGTATATGGCATAAAAGTAATATCATTGGCAACTACATTTCAATACAAATTCAGCGGTACATTTTAATACAAATTTGAGCTTTGTTGGTCAAACTTCATTGTCAATTTTTTTTGAGCTAATTCATTCTCAAAATTAAACCTCAAAACACGTGTGGACCATGTAAATAGGAACAAAAGTGAGCAGCTAGTATTAAATTAATTAAATAAGAGCCAGTGGAGCACATTGCGCAGTTCATCATGCTAGGTATGTCAATCAGAAGTTGATCGATGTTGATCAGTTTTCGGTGGAACTTGTTTCGGTTACCGAGTTTAGCCGTTGAAACACTATAATGCTAAGAAAAATTTCTTGGAGTCGGTGGATCTGCTAGAGCAGACCTATCTTTGATGAATTTGCTTGAATCTGTTCGCCGTTTGTCTACGCTCGTGTGTTCTTAAGTTAGACTTTTCCGATCTACGCTACTCTTCATCAATGATGCTTTGCTGTTTTGGTGTGTTGATCCTACGGGGTCTTAGCATGACGACTTCTCGATCGTTGACTACAACAAATTTTGCCCGACGTGCTGGCGACGTTGAAGCCCCCCCCTCTCCCCCACATGGCCGCGGCTCCCCTGCAGGGGCTCCGGCCCGCCCAGGTCGTGATTTGGGGTCTTCTCCGGCTTGATTTGGTTCTCTCCGGCCGGCCTCCCATGACGGCCGGGTGCGCCCCTCTAGCCGCGGCCAACCCCTCTCCTCCCCGACCACCCCTCCCTTCGAGCTCCGAGCCGGCCTCTTCTGGGGGTAGCCTTGGAGGTGGCTGGTTGTGCCCCGGTGGCTATTTTGGCAGCGCGCCGACCGGGAGTTTTGACTGAGCGCGAGTCCCCTTCACCTCCCCCCTCCCCCTCCCGGCAGGGGTGGGTTCGCCCGACGGCCATGGACCTACGCCCTTTCATGCGTTCATGGCCGACCGACACAGCTTCGGACTCGACGTGCCCCGGGAGTTGCGTTCTTTCCGGCTCCTTTGGCGCGCTGGTCCTCGGCGTCTCCACACCACCACTACCCTACCGGTTCCTTGGTTGGTCGTCCATCCCGGTGCATCTCCGTCTCCGGCATGCTTCGGGAGTTGCATCCCCTTCCGGCTCCCTGGGCACGCCGGTGTCCCTGCTGCTCCGGTCCCGGTGACTTGGATCTGCGCTTCCTTCCAGATCCTGGCACGTCTGAGGCTCTGGCCACCATCACATCTCCGCCGCCTCATTTTGCTCAGCCACGCAACCTTGTCCTCCTCTGGAGCTCGCGCGTCCGGCGGCGCCCGGTGCCTCCTTCGGTGTCTGGCGTGGCTCCCCTTCATGCGGTTGCTGCTCCGGCCTATGACCGGCTGCCTTGTCTCCGTTCTGTGCTCTGACGGCTTAGGATTGCTTGCAATTTGGCCAGGGCGAAATGCCTGCATCTTATGCTGGCAACGGCGACACCCGCGGGTGTCATTCCCTTCCTGGAGGCGCTGCTATGACCGTTATCCATGCCCCTCTCCGAGCATCAGGAAAAACCCTAGGTCCATTCTTTCGGATCGAACAACGACGACGTTCCGGTGTCGTTCTCCTTCGTGAAGGCGTTGTCTTGATTTGGTCGCGGCATCCTTGGTGTTGGATCTGGAGATGTTTGGTCGTTTGGTTGTTGGTTAGATAGCTTCTCTGGTTGGCGAGTTTAGCCGTGTTCTTTGTTTTTGGGTCGAGCGTCCCTTGTCTCTCCGCTTCGGACACCATGTTCGTGCCCTTTGCGTCTGTCTCATGTGTTGTACCACCTCATGTAGTCATTCTATCTTCTTCTATCAATGAAATGACATGCAAGCTTTGCGTATTCCCGAAAAAGTTTTGCCCGGCTCCGGCGAGGGAGGGGTGATGACGGCGGCGCGCCTTTGGCTCGCTTCAGTTTTTGTAGTTGTCGCTAAGTGGTCTATGAATCTGGAAGTAACCTTTATTATTTGTGATGTACGTTGTACTGTCATGATTGAAGATAAATAGATTAAAAGTTTTTTTTAAGGATGGGTAAGAGAGCTGCGTGGACCAACATGGGAAGGCCCCGGCCGCCTGGAAGTCAAGAATACCACGTACTTTCCCCATCCCTCGAGCTGATCCACGGCTCTAGTCATGCGATTTGGCCGGCGCAAGCAACTGATTTCCAATTTTCTTTTTCGCGTCGCCGGCCTCCCCAAGCAAAGTACGGCCGAATGGTCCATCCGGCAGCCTGTCGTCGCTTTCCAGCGATGGCAACAGGCCTGCCTGCCCGCCTCCTGCTGCAAACCTGTCCTCCTTTCTCCGCTCGTACTGAAATCAACACGTGAAAGATCCACGACGCGCCCTCGCAAAGCCACGGGTGTGTACATCCACTACAGCAGCACGTAGCGGTGCACTTTTTTTGTTACAGGAACCAGCACATTTTTCCTTGCCCGCGTGTGAAGGCGTTGCACGAAGTCTCCTCCTCTGGACGTTAACCACATGCTACAGGAACATCACTGCCTCTCCGGTCAAGAAGAGCAACAGTGTTCGTGACCCAGCGAGAGAGAGAGAGAGAGAGAGAGAGAGAGAGATGATCTTTCTTTCCTAGTTCTTCTGGACGTGAACAGCGTAGTGGACCGATCAGTCACGAACGGCCGCTCGCCGTATGTGCGTAGTACGTGGGACAGGAATGGATAGGTCGACGGGACTCTGTTTTGCACGTACGTACGTAGGTACGTACGGTGGCAGCAGCGGCGCGTGCGTCCAGCTGGGGGAGGGGCCAGGTTAGGCGCCGGCAGCAGTGACCCGGCCGGACGAGCCCGGCGTGCCGTGCCGGCCCCGGTGTCGTCCCGCCATCGGTTGGAGGTCAACAACATCTTCCGGGTCGGATCCAACAGTGATGCTTTCACTCCTTGTCGCCCGGCCAGCTTTGTGTCGCGAGTTCCGCCAGCCATGCACGCCACGGCGTTGTACGTGGAGCGACACGCACGCGCGCGTGGACGATTAGGAGCAGCCGGCGCCACGATTCTTGTGGGGCGCGCGCAGCAGCGCATCAGCAACGTGCAGCAGCCAAGGCTAAAGTTCTGTGTCGTGATAGTCATCCGATTCAACTCACGAGGTTTGTAGTCATATTATGCTTGGAGGCTTGCAGCATGGATCATGTTACGCTTACTACACAATGAGTGTTTTGCAACATGGCCACGTTCCTCGGCCGATCTGTCTCCACCGCAGCACCGGCACCGCCGTCGTTTGATGTTTGTGTTAGAAACTTAGGGTTTGTGATCTATCCCTATTTCTCTGTGTTTATTCATGTTGTCTTTCACAATTCGCATATCTGAGATTAGAGGGTACGGATATGTTACGACCCCGGAAGAGATCGAACAGGAAGGGGGGAGGAGATCAGAAGAAGGGGATGAGATCCAGAGGTAGGAGAAGGGGTAGGTGAGAAGAGAGTTCAGGATGAGAAGGGATCTGAATTATCTCAAAATGACCACCTCCTACAATGCCATTGCGGCTACACCTTTAACGCCACAGCCTGGCTCAGGCCCACACGTCATACTCACACCTCCTAATGATGACTATTCCACTGGCTCCTCCGGTGGGTCCAGTTCTTCTTCTCCTCCAAGTTCCTGTTGCTGCACTTGTGCCTCTCTGTCCACGCCTGCTTCAGTCTGGGGCGTGACTGGAGTGGAGGGCGTGACAGGATATTCTTATCCCGTATTTTCAAAGAGTCCACCTCTTATATAGATATAATATTCCTAGTCTTTTCCACTAGTTTTTGGGATAGAGTCCAGATCAAATTATCAACCACGATCATATTTGTCTATTGACGGATTCTACCTGTTATGTCCACGGAGCACGCGCTTGTGAGCAACGTGCCATAATAGAGTGTAAATTCTTCTAATTATATAGATCAACATTAGGGCTATAATTTAATTATACGATCTAGCTCCTTCTAATCATTAGTGTACCCGGATAATCTTTCTAATATAAATAGTATAGTATATTCCACTGATAATCGACCAACTTCCTTAAGTATATAAAACTTAAGTGCGTTCCAGCAAGTAATAATTACATGATAATCATGTAAAGTAATTCCATGCATAAGTACATGTATATAAATTTCATAATGAGGTATTCCGAATATTAGTAATTCCTAGTAATTTGAATATAGTTGCAGGACACATAATTCCAACATCTCCTCACTTGTTCGAAATAATCATTCAAATATTCGTAGACCCATAGTCTTAACATGCTTGCCAAATACCTAGGTTTAGTCAAGGGATAAACAATCATATTAAAACTACGTTGAAAACCCACATATACTTCCCTTCAATATGTGTCCTTGCCGTGACACTTAAGATCAATAGACCTTTAGTTTCTGCCTAAGTTTTCCAGCACAGCTGTCCTTGGCGCCTCGAGTATTATTTCCTCGAGTGTAATTCCACCTTTATAGGCACCTTGAATATTTTGTTTCCTCAACCGATCTGTATCCAGAACCGCAGCACCGACACCATCGCCGTTCGATGTTTGCAGCACCGCCATATAGCCCTCCAACTGTGATACGTCTTTGTTGTATCTATAATTTTTGATTATTTCATGCCAATATTATACAATTTTTATACACTTTTGGCAACATTTTATATGATTTATTTGGACTAACCTATTGATCCAGTGCCCAGGGCCAGTTCCTGTTTGTTGCATGTTTTTTGTTTCGCAGAAAATCCATATCAAATGAAGTCCAAACGCGATAAAAATTTACGAAGAATTATTTTGAAATATATGTGATTTTTGGAACTTGGAATCAACGCAAACATGGGCCCACAGTAACCACAACCCATCAGGGCGCGCCAGAGGGTGCCTGGCGCGCCCAGGTATCTTGTGCCCTCCTCGAATGTTGGTTGATGCCCTTCTTCTGGTGCAAGAAAGATAATTTATGGAAAAATCGTGTAAAAATTTCAGCGCAATCGAAGTTACGGATCTCCGGCAATTTAAGAAACCGTGAAGGGCCAGATCTGGGGAACGCGAAACAGAAAAGAATAGAGAGGGAGATCCAATCTTGGAGGGGCTCCCGCCCCTACGCCGCCATGGAGGCCATGGACCAGATGGGGAACTCTCCTCCCATATAGGGGGGAGGCAAAGGAAGAAGAAGGAGGGGGCTCTCTCCCCCTCCCCCCCGCTGGCGCCGGAACGCCACCGGGGCAAGGATCGTGACGACGATCTACATCAACAATCTTGCTACCGTCAACACCAACTCTCCCCCTCTACGCAGCAGTGTAAAACCTCTTCTCCCCGCTGTAATCTCTACTTAAACATGATGCTCAACTCCACATATTACTAGATGATACCCCGCACGTTGTTGCGGGAATATTTTGCAACATATTTCAATGTGATTCGTTGTATGAATAATGAATAACTGAAGTAATAATATAAAAGCTAAAACTGAAAATGCATATAATTTATTATGTTTGATTACTATATAATTGTAAAAAAATATTAAATCTAAATAGCATAGTAGAATGAAAATTCTCTTGGATGTTTGCATGTTGAGATGAGTCTTTTTTTCATGCATGTTTAATGATGAAGTGACATGCTTGCATGTTGGGAGACATATGATAGTGGAGGTGGGCCTTTTCTCATGCATGCATTGGGATGATGTGGCATGCTTGCATGTTGAGAGAAATAGTTAGTGGGGGCTAGCTATTTAGATATAGAAGATTTCCTAGTGATCTATGGTTATCCTATGATGTTTGAGTAGATCTGTTTTGTCCTGTGGCTTAATCATGATCTTGGTTGGTATGATTGTATATTTTATTTATGGTGCTGTCCTACGGTGTCATCCGTCTCGCGCAAACGTGAGGGGTCCCCACTGCAGGGTTTTGCGATATGTTCATGGTTTGCTTATTGTCAGTGTTGTGGGGGATGACAACAACCTAAACGTGAATAAGTGGGTTATGGCGTATGGGATAAAGAGGATTTTATACTTGGTAGTTGCGGATGCTTGCTAGGGTCCAATCATAAGTGCATATAATCCAAGTAGAAAAAGTATGTTAGCTCATGCCTCTCCCTCATATAAAATTACAAGAATGATTACCGATACTTGTTATCATTGCCTAGGGACAAATGACTTTCTTGTTGAAAAAAGCTATCCACTTTTATTACCTTGCAATTTATTCGTAGTTTTATTCTCACAAAGCACTCGTAGTTTATTCTTGCAAAATAGTTTCATACTTGTTTTAGATAAGGTAAAGCAGACGTCAAGTGTGTAGAGTTGTATCGGTGGTCGATGAAACTTGAGGGAACATCTGTTCAACCTTTAGCTCCTCGGTGGATTCGACACTCTTATTTATCGAAGAAGCCTACAAACGATCCCCTATACTTGTGGGTTATCAAGACCTTTTTCTGGCGCCGTTGCCAGGAAGCAATAATGTGGGGTGAATATTCTCATGTGTGCTTGTTTGCTTTATCACTAAGTAGATTTTATTTTGTGCTCTTCTTTTCTATCTTTAGTTATGGGTAGGAAACGCAAAATACCAAAAAAAATTAGTTGTACCTACTAAACCAATGGTTGAAGAACCGGCCAAAATCAATCATAGTACTGAAGCTTTCTACTTGGATAATCTTCGATCCCTATGTGGTCGTGCTGAAACCCCAACTAGCTTAGTTGAGGAAAAATCATTAGATGAGCATGCTTATTTTGTGCGACACCGCCTATCTCAAAAAGGGAAACTTTTATGGCATCATATTAATAGTTTGTATTGCTATGCTTTGAATTTGTCGGATTTCGGGCTCCGTAGACCCTTGAGAGGTTTGAACTCTGGGTGCGTGCGAAGAACTCAACCTCCCTAGTCTGCATACTCGCCAATCTCTCAGCCTAGCTTGATGAACAGGAAGGAAACGAGACACAACATTTTACCCAGGTTCGGGCCACCTTGCTATGTAAGACCCTACTCCTGCTTTGTGGTGGATTGGCCTCGAGGGGCTGAGGATGAACTAGTACAATGGCAGAACAACCTCAGGAGGGTGTGTTCTTGAGCTGGCGGGGAAGAGGATGATCTCTCTGGTTCGGATCTGGATCCCCTCTATGGTGGTGGCTAGGCCCTATTTATAGTGGCCTTGGTCCGCTTCCCAAAATGAAGGCGGGAAGGGTTCCCACAACGGCCAAATTTAAAGGGAGACAACTAGTACATGCTATCCTGACAAAAGTAGTCTCCGCCTGCAAAAGCCTCTGGTCGCGACGCTGTGGTGGGATCGGCGATGACCTCCGTCCTGCCGTCCTGGCGGTCTTGGTCCTGTTGCACCAGAATGGAAACCTTTGGCTGATTCCTCGGGACTCCGCGTCGGCACTTGCCTCCTTAGGACCAAAGAGGAAACTGGTACACCGCGCCCGCTGGCGCCCACCCGGCCTTGGTCGTCATGGCTCACGTCATCTGAACCTTATGAGGTGAAGCCTCCATAGAAATCTCCGCTCCTCCGGAGTCAGCCTGAGGAGGCCGCTCCTCGTGGAGGTCTTGGTGTCGTCCGCCTCACGAGGCTCGGCCCCTCGCGAGGTCTTGAGTTGTCGATGCTGAAGGTGGGCTGTACCAGGCCGTCGATGAAGCCATGTCGTGGGCCGCGGGAAGGCAAGTCTGGGTACCCCGATTCCCAGAACGCCGACAGAATTTATGCGGAATACATGGTTTTACTTGTTGTTCCGAGGACCCTAAAAAACACCTTACCTTCCAATGTGAGTTTAAGTATAATGAAATCTTATGTTCCTATGCTAAGGGTATTTATAATTACTTTGATATTGAACAAATTGAAGAATTTTTTGCTTTGAGGGTTCTATGAAATTGCTGCTTTGATTGAAAAGTATGATGCTACTCTTTACAAATCTGAAAATTTTGCCATACTTAAATATTCCTATGAAAAGTATGCTTCTAATGCTTATGTTAAAGAATATATTGAGTACTTCTCTGCTGTCCAAGAAGAGGCTAATATTTTGCAGGAGTCTATGGGAGAAGAAATTGATGAAATTGTGAGCTCATTGGATGAAAAAGATGATGAGGAGAGTGAAGAACAAAAGGAGGAAGAGCGGATTAGCTACTCGTGCCCACCTTATAATGAGAATAACTCTTCAACTCATACATTGTTTAATGTCCCTTCGTTCTTACCGAAGGATGCATGCTATAATAATTGCTATGATCCCGTTGATTCGTTTGAAATATCCCTTTTTGATGAACTTGATGCTTGCTATGCTTGTGGCCATGATGCCAATATGAATTATGTTTATGGAGATGAACTTGCTATAGTTCCTTATGTTGAACATGAAATTGTTGCTATTGCACCCATGCATGATAGTCCTATGTGACAGCCTGGTTTTTGCCTTCTCTCTTTTTCCGAATTTCTTTGCCTTTGATTTTGAATTTGGAGTTTTTGAATCAAATCACTTGGACTTAAACACTTGGGCATGTCCTTAATTTTCACCCAAGTGACCCATCCCTATCATAATCATCATTTCCTCTCTGAAAAATCCCAAAATGTCCCAAGGAATATTTTTCATAAATGAAAAATATTCTTTTTCTTCTCTGAAAATCATTTCAGCAACCTATGCTCCAAAGCAACCCTCATTTTCCCTACTCCTAAAAATCTGAGAAAATTCCCAAATATTCTTTGGACCTTGGCACACCTCCCCGTGCAAAAATATTTCATACTTATTTGGAACATTTTTTCTATAGAAAATCCTTTCTGTACTGGCCTCAAAATGCAGTTTCTACAACAAGTGTATTATTCCTTGATCCAATGGGACTGATTTTTCTTGAGCCTCATTACCCTCCTAAGAAAACCTTAACCCCAGGAGATTAGCACTCTTCTAGAACCTCTCCAAACACAGTGCCAAAGTTTCTGACCAGAAACTTGCTGATTAGCTCACGTTCAATCTGGTCGGCCTGATAGTGTTCCATCTCTTCCCCTAGACTAAACACTGCACGAACAACACGTTAGACACGGGTTGGCATCGCCTGGGCATCGTTTTGACCGAGCTAGCGTAGTGACCGCGTCTGTACACGGGCTCTGGCATGCGTTCGACGAGCTCTGCGCTGCGCCCGAGTCTCTGTTCGACGCGTGCTCGTCTCAGCGCTCGCCACCGACTGCCGCACCGTGCCACCAGCCTCGTCTCTTCACGCTTGACCCCTCCCTGGTGCTCGCGATGTCATATACGCCACAGCAAGCACGGGCACGACGCAACCAAAGCCACTGTGCGCCCCGTGCCACTATCTTCGTCTGCGCCCACGTCCCTGTGCTCGTCCGCAAGCTTCATGATGTCTACAACTCAACCTTCTTATTGTAGACATTGTTGGGCCTCCAAGTGCAGAGGTTTGTAGAACAGTAGCAAATTTCCCTCAAGTGGATGACCTAAGAATTATCAATCCATGGGAGGCGTAGGATGAAGATTGTCTCTCTCAAACAACCCTGCAACGAAATAACAAAGAGTATCTTGTGTCCCCAACACACCCAATACAATGGTAAATTGTATAGGTGCACTAGTTCGGCGAAGAGATGGTAATACAAGTGCAATATGGATGGTAGATATAGGTTTTTGTAATCTGAAAATATAAAAACAGCAAGGTAACTAATGATAAAAGTGAGCACAAACGGTATTTCAATGCATCGAAACAAGGCCTAGGGTTCATACTTTCACTAGTGCAAGTTCTCTCAACAATAATAACATAATTGGATTATATAACAATCCCTCAACATGCAACAAAGAGTCACTCCAAAGTCACTAATAGCGGAGAACAAATGAAGAGATTATTGTAGGGTACGAAACCACCTCAAAGTTATTCTTTCCGATCAATCCGTTGGGATATTCCTATAAGTGTCACAAACAGCCCTAGAGTTCGTAGTAAAATAACACCTTAAGATACAAATCAACCAAAACCCTAATGTCACCTGGATACTCCAATGTCACCTCAAGTATCCGCGGGTATGATTATAAGATATGCATCACACAATCTCAAATTCATCTATTCAACCAACACAAAGAACTTCAAAGAGTGCCCCAAAGTTTCTACCAGAGAGTCAAGACGAAAACATGTGCCAACCCCTATGCATAAGTTCACAAGGTCACTGAACCCGCAAGTTGATCACCAAAACATACATCAAGTAGATCACATGAATATCCCATTGTCACCATAGATAAGCACATGGAAGACATACATCAAGTGTTCTCAAATCCTTAAAGACTCAATCTGATAAGATAACTTCAAAGGGAAAACTCAATTCATCACAAGGAGATAGAGGGGGAGAAACATCATAAGATCCAACTATAATAGCAAAGCTCGCGGTACATCAAAATCATGCCATATCAAGAACACGAGAGAAAGAGAGGGAGAGAGAGAGAGATCAAACACATAGCTACTGGTACATACCCTCAGCCCCGAGGGTGAACTACTCCCTCCTCGTTATGGAGAGCGCCGGGATGATGAAGATGGCCACCAATGATGGATCCCCCCCTCCGGCAGGGTGCTCGAACAGGGTCCCGATTGGTTTTTGGTAGCTATAGAGGCTTGCAGCAGGGGAACTCCCGATCTAGGTTATTTTCTAGAGGTTTATGTATTGATAGGAATTTTTGGCGTCGGTCTCACATCAAGGGGGTCTCCGAGTCGTCCACGAGATAGGGGGACGCGCCCAGGGGGGTAGGGCGCGCCCCCACCCTCGTGGATGGCTTGGGACTCTTCTGCCCCAACTCTTTTACTCCCGGGGCTTCTTTTGGTCCATAAAAATCATCAAAAAGTGGCACGTCAATTGGACTCCGTTTGGTATTCTTTTTCTGTAAAACTCAAAAACAAGGAAAAAAAACAGAAACTGGCACTAGGCTATAGGTTAATAGGTTAGTCCCAAAAATTATATAAAATAGCATATAAAACATCCTAGATGGATAATATAATAGCATGGAATAATCAAAAATTTAGATACGTTGGAGACGTATCAAGCATCCCCAAGCTTAATTCTTCCTCGTCCACGAGTAGGTAAATGAAGAAAACAAATTTTTTGATGTGGAATGCTACCTAACATAATTATCAATGTAATTTTCTTTATTGTGGCATGAATGTTCAGATCCGCAAGATTCAATAAAAAGTTTAATGTTGACATAAAAATAATAATACTTCAAGCATACTAACCAAGCAATTATGTCTTCTCAAAATAACATAGCCAACGAAAGCTCATCCCTACAAAATCATATAGTTTGGCCATGCTTTATTTTCGTCACACAAAATGCTCCTATCATGCAGAACCCCGATGACAAGCCAAGCAATTGTTTCATACTTTAGTATTCTCAAACTTTTTCAACTTTCATGCAATACATGAGCGCGAGCCATGGACATAGCACTATAGGTGGAACAGAATATGATGATGGAGGTTGTGTGGATAAGACAAAAAAAGAGAAAGTCTCACATCGACGCGACTAATCAACGGGCTATGGAGATGCCCATCAATTGATGTCAATGCGAGGAGTAGGGATTGCCATGCAACGAATGCACTAGAGCTATAAATGTATGAAAGCTCAACAAAAGAAACTAAATGGGTGTGCATCCAACTTGGTTGCTCACGAAGACCTAGGGCATTTTGAGGAAGCCCATTGTTGGAATATACAATCCAAGTTCTATAATGAAAATACCCACTGGTATATGAAAGTGACAAAATAAAAGTTTCTCTATCATGAAGATCATGGTGCTACTTTGAAGCACAAGTGTGGAAAAAGGATAGTAGCATTGTCCCTTCTCTCTTTTTCTCTCATTTTTTGGGCCTTCTCTTTTTTATTTGGCCTTTCTCTTTTTTTCCTCACACGGGACAATGCTCTAATAATGATGATCATCACACTTCTATTTATTTACAACTCAAAAATTACAACTCGATAACATAATATGACTCTATATGAATGCCTCCGGCGGTGTACCGGGATGTGCAATTATTCAAGAGTGACATGTATAAAAATTATGAGCGGTGGCTTTGCCACAAATATGATGTCAACTACATGATCATGCAAGGTAATATGACAATGATGAAGCGTGTCATAATAAACGGAACGGTGGGAAGTTGCATGGCAATATATCTCGGAATGGCTATGGAAATGCCATAATAGGTAGGTATGGTGGCTGTTTTGAGGAAGATATAAGGAGGCTTATGTGTGATAGAGCGTATCATATCACGGGGTTCGGATGCACCGGCGAAGTTTGCACCAACTCTCGAGGTGAGAAAGGGCAATGCGCGGTACCGAAGAGGCTAGCAATGATGGAAGGGTGAGAGTGCGTATAATCCATGGTCTCAACATTAGTCATAAAGAACTCACATACTTATTGCAAAAATCTACAAGTCATCAAAACCAAGCACTACGCGCATGCTCCTATGGGGATAGATTGGTACGAAAAGACCATCGCTCGTCCCCGACCGCCACTCGTAAGGAAGGCAATCAAAGAAACACCTCATGCTTCAAATTTGTCACACAATGGTTACCATACGTGCATGCTATGGGACTTGCAAACCTCAACACAAGTATTTCTCAATTTCACAATTACTCAACTAGCATGACTCTAATATCACCATCTTCATATCTCAAAACAATCATCAAGTATCAAACTTGTCGGGGATATACCCCGCGGTATGATCCAGCCGAAGTTATAACCCGGCTGAGACTTAGTAAACCGGCAGGTGTTAAAGTAGGTGGTAAACCGGTTGGTGTTAAGTCAGACGGTAAACTGGCAGGTTGTTAAACCGGCTGACAGTTAAGACAGACAGGTAAAACAGGCAGTTAACCCAGACGGTAAACCGGCAGGTTGTTAAACTGGCTGACAGTTAAGACAGGAGTTAAGTCAGATGATAACTCAGCAAACAATCATAAACCGGTAGACCATCTTAAATCGGCACCAATTAACTCCCGACAGGCAGTGGTAACTGGGTTGCTAGGAGTTATGAAGTCCGAGACATTATGAAGCCCAAGATGTTAAGAAGCCCATGTAGAAAAGTCATAATAGTTAAAGTCTTAAGTTTGAGTTGGACTCTATACATGTAACCCGCCCCTTCAACTTATATAAGGAGGGGCCGGGCTCCCAAAAGAGGGACAAGTAAGAAGAAACAATCTTAAAGGGTTAGGGTTAACTGGTAGAGCCGGTTTACGGTGACTTCCTCATGATCATAATGAGAGATAGCCTCAAACAACAGGGTTGTTACTGGATGATGTTTCCCAGGGCCTGAAGCTGTCTAAACCCTTGTCTTGCATTGCGTCTCTCGATTTCACTCAACCCCTCTCAAGCTACCACATAGATGCGTTGGCCTCATGACTAAGTCCTCACACTAGGACATCTGCCGTGACGATTCTACGACAGTTGGCGCCCATCGTGGAGCCGCGCACGGTGGTGTTAAGTTCTTGGAGGAATCTCTCCTAGGGATCGAGAAGTTTGCAATTTTGTGGAGAAAGAAAGATTCAGCTCGGATATGAAAGGATTGCGTCGGATCAAACCGATATCTCACGAGTGCCTGCTTGTTCGAAAAAGATTCGAAGATGGATATGGATTATTCAAGTCAGCCACAATCTGGAGAAGGGCGTGATGACCCACCTTGATGACTCGTCGACATGATGACCCATCTTGATGACACTAGAAAAGTCTGAGTTACCGTGTCTATGCGTGTCGATGGCAGCTATTTTACGATCCGCCGAGGCTGACGGCGATCCAGCAAGCGGTCAAGTCGCCAAATTTTTTAATAGAAAAGTTTTATCATCTGAATCCAGATAGCCTCTGGTCAAAACCGTTCTGGTCTCAATATCATCCAGCTGCACATGATCAAAGTGCCATGGAAAATTGGCTATTAGCAGTTGAAGGAGGAGAAGATTATGACCCGGATTACCCGCTCCGAGCCGGCCGCGGCATCTCCTCACCTCATTGACCCACCTATTTCCTCTCTTTGCCGCGGGTCAGCCCGGCCGTGAGTCGCCCGGCCAGCTCGCCGCCATACAAAACTGCCCCGGACTGATCTGCTTACCGCAAATTGCAATTCCCGCATCCATGATCGCTGCTACTCTTAAGAAGAAAAATTGCAGCAATGCATTGACTGAGTCCAAGTGTTAGTCACGAAAGACAAAAGCTGATGAGAAAAATTCCATCAGCAATGGCTCACAACACCCGTTCACATGGGTTACTAGCCCCGGTTTGGCTTTGCCTCCGTTTCAAGTGGCTGCCATGGGCTGCTGTATCAAGCCGCCACCGCGGCCATGACCACACTGCTCAGAAGCACCATCGCGCCTCTGCCTCGCTGGACTCCGAGTTGGATGCCGCCTCCATCGCCTCATGGTGAACCGCCCATCTCCGCTTTGCCGCAGCCATGAAAAACACCAGGCGGCTCACCTCCACTGCTCACCCATCGACCAGACGCCGCCTCGAGCCGGTACGCCACCAAGCCTTGCTCCACCTCGCTGGGGCCTCCTCAAGTCGGTGTGCTTCTGCTCGAAAGCTGCCTCAAGTTGCCCTCACTTCAAGCTGCCATGGACGTGCCTTGATCCAAACTGCCGCGCCGCAAGCTGAGACCCACCTCGGTTTGACAAACCGCCCTGTCGCCACGGATTTGTTCCGCCTTCTGCGCCTTGTCGACCCGCCCCGGTCCTCCGCCGCTTCAAGCTGCCGTCGTCTGGGTCAGCCCGCCTCTGTTGTTGTGGTCGCGAGCGCGTCCACAATCCGCCGGCTGCTTCGGCCCACCTCTGCTTCCATAAATTGCAGGGCCGCTTTCCTACCGCCACCGTTGAGCTGCCGCCGCGATCACCTCTGCCTCGAACCGTTTCTGCCGTGTGTCGCTGCTGCGCCAGGTCGCCACTTCTGCCTTGAGCTGCCGGTGCCTTTCCAACCCGCCATTTGTGGCCGTAACCCGCCGTGCTGAGTCCAGCACAGCTGCAACATGTCCGCGGTGAACCGCCCTGCGTTGCTGAGTCACCGCCTTGGCCTTACTCCATTGCCACTGAGCCACTACACCTTCAAATCGCCGCATTGCGTTACCAAGCTACCGGAGCGCGCCTCAAATCTTACCTTGATCGCTCGCCTTGGAGTCACCACCGGAGCCTGCTTCATGGCTGGAGTTCTGCCCTCACTATCGTGTCACCTTGAGTTGCCGTGTTGAACCGCCCTCGCAGCCGCTCTAAAGTCACCCAGGCCTCAAACAGCTTGGCCGGGTGTCAATTACAACCTTGAAGCCGATGGGCTTCGCTTTCTCATTCCGCCGGTGCTGGCCTCCATGGCTGTTTCGGCGCCGCCTCACACCACCACTTGCAGGAGCTCCATCGAGTCGCCTCAGCCGAGCAGTCTTGCACGGCCTCGCTCGGTCTATGAACCACCGCGCACCGAGTCGTCTTCATGGACATAATGGCCGGCCCGCCGTTTTCCTTGCTAGAATCCCTTCTGAGACGCGGTGTTGGGTCGTTGCCTCCGAGACTCAAATTTCCTGCTCTCGCGGCCTCAATTGCCCGGCTGTGCACCCCCACTGTGACCTCAAGCCGCCCGGACCCCTCGACAGGCCTCCGTCTCGCCTCGCCGGATGCCTTTTCAGCTACAGCAGAGTCGAGTCGAGCCGTCGAACTGCTATGTTACCTAGCCGCCGTTACTGGGCCCTCTGTCTTTACACATCACTTCTGTTCCAGCTTGCTCGGGGGCTGGCTGGCTGCCTGTTCAATTTCTCCGCGGACGCGCCCAATGCGGCGTGCGATGAATTCATTGCTGTAGCCTTTCCTGCTTTGAGCTTACAGCTCCCGCACATGTCGGGTCAACGCTGCACTGACCTTCTTCAGGGAAGTCTTGAGTAGATGACTCAACCATCATTGTCGCTTCTGCTAAATCGCCGCTTCAGATGGCCTTACCGTTAGTGCTCTCAGCGGGGCACCGGATTAATGAAATACATCCAAAGGAGTACTGTTTGGTGGTTCGAAGCAAACATACAAGGAGATACGCGTTGGGAGGACCGAGCAGCCGTGCTAAAAAAATACTATGATGCTTCGCTCAAAGGAAGACTATGAACGCGACCGACGTAATGTATTTTGCTATTAGTGCTAACTCCTATGAGAGTGAGGATTCTGAAGTCATCATCAACCCTACGGCTGAGTGTCATGTGATGAAAATACCAGCTTTACCAGGATGATCATCAGCAAGAGTTACCAGCATCAATCAAAAGATGAAGAATGAGGTGTTGAAAGGAAAGGACCAGAGAGTTTTTCTTTTTTGGCTTCTCCGGCATATCGCGCAGCTGCTCCATGCTTGAGTCAAAAGTTCCAAGTCCAGAAGTACTTTTCTGTTGTTAATCTACCACAGCGCTACAGATGGGACAACTCCGACCACACACGCGCCTTGTGCAGAACAGGAGGTCATCAGCATATTGATACAGAGGCTATCTGTTGGTTCTGTTTAAATACCGAAGGCCGCACCAGGATACATCCAACATTATCCATTCCCAGTATCTGCGTTCACCCGGAAAATAAATCAGGTGCTATCTGTCTCAGTGTTTTTAGCATGCATTAAATACCTCTGAGGACATTACACTGTCTTTAAATATATTTTATTTAGTACAAGGACCACTACACAAGTGACGTCATGCCATGGACATGAGGCTCACACTGGTTTAAAAAGTTGCGGCCGTCTCTCGCATCCGCACCGGATCACAAAAACGTCGCGGTCGACTTACCCGACGACAGCAGTTTACAACATTGCGGCCGACTCATTTGTCTGCTCCTGCGGTCGATTCACCCGTGATTGGTTTCAATGGTCATCAACTCCGTGGTGAATAGTTTCTGGCATGACATATCAGGTGAAATCCATCCAGTATAGTTTTCTATTATATATTGCTTTCTTTAAAAAAGAGCAATTACTCCGGCTTGCAAAGTTATCTAATGCAGGACCCTAAACCGCCATATTGGTGCAAATTTAAAGGCCGCCAGAAAATTTCTGGCTTAAAAAGAAGGATTCCGATTTAAAATCCGGCTCAAGGGAAGGCTGTCTCCCACAAAGCTTTGAATCTCTCAATATCCGGTTTAATAATTTCTGGTTCAAAAAAAAAGAATAATTTTTTGCAAGTTCGAGTTCTCAGGAAAAATTAAAGGGACCAAAGAGAGTTTGGGGGCTTCCTGTTCAAACATAGGTGTATTCACCAAAGAGAACATAGCACTACTACCCTCTTGATCCAGCTATCAAGCCAATATTATCATAAGAGCACAACTCTGGTTATTTCGGTAATCCGGCTCTCAAGCCAATATTATCATAAGGGGCCAAAGAGAGTCTGCTGCATAGCACAACTCAAACATGGGTATCCCTTGAGCACAGCTCACAATATCACTTGGGGGCTATGTTTGAACCATAGTCACACCTCTTGATAGGCTTAAAGCCACCAGGGAAATCACTTGGGGGCTTGGTCGTATCCAAACCATAGCTTACACCCTCTTGATAAGCATAAGGGCACCAAGAAAATCACTTGGGGGCTTGGTCGCATCCGAACCATAGCTACACCTCTTGATCGGCATAAGGCCACCAGGAAAATCACCTGGGGGCTATGGGTTCGAACCATAGTTACACCTCTTGATAGGCATAAGGGCACTAGGGAAATCACTTGGGAGCTTGGTCATATTCGAACCATAGCTACACCTCTTGATCGGCGCAATGCCATAATTATAACTACATGGGGGCTCTAGTCGTATCCGAACCATAGCTTAAACCCTCTTGATCATACATATACATCATCATATATTACATCATATATCATCATTACATCATCATAGCATGTATCATATGTGCATGGATATACCGGTTTATATGGCAGGAATCGGTTTTCAAACCAGGTTATATTATTCAAAATCTTTAATAGCCAACACGGCTGGATTTTAATTATGGTTATCAATAACCAGTATTATGATTAAGGTTTTCAAAGTCGCTTTAGCGCAATGGCTATCATATTATCAATGGATATGATTTATTCTACAATGGAAGGAATAGTCCCGAATCGCTGCAGGCTTACGACCCGGCACTTGGGGGCTACATTATTCAAGTTGGGATTACATCAAGTACACAAGTCTCATGTCGCTGCAAGCATGCACCATGACACTTGGGGGCTAATGCAAAGTCATTGTGTCCTCACTTATTGAAGACCCGACTCATCACATCGTAATGAGCCGGCCCTTGGGGGCTACCAATTGCTCCTATCAACAATTCAAGGTACACAAGTTTTATTCCATTATATTGAAGGGTCCACTGCTCAGTTGGTAGAGCACAAAGCTCTTAACCTTGTGGATGTGGGTTCAAGCCCCATGATGGGGGTTACATCATATGATGTTCTTTTCAAAAGAAGTATATATAAAGTCCTAGCTCAATAATATCTTACTGAGCCGGCCCTTGGGGGCTACACGTTGTTGTTAAAGTCTATATGATCATATTTATAAAGACCCTGCTCACTATTGCATAATGACCCGGCCCTTGGGGGCTACACTGGTTGAAATTTTTATGAGCATCAGGCAATTACAAGTCCCAGGTTGCTGCAAGCATGACAACCCGGCACTTGGGGGCTACATATGTGGAATATTCAGTTTTGACTAGTGACTGAGATGAACAATTTGGATTTCTTCAAGCTTGTGACATTCATATTGAAGCAAATCTTAAGCTGTTACTACGTTGCCTTTTTAAGACTTGGGGGTTACAAGTGATAGGCATATAAGAGGTATATTTTCAAGCTTGATGTTAACTGCAATTATGACCCGGTGCCATCAATATTTGTAAACCGGCAAGTTTAAGTCTTAAACTGACAAAGTTCTACATTCTTAAACCGGCAAGTTCTACATTCTTAAACCGGCTGAAGATCAGATGAGTATTTCAAAGACCAATATTTTTGTTAAGCATTGGGAGCTGAGTCAAAGGAGTTATTCTTCACAATATTTCTCTATGACAAACTAATGTCAACAAATTGATTATGAAGCTGGCCTATTGACCCGGATTTTCTAGAAGAAGAAAGTAACAAGGACTTAAGGATGATCAGGATCAGTTTAACATGGATAAATCCAAATTAAACTGGGGGCTAATGTCGGGGATATACCCCGCGGTATGATCCGGCCGGAGTTATAACCCATCTGGGACTTAGTAAACTGGCAGGTGTTAAAGTAGGTGGTAAACCGGTTGGTGTTAAGTCAGATGGTAAACCGGCAGGTTGTTAAACCGACTGACAGTTAAGACAGACAGGTAAAACATGCAGTTAACCCAGACGGTAAACCGACAGGTTGTTAAACCGGATGACAATTAAGACATGAGTTAAGTCAGATGATAACTCAACAGACAATCATAAACCGGCAGACCATCTTAAACTGGCACCAGTTAACTCCCGGTAGGCAGTGTTAACCGGGTTGCTAGGAGTTATGAAGCCCGAGACGTTATGAAGCCCAAGATGTTAAGAAGCCCATGTAGAAAAGTCATAATAGTTAAAGTCTTAAGTCCGAGTTGGACTCTACATGTAACCCGCCCCTTCAACTTATACAAGGAGGGGCCGGGCTCCCCAAAGAGGGACAAGTAAGAAGAAACAATCTTAAAGGGTTAGGGTTAACTGGGAGAGCCGATTTACGGTGACTTCCTCATGATCATAATGAGAGATAGCCTCAAACAACACGTAGGGTTGTTACTAGATGATGTTTCCCGGGGCCCAAAGCTGTCTAAACCCTTGTCTTGCGTTGCGTCTCTCGATTCCACTCAACCCCTCTCAAGCTACCACATAGATGCGTTAGCCTCACGACTAAGTCCTCACACTAGGACATCTATCGTGACGATTCTACGAGAAAACTTCTCATAGTATTCAATGCACTCTATATGAAAGTTTTTATTATACCCGTCTTGGATGCCCATCATATTAGGACTAGTTTCATAACCAAAGCAAATTACCATGCTGTTTAGGACTCCCAAATTAATATAAGTGAAGCATGAGAGTTCATCTATTTCTTCAAAATAAAACCACCACCGTGCTCTAAAAGGATATAAGTGAAGCACTAGAGCAAATGACAAACTACTCCGAAAGATATAAGTGAAGATCAATGAGTAGTCGAATAATTTTGCAACTATGTGAAGACTCTCAAATATTTAAGAATTTAAGATCTTGGTATATTATTCAAACATCAAGCAAAAAATGACGCTCCAAGCAAAACACATATCATGTGGTGAATAAAAAATATAGCTCCAAGTAAAGTTACCGATGAACGAAGACGAAAGAAGGGATGCCATCCGGGGCATCCCCAAGCTTAGGCTCTTGGTTGTCCTTGAATATTACCTTGGGGTGCCTTGGTCATCCCTAAGATTAGGATCTTTCCACTCCTTATTCCATAGTCCATCGAATCTTTACCGAAAACTTGAAAACTTCACAACACAAAACTTAACAGAAAACTCGTAGGCTCTGTTAGTATAAGAAAGAAAATCACCATTCGGTACTGTCAAGACAAGATTCATAATTTTTCTCACATGATGCCTACTGTTCCATATCATTTCTACAATTTATATCAAGCAATATAAGCCATAGAAATTAGAAAACAAGCAAACTATGCATCGAAAACAGAATCTGTCAAAAAACAGAACAGTCTGTAGTAATCTGCAACTCTCGAATACTTCTGTGAATCCGAAAATCCTGAGAAATTAGGAAGTACGAGGAAATTTGTTTATTAATATTATGCAAAAAAAATCAGTATTTTATTGTGCTTCTGTTAAAAATGAAAACTAATATCCTGGGTGCAAAAGTTTCTGTTTTCCAGCAAGATCAAATCAACTATCACCGTAAGCCATCCCAAAGGTCTTACTTGGCACTTTATTGAAACAAAAGCTATAAAACATGATTAATACAGTAGCATAATCATGTGAACACACAAAAAAAATAGTTATAAATGTTGGGTTGTCTTCCAACAAGCGCTTTTCTTGAATGCCTTTCTAGCTAGGCATGATAATTTCAGTGATGCTCACATAAAAGATAAGAATTGAAACATAACGGGAGCATCATGAAGCATATGACAAACACATTTAAGTCTAACCCACTTCCTATGCATAGGGATTTTGTGAGCAAACAACTTGTGGGAACAAGAATCAACTAGCATAGGAAAGCAAAACAAGCATAACTTCAAGATTTTAAGCACGAAGAGAGGAAACTTGATATTATTGCAATTCCTATGAGCATATATTCCTCCCTCATAATAATTTTCAGTAGCATCATGAATGAATTCAACAATATAACCATCACATAAAGCATTCTTTTCATGATCTACAAGCATAGAAAATTTACTACTCTCCCCATAAGCAAAATTCTTCTCATTCGGAATAGTGGGAGTATCATAAGAAACTCGAATACTATAAATTGTTTCCACACTAAAAGAGTAATGTTCAGAAAAGGGTAATCATACTCATGAATTTTTTTGTAAATATAATCATCACTACTTTTTATAACATAAGTATCATCACAATAATCATCATAAGTAGCAACTTTGTTCTCGTCATAATCAATTGAAACCTCTTCCAAGATAATGGAATCATTACTAAATAAAGTCATGACCTCTCCAAATCCACTTCTATAATTATCACAATAAGATTAAACATCCTCCAAAATAGTGGGATCATTACTTCCTAAAGTTGACTCTCTTCCAAACTCACTTTCATCAATATAATCATCATAAATAGGAGGCATGCTATCATCATAATAAATTTGCTCATCAAAACTTGGGAGGTTAAAAATATCGTCTTCATAAAACATAGCATCCCCAAGCTTGGGATGGACATTAATTGCAACAAATAAATTCTCAAACATGTCATTCTCATCAAACATAGCATCCCCAAGCTTGGGCCTTTGCATATCATAAGCATAATCACTCTCATCATTAATAGTATGTATAGCACCAATAGTATAGCAATTATCATCATCACAATGAGTAATAGGAGCAACATCATTTGGGAGGCCAGGTCAAAAAAACATCATTTGGGAGGGATACCTTTTTACCTTTGCTTCTCCGTATTTTCTTTTTCTTCTTCACATTATGTGTGGGTTTAACCCTCTTTTTGGAGCTCCTTATTAATGAAATTGGTTGAATAGAAAGCTCCTCCTCGTTACCTGATTCATCATAAGAAATAATAGGAGGATATTGGGAAATCTCTTCCATTTCATTAGTATTCTCTTCATCTTCTATTTGTTTTCTTGTCTTTATATAATTGGCAATATAAGGATTTTCAATGCAATTCACGGCACGATACATAAATTTCCTCTAGATCAAAATCAAGAACTGTCTCAAGGGAAAATTCTGGAATATCCTTAGTTATACGTTTCATTTCTTCATAACGCCGAAGCAAACTAAGTTCGTTATGATGCGCAAGGGAAATCAACTCATCACAATTTTTGGACACGATTCGATCATGAAACAATTTGCATTGGATATTTAAATGACCATGTTCATTGCAAAGTTCACAAGGATGGCTAAGAAAATTTAAATTTTCAGCACAAACATCTAGCCTTTCTTGCAACCATTTAGTTTCTAAATACTTATGCCTCTTGCAAAATCTATCTTCCCTATTTGGTTTGTACTTGCAAACTCTATGCACTCCACAAAAATTGACATGCTTATAAGAGATATTTTCATCATGACTAGTGCAATCATCATTAGTACTATGGATATTCAAAGAGTTCATACTAACAACATTGCAATAATGCTCGTCATTCAAAGATTGTATGCCAAACATTTTATTGCATTTTTCTTCTAACATTTTGGCACAATTACCGGAATCCTTATTTTCACGTAAGACATTAAAAAGATGAAGCATATGAGGCAACCTTAATTCCATTTTTTGTAGTTTTCTTTTATAGATTAAACTAGTGATAAAACAAGAAACTAAAATATTCTATTGCAAGATCTAAAGATATACCTTCAAGCGCTAACTTCCCCAGCAATGACGCCAGAAAAGAGTTGATGTCTACTACACAACCTTCTTCTTGTAGACGTTGTTGGGCCTCCAAGTGTAGAGGTTTGTAGGACAGTAGCAAATTTCCCTCAAGTGGATGACCTAAGGTTTATCAATCCGTGGGAGGCATAGGATGAAGATGGTCTCTCTCAAACAACCCTGCAACCAAATAACAAAGAGTCTCTTGTGTCCCCAACACACCCAATAGTCTAATACAATGGTAAATTGTATAGGTGCACTAGTTCGGCGAAGAGATGGTGATACATGTGCAATATGGATGGTAGATATAGGTTTTTGTAATCTGGAAATATAAAAACAGCAAGGTAACTAATGATAAAAGTGAGCACAAACGGTATTGCAATGCTTCGAAACAAGGCCTAGGGTTCATACTTTCACTAGTGCAAGTTCTCTCAACAATAATAACATAATTAGATCATATAACAATCCCTCAACATGCAACAAAGAGTCAATCCAAAGTCAGTAATAGCAGAGAACAAACGAAGAGATTATTGTAGGGTACGAAACCACCTCAAAGTTATTCTTTCCGATCAATCCGTTGGGCTATTCCTATAAGTGTCACAAACAGCCCTAGAGTTCGTAGTAAAATAACACCTTAAGATACAAATCAACCAAAACCCTAATGTCACTTGGATACTCCAATGTCACCTCAAGTATCCGCGGGTATGATTATATGATATGCATCACACAATCTCATATTCATCTATTCAACCAACACAAAGAACTTCAAAGAGTGCCCCAACGTTTCTACCGGAGCGTCAAGACGAAAACGTGTGCCAACCCCTATGCATAAGTTCACAAGGTCATTGAACCCGCAAGTTGATCACCAAAACATTCATCAAGTAGACACGTGAATATCCCATTGCCACCACAGATAAGCACATGCAAGACATACATCAAGTGTTCTCAAATCCTTAAAGACTCAATCCAATAAGATAACTTCAAAGGGAAAACTCAATTCATCACAAGGAGATAGAGGGGGAGAAACATCATAAGATCCAACTATAATAGCAAAGCTCGCGGTACATCAAGATCATGACATATCAAGAACACGAGAGAGAGAGATCAAACACATAGCTACTGGTACATACCCTCAGCCCCGAGGGTGAACTACCCCCTCCTCGTCACGGAGAGCGCCGGGATGATGAAGATGGCCACCGGTGATAGATTCCCCCTCCGACAGGGTGCCGAAATAGGGTCCCAGTTGGTTTTGGATGGCTATAGAGGCTTGCGGCGGCGGAACTCCCGATCTAGGTTATTTTCTGGAGGTTTCTGTATTTATAGGAATTTTTGTCGTTGGTCTCACATCAAGGGCGTCTCCTAGTCGTCCACGAGATAGGGGACACGCCTAGGAGGGTAGGGCGCGCCCCCACCCTCGTGGATGGCTCAGGACTCTTCTGGTCCAACTCTTTTACTCCCGGGGCTTCTTTTGGTCCATAAAAATTCATCAAAAATTGGCACGTCAATTGGACTCCGTTTGGTATTCTTTTTCTGTAAAACTCAAAAACAAGGAAAAAACAGAAACTGGCACTGGGCTCTAGGTTAATAGGTTAGTCCCAAAAATCATATAAAATAGCATATAAAACATCCTAGATGGATAATATAATAGCATGGAACAATCAAAAATTATAGATATGTTGGAGACGTATCACTTCACAATGGTCGCGCGATTGCCGAGCCCTCTCCACCCTTCCATGGCATTCCTCGTCGTCGTGCGTCGCCTTCCAGAGAGCTCCGGTGTATCCGAGAACCCCCAACCCCCTCCGCCTATAAATACTGAGCCCCCTGGCCTCTCCGCGCTCATCCACCCACTCCGCCATCCACCACAAGCAATAGAGGAGCCGCAACCCGGCCGGGCAGGCCTCGGGCCGCCGTGCTTAAGCTCGAGCTCGCCGGCGATCCCCTCCGCTTGCCCTCACCTTTCCACTACTCCTCGATCTCCAGCTCCTTCTCCGGCGACTCCCTGGAGGTCCGTTGGTGCCTGTTGACCCGGTTGGAGCCCCTGGAACCGCTGCTTTCCTCCGTCTTCTTCATCTCCGGTGAGACCCAACTGCAGCCGCCGCTTGGGAGGTTGATTCCGAGCTGCTCCGGTCACCTCTCGACGAGCCACGTGTACAAGAAGGTGCGTCGTGACCCCCTCTAGCCATCTATCCCTCTCAAATCGGCCGACAAGCCCTCCTCGCCGGTGTGAGCTCCGGCGGATCACTGCCACCCCTCTGTTTCTCTCCCCCCCCCCTCTCTCTCTCTCTCTCTCTCTCTCTCTCTTTCCACACCTGACAGGCGGGGCCCACTGTCAGGCTCTCCACTTGCAAAATACCCTTTTGACGTCAACCCCTGGAATTCTTTTATTTGAATTTAATTCAAATATTTTGACCAGAAACTTTGACCACCCATATCTTTTAAACCATAAGTCCAAATGAATTGATTCTTTTTGCATTGTGTTTGTATTGAAAAGTTCTAGCAGCACACCAAAATGGAGATTTTTCTCTGCTGTCTAGAATTCCTGGTGATTTTCAGAATGAATCTTGATATTTTCTTTTGCTGCTTTTAAATATTTTCAGAGGGAGAAGCTTGCCTTGAAGATAACCAGGAGGAGTGTGAACCTCCTCTGCACTAAGGCAAGCCACACCAACATTTGCATGGTGCCATTTGAATATTTATGATTTTTCCAACTTGAATATGAGTTATTTCATGCATTTAATTATTTAATGGATATTGCTTATGTTAGTTACTTTGTCATGGTTGAAATGTTTATTTTATAGTATCGTTTGAATGCATGGACTAGTATAAGGTATTAGAAGTAGTGTTGATTGTGTGGTTATGCTTTTGGATATGATCGGTAGTATTTTGTTCATGTGAGTTATTAATTTTAATATATTATAGCATAAATAAAAATGACTAGGTAATTTCCTCGCGCGTTGCTGCGGGAATATAAAAATTAATTACAAACAACTTTTATATGAAGGAAAAGATCTAAATCAAAAGCTACTAATTTTAACATATACGTATTCCGTACTTGCATTCTGTCTAAATCAGGGCATTTCACAAGCTTCAAGAAGTAAATAAATTAAATAATTAACTAATCAACTACATATGTCTAGTGACAAAAATAAACATATTGGTATGGTTTGCATGGGCTGAAAAGAAATGTTAGTGTATGGTGAAGTGGGATGCTTGCATGTTGAGAGAATTATTGACAATGAAATAAGCTTTGCATGGGCTAAAAAATATTGTTAGTGGATGTTGACGTGGCACACTTGGTGAGGTGGATGGCTTGCATCTTGAGAGAATTAGAAGTAGTGGGGATCAACTATTTAGGTATTATAGATGTGTGTTGAAAACCAGTGAAGTAAAACCACTGAAGCTTAATGATGACTAGTGCAAGTAGAAAACTTTGATGATGTTGATCTGTTTACTTTAAGTGATATGTGATGCATGTTGGATAGTTGCATGTTCATGGCTCGAGTTATTCTTATTTCAAGTTAAACCTGATGTTAATTCAACTTCAATATAATGTTGATCGAGTCAACGTGCCACTGAATCGAGTTTTCCCAGTGCAACCACATTTGCCTTTATGGGAAGGCCTTTATTCGGCCCGTTGTCATGCCTCTGGTCAGTACCTCCAACAAGGGAAGGTTATGGGCGTGCGGTACCCTGGCCCGGTAAGCAGACATAACCTTGTGTGCCCATTGTTGTTAAGGTACCTTGTCCCCGTTTGGGACCGTTTAAGTTTTGCCACGACGGTGGCTGTTGGTGTCTTTGGTAGACACGGGGCCACCCATGACTTAGCCCAGAAGAGAGTTGGTCGGAGTGGCCGGGAGAGTGTCATGGCAATGGGAGGGTTCCGTCGGAATGCCGTTGGTCCACCCGAATGGCAGTGCGAGGCCACGGGTTCCGTGATGTGGGTATAATGTACTAACCTTTGTAGACTGTTTACCAAATCTATCGATAGTCATGTTCTCGGTCACGGACACGGCTCGTAGGTAGGTCACACCATGGATCAACATGATTAAGTAACCTTGCACACTAAATTTATATACTTGGCCCTGGTTATGTGATGAGATTTGTGAGATCATGAAAATGATCGTTGTGGGAACCAAAGTGTTGGTTTCGATTATGATCCGGGCTTGATCACCATTTGGTTACAAGGTAACCCGTATGGTAAGAGAGTCCATGGGACTCGGTGCACAAGATTGATTTCACTGCATCAGTAGTAGGTTATTGCAGTGCATTTAACTTGATTAAATATCATGATATTGTTTGTCATTATGCTTATGCTTGTTGTGAGCTTTCAAGTACATTCAATGTACTGACCTGGCGTGTCGTGCCAGCTTTCAGGAAAGTCTTATTGGATCGGAGTGCTTCCCGTGTCTAGATCGTGTCCACATCGATGTCCCTGTGCTATGGAGTTCCGCTTCATCGTCGTTCTGCTGTCGAGTAGTTATCGTGATCGAGGTCCCTTCATGTTCATTAAATAATGTACATATTGTTCAGCCACACCGTGTGTGCCACTTGGCCTCGCTACTTGATGCAATATCGAACCTATGTTTCCGCTAGCATCAATAAAGCGGTTGTTTTCTGTACCAAGTTGTTGTATGTTGCGAGAAGACTTGATCTCTGGGCTGGCAATGCAAGGTAAATCGGTTGCTCTGAGTTGGGGTGCCACAACGCTTGGTATCAGAGCAACACTGACTGTAGGACACGCTAGACTGTCGACGCGCTAGTTGAATGGTAGCTCGTTTAGTTTGAGTGCCGGTAGTAATATAAATTGGTTGCTGCATTGCATGCGTTTTAATTATTGTTATTACTAACCGTCTAATGATTGTGAGTGTAGATGGCTCCGGTTCCATTTTTGTACTAGTCCGAGCCAGCCCCTACACCTCGCCGCATCTGCTTCAGAACGTGTGGCGTCGACTCCACCCAGAGGGCACTGATCCAATGTACCAGGTGTATCGGGAGCATCTGGCCGGCTCACTGTATGATTATTACACGGAGGTCATGAGGGAGTCCTGGATTAGGGGGTCTCCGGATAGCCGGACTATATCCTTTGGCCGGACTGTTGGACTATGAAGATACAAGATTGAAGACTTCGTCCCGTGTCCGGATGGGACTTTCCTTGGCGTGGAAGGCAAGCATGGCAATACAGATATGTAGATCTCCTCCCTTGTAACCGACTCTGTGTAACCCTAGCCCCCTCCGGTGTCTATATAAACCAAAGGGTTTAGTCCGTAGGACAACAACAATCATACCATAGGCTAGATTCTAGGGTTTAGCCTCTACGATCTCGTGGTAGATCAACTCTTGTAATACTCATATCATCAAGATCAATCAAGCAGGACGTAGGGTATTACCTCCGTCGAGAGGGCCCGAACCTGGGTAAACATCGTGTCCCCGGCCTCCTATTACCATCCGCCTTAGACGCATAGTTGGGGACCCCCTACCCGAGATCCACCGGTTTTGACACCGACATTGGTGCTTTCATTGAGAGTTCCGCTGTGCTGTCACCGTAAGGCTTGATGGCTCCTTCGATCATCGGTAACGATGCGATCCAGGGTAAGGTTTTCCTCCCCGGACAGATTTTCGTATTCGGCGGCTTCGCACTACGGGCCAACTCGCTTGGCCATCTGGAGCAGATCGAGAGCTACGCCCCTGGCCATCAGGCCAGGTTCGGAAACTTAAACCATACTGCCGACATCCGCGGAGACTTGATCTTCGACGGATTTGAGCCCATGTCAGGTGTGCCGCACAATCACAACGAGCATGACATAACTCTGCCATCGGATAGTGTTCGGGATATCGCACCTGCAACTACTTCGGCCCTCAATCTGAAGCAAATTGCGCCATCCGAGGACGGGGGATAGACCCCGCCAGGGAGGCCGCACTCTCAGTGCCGATGGAGCCGGATACTGACTTCACCCCTTACGAGAGGCATGTTGCCGAACCACTAGATTGGTCTCCGGCCACGGACTCCGAGCCGCCTGCGTCCGTGCCTATCAAATCCGATTGGGCGCCGATCATGGAGTTCACCTCTGCGGATATCTTTCAGCACTCACCTTTCAGCGACATGCTAAATTCATTAAGGTGTCTCTCCTTGTCAAGAGATCCTTAGCCGAACTATGTCCGGCTAGAATGGGATGCGGACGACGAAGAAATTCGCTGCCCATCCACCACCCACTTAGTAGCCTCTGTCAACGATTTAACCGACATGCTCGATTTCGACTCCGAAGACATCGACGGCATAGACAACGATGCAGGAGAGGAACAGGAATCAGTGCCCACAGGATGCTGGACAACCACTTCACCACATGACATATACATGGTGGATACACCCAAAGAAAACAATGACGAAGAACGGCAAGATGCAGCGAAGAATAGCTCCCTCGAGAAGCAATCAAAGCGTCAGCATAGGCGCCGCTCAAAATACCGCCTTGGCAAAAACAACGATAACAGCGAAAGAGAAAATAACACTCCAGTCGACTCCAGAGGAAACGACGACCACATTGACCCAGCGGCAGAGCACAATGAAACTGCAAACGGCGAGCATAGTACGGATCTGATGTCCGAACACGGCGACGCCGAGGATAAACCTCATCAAACCCCCTTTGGGGAGGAAAACAGTCCGGATGAAGATGCACACATCATCCCGGAAACACATTTGGAGAAAGAGAACCTCCGCAGAAGGCTTATTGCCACAGCGAGGAGTCTGAAGAAGCAGAAGCAAAGGCTTAAGGCCACACAAAATACGGTCAACATCAGGTGGAACAAAGTGCTCGACAATGAAGAAAAGTATGGTGAAAGTTACCATACAAAGAGCTATCCAAAGCGCAAGCTATTACCTAAATTCGATGATGAGGCCTTAGAGCCCACACAGCCGAAAAATAAAACGACCAACCGGCCGGATCAACCACCTTGTGGTCGTGATAGAGCGGCTAATAAGGCCGCACATAAGTCAACACACGATCTACGCAAGGACTTGCGCCAAAAATCCAGTATGACCAGATCCATCTATGGATCTAGGAAGCGCGCTCTGGCACAAAATCAAAATCGAATACTACAACCGTACGAACGCCATGATGCATCCAAATACAGGGGTGCCGCACCCCCCCTATGTTTCACCGATGAGGTGCTGGACCACGAATTTCCAGAAGGATTCAAACCAGTGAACATAGAGGCGTACGATGGGACCACAGACCCTAGGGTCTGGATTGAGGACTTTATCCTCCATATCCATATGGCTCACGTAGACGATCTCCACGCCATCAAGTACTTGCCCCTCAAGCTTAAAGGACCAACTCGGCATTGGCTGAAAAGCCTCCCCAAAAACTCAATTGGAAGTTGGGAGGAGCTCGAGGATGCTTTTCGGGCTAGTTTTCAAGAGACCTATGTCCGACCTCCGGATGCAGACGATTTAAGTCATATAATTCAACAGCCCGGAGAGTCATCCCGAAAGCTTTGGAACAGGCTTCTCACTAAGAAGAACCAAATCGTTGACTATCTGGACGCCGAAGCTTTAGCAGCTTTCAAGCACAGCGTCCGAGACGAATGGCTCGCCAGACACCTCGGCCAAGAAAAACCGAGAACAATGGCAGCCCTGACAATCCTCATGACCCGCTTTTGCGCGGGCGAAGATAGCTGGTTAGCCCGCAGTAGCACCAGCGACCCAAGCACATCCGAAGTCGAGGATGGCAATGGAAAACCATGATGCAGTAAAAGCAAGCGTCAAAATAAAGAAGACATCCCAGATAATACGGCGGTAAACGCCGGATTCAGGGGCTCTCGACTAGGTCAGTGGAAAAAGCCTTTTAAGGGCAGCAGAGATGGACCGTCTAGCCTAAACAAGATTCTAGACAAACTATGTCAGATTCATGGGATCCCCGATAAACCTGCAAATCACACCCACAGAGAATGCTGGGTCTTCAAGTAGGCCGGTAAGCTAAAAGCCGAACACAAGGGGAGGGAGACACCAAGCGGAGACGAGGATGAACCTCGCCAACAAAGCACTGGAGGACAGGAAAAATTCCCACCAGAGGTAAAACAGTAAACATGATCCACGTGACGAAGAGGAGAAGCAAACACGCACCCCGAGACATACGTGCCGTAGAGCCCGTCACCCCTAAATTCAACCCCTGGTTGGCCTGCCCGATCACTTTTGATCGCAGGGATCACCCGACAAGCATCCGACATGAAGGATTGGCTGCCTTGGTGTTATACCCAATAGTAAACGGATACCATCTCACACGAGTCCTTATGGACGGCGGCAGTGGTCTAAATCTGATATATCCGGACACAGTCCGTAAAATGGGGATAGACCCGACAAAAATCAGCCACAGTAATACTACCTTCAAGGGAGTAATACCAGGCCCAGAGGCCCGCTCCACGTGCTCTCTAATACTAGAGGTTGTATTCGGTTCACCCAACAACTACCGAAGTGAGAAGTTAGACTTCGACATTGCTCCGTTCCGAAGCGGCTAATAAGCACTACTCGGAAGAACAACTTTCGCTCGTTTTAATGCGGCACCACATTACACTTCTCTTAAGCTTAAGATGCCTGGTCCTCGTGGCACCACCACAGTTAGTGGAAATATTGAGCGTTCTCTACGCGCGGAAGAACATGCGGCGGCTTTAACAGCCGAGCACTAGACAGCCTCACCAACCAGAATAAATGACAGGTCGTCAAGACCACAGACACGGTTAGACGAGTCCGGCGCATCACTAGATATACTTGAGATTGGTTTGTTGGTTAAACCCTCATAGACGGTACCAGGGGCTTCCCGCATGTAATCAGGGCTAGTTTGGCTCAACTTGACTTATCTTGAATTTTAATGGTTTATTGAGAATAACCAATTTTTTGGCACGACAACTTTCACCTAAGTTCTTCTCTTTTACAGATGACAATCGTGCTGCACCCGTCCAGGACACGACACAACGGAGACACAGGCGCAGACATGCAGCAGGGACCCGCTCAAAGGTTTCTTTTCAGATTAAAACCCTGCATAAACCTTTTTTACTGTCTCTTGTTGTTCACATCCTCCGGATACTCAATACAACTGAGAAGGATGATGACGTTATTGGCATTTTGCCACGTCAGAATATTGCACGTACCTGGACACTCGGGGTTTATTATTAAGGGCATTGTTCAGCCCGACATATGTTATAAAGACCAAATACCTTAGGGAGTGTTCGGCGTCGCGAATTTGGCCTTATATGCATCAGCTCCGAATCATGTCTTTGGTCAAATGTTGGGTTTGCCCGGCTCCCGTGTTTTGCTACCTTACGTTCCGCTCTATCGGCTAAGGCGGCACCGGGAGAACTACTGCGATTGTGCCTTGGTTCATCTGGATGAGCACCTTACTAGAGAAAGCCAAAAACTGACTGTCATGATAAAGCGCGAGACTGGTCAACCACTCGATGACTTAGCGGAATCTTCGGGATTCCTCCGCATTAACGAAGGACTGTTTCCTGGTGATGTACGTACGCGCCCCGTATTCGGACGAGCGCGGAAGTACCAGGGGCTATATAGTAGTCCCACCGCCAAACTCCTATGGCTAAGTGAAAGTGTTAAAGCAATATAGTCCGATTGCCTCGTTCACTGCGCTACCACCTCCTTAATTTACCAAGACGTTGGATCAAGTGTGAATACGCGTTTTTTGCGAACACCCCCGCATTATATGCGTGGGTGCTGAAGCCGACGACTGCAAACTTTCAGGTTATACACATATATACATAAACGACTGCACAAGAGGCATCATAATACTTCCAGGCAAAAGTATAAACACAACCCTTATAATTCAATAAAACATTGTTTTTACAATGGGAATACATGTCACTAGAACATAATATTCTTCTAGCACTGAGCCTCTATTGAACGAGCGCCTTCAAGGACTTCTTCAAAGTAGTGCTCGGCAGATACTCGGCCCACGGCCGAACTCTGGGTTGCAATAGCGGTGGCCTCCATCTCTGCCCAGTATGTCTTGACACGGGCAAGCGCCATACGCGCACCCTCTATGCACGCCAACCTCTTCATAGCATCGATGTGCAGCATAGCACCAAGGAACTGTTGCACTAAACTAAAATAACTATTCGGCCTTGGTTCTTCCGGCCACAGATGATCCACAACAGACCTCATGGCAAGTCCGGACAACCTATGGAGCTTGGCCCACTCAGCCATTCGCTCATTCAACAACAGCGGACGCACTGGAACATGGAACTGTGACCAGAACAACTTTTCCACTTCATGATCTTTTTGATCCTTGAAGTACCCGGCCGCATCAACAGCACTTGCTGCCAAATCCATGTATGCGTCTACAGAACTCCATAGTTGATCAAGAGGGGCATACTTCGGATCTTTGAACTTCGTCCGCAACAAAAAGGGCTTCCCAGCCGTGATATCTCCAGCTTGACACAGCTCCTCCTTCGTCGCTCTAATTTTGGAGCGGGCTTCCTTGGCTGCTACCATGGCCTTCTCCAAGTCCGTCGCCTTCGCTCGGCTTTCTTTTTGAAGAAGCTGATAACGGTCGGAGGCATCTTTCAACTCAACGGCCATTTTGGCTATTTTTCCTTGCTTTGGCAATGCGCAGCCTGTTCGGCCCTCAGCTCTTCGACCGCCTTTAGAGTGGCTGCATTACTATTCCTGGCTTGTTCCTTGGCTCGAGCAAGTTCTGCCCGAAGGGTCTCCATGGCGGCAGCTCCATCTGCAGTCACAGCATATTAAAGATACTGGCATCATGCTCCTCTTACTATGTGTTGATCACCGGAGAAATCACATACCCTGTGCCTCGTCAAGCCGCTTGTTGACAAGCACGATGTCGGCATCTGCCGCTTCAGCTCGGCAAACTCATCAGTCCGACTAGCCACCGGACCTTCAGCCACCTGCACATGACGGCGGCCTGATTATTAATTCGGACTATGATCCTCTGTTTGCCGCCGTTCTCGACGGCAACCAGAGTCTCAGGGGCTACTATCTGCATAGGGCACAGCTAACGTGTGCGGTACTGTCAAAAACATACACTATTTCACGTACCTCAAAGCCTTTTAGCAGTCTCATAAAAGCTTCATGCAACCCGCTTTCGGCGGATCAAATCCTCTCAATCACCGTACCCATTAGCGTACGATGCGCTTCTGAGATGGACGCTTGCTCCAGAAGATCCTTCAGTGCGTCTGATCGCACACCGGACGGTTCCGAACTCTTTCTGTTGCTCCCTTTCGGAGCCGAATACTGAGGACTTCGAGTGGCCAAAGGATTACCCTCTGGCCTTGGCGGATCAGGAGAAACCCTCCGCGACGACACTTCAGGGTCGCCCGCCTCATGAGGCGGGGTGGCAGGGGGAGGTGTTTCGCTCTCCATCATCTCCGGAAGAAGATCCCCTGAAGACGAACTCTGTCGAGAAGGGCTACGACCCAAACTACAAGACATATGCTTCGGTTATTGTCTTCAAAAGTAATGTAGGATATTTTTACTATTAAGTACTTTTTGTTTACTTATAGCTCGGTAGAGGGCTGATCCCCTTGCGTGCACTGTGCGGCAAGAGTACCCTCCGAGGCAGGACCCTCTGGCGAAGATTTCTTCCCCCGTTTGGAAACCTTTGTTTCCGAGTCTTCAGAGGTGGTCCTCTTCCTTCCTTGGGGAGAGGGAATTTCAGATTCTTCTCCCTGGTTATCCTCCTTCACGGAGGTGCTAATTCCCCCGGTTTGGATGAATAATGAGTGAGGCCTGCTTTCAGCCTCTTTATTCCCCCTTTATCTTCCCCTAAGGGCACCTGATAAGGTGTCGGCTCGAGCATTCTGGCTAGTACTGGATTTTCTGAGCCTTCGGGAAGGGGGGCTGAACACCTGATCATCTTCGCCTTTATTACACAGTCCTGGTCAAGGAGCGACTTTTCAGAATAATGTTATGATAAATAAAAAGACAACGTGTTCGGCCACGGGATTACTCACTTGGGTATCTGGGCTACTACATCTCAGACCCGCATCCTGGTGGTGTCCGGACACTTTATTTGTGGTCTGAAGAACAATTTGTACATCTCTTCAAGCGTCATGCCAAGGAAGTGCTGAATAGTTCGCGGTCCTTCCTGGTTGAATTCCCACATATGGAGGGGTCGACGTTTGCAAGGCAGGACTCGACGAACTAGCATGACTTGCATTACCATGACCAGGTTGACATCTCTCTCAAGGAGATCTCAGATGCGACTCTGTAATATCGGCACATCATTTATTGGCCCCCAGTTCAGCCCCTTGTTGATCCATGACGTCAGTTGTGGTGGGGGGCCCGAGCGAAAGGCAGGGGCGGCTACCCACTTGGCACTTCGGGGAGCTATGATATAAAACCACTCCCGTTGCCATAAACCGGACACCTTTGGGAAGGAACCCTCTGGCCATGGAACATCAGCACTTTTGCTTATTACGGCACCTCCGCACTCTGCGTGTCGCCCCTCGATCATCTTCGGCTTCACATTGAAAGTCTTGAGCCACATGCCGAAGTGTGGGGTAATGCGGAGGAAGGCCTCACACACGAGGATGAACGACGAGATGTGAAGGAGGGAATCCGGGGCCAGGTCATGGAAATCCAGCCCATAATAGAACATGAGCCCCCTAACAAAGGGATCCAGAGCGAGGCCTAGCCCTCGGAGGAAGTGAGAGATGAATACAATGCTCTCGTCGGGTTCGGGAGTGGGAATGACCTGCCAGCATGTGCGAGATTTCGAGGGTCAAATACCTGGCCTCTCTTAGCTTCTTGATGTTTTCCTCTGTGACAGAGAAAGGCATCCACCGACCTTGAAGGTTGGTTCCATACATGGTTGAAGGTTCGAAGCGCCTGACCTGAGCCTTGGGTGTTGGAACTCGAGGCGGGGGAAGGATTCGATTGAGCACGAGAGGGAAAAAAGGACAAGCCTTGGCCTCTTTATAAAGAGGTTGAATATCAAGCGTCCTCCTCGGGGCCATTTGGGACTTGCCTAAAATCGAGGAGTCATACCAACGGGCACGATTGGGTTACCCATGTCCGTATTGATGAGAATACCGTAATAAGGGGGACACGATCTGTGCTTTGACAAGACGTGTCAAGAAAACTGCCTTGCGATATGTGCAGTGCTGGTTGAGAAAAACGGTTCGAATAAAGACCGGGCCATGGCATGATGTCATGTTGCTAAACGTATTAGCAGATTAGATTTGTGGAAATATTGTTCTCTTTATGATGGTATGTGGAACTTATTTTGTAGAGCCGCACACTATTCTGGTGTTCAAAATCTTCTATGGAGTATTCGGGAGAAGAACCCGCCTTGCAATGCCGAAGATAAATCTGCGCGCCGGACTCATCGTCATTGAAGCCTGGTTCGGGGGCTACTGAGGGAGTCCTGGATTAGGGGGTCTCCGGACAGCAGGACTATATCCTTTGGCCGGACTGTTGGACTATGAAGATACAATATTGAAGACTTCGTCTCGTGTCCGGATGGGACTTTCCTTGGTGTGGAAGGCAAGCTTGGCAATACAGATATGTAGATCTCCTCCCTTGTAACCGACTCTGTGTAACCCTAGCCCCCTCCAGTGTCTATATAAACCAGAGGGTTTAGTCCGTAGGACAACAACAATCATACCATAGGCTAGCTTCTAGGGTTTAGCCTCTACGATCTCGTGGTAGATCAACTCTTGTAATACTCATATCATCAAGATCAATCAAGCAGGACGTAGGGTATTACCTCCATCGAGAGGGCCCGAACCTGGGTAAACATCGTGTCCCTGGCCTCCTATTACCATCCGCCTTAGACGCACAGTTCGGGACCCCCTACCCGAGATCCACCGGTTTTGACACCGACAGGTCACTTTACACCATAGTTCCCCTTCTGGCGCTTACACCTGTTCCTCCAAGGGTGGTTTCGCTTCCACACCATCTCAGGCCATCTAGTTTGCTGCACTCGAGGCTCTTTTAGACCTGCGCTAGAACAAGGTTTGCATGCAGGCTCATCCAGGTTTCTACTTCTACCCGTCTCTGCACGAGAATGGACGTATCCGCTTCCCTTTTATTGATCCGACGTGCGATCGTCCTTCTAGCCACCTTTCTCACTATATCACTGCCAGTTATCTCTTGATCTATGAGTTGGCCCGAGCCCATATAGCTCTTGCCGCTGCTCGGAATAGGAACCCTCCACCTACTGTCAGATTTACCCCGTCCGTTCCTCCAACCTCTGTTTCCCCTGCTACTCCGGTGACCACGCAGGGTACCACGAACCCTTTGGTAGTGACTCCTCGCAGTGCCCCTGCTGCGTGGGCTTCCCTTGTCGCTACTCCTGCAGCCCCTATGATCCAGACTCACCATGCACCTGCCCCTGAGGGAGAGTCCTTGAGGCAGCGCCGTCATGTCACTTTTAACCCGGAGGTTTCCACTATCAATTCAGGATCTAAGTCCGAATCAGGAGAGGAGCCCGCAGCACCAGCAGAGCACTAGATCGTTAGAGTATCCGTAGTCGTCATGAGGTTGATGTACGGATGTAGTCGTACGTGTCATGATGTCTAGTTTCATGTATGAGGGTAGTCGAACCCGTCCTGATGTTTACCTTTCATGTATGAGTCTATGTATAATTATGTTGGAACTTTTTATTCTTTGCCCTGTTTTTTGCTGCTTTCTTTCGGGTTTGTCGCTGGCTTTTCTTCCCATTTTTGGGTGTTGCTCATCTCGGTTGCTTTATATTGGGAAACACTAACAATAGGATGACGTGGGGAGGCAGCAGCAGTCACGCTTGTGAGGATGTCCCTGTTCGTCGCTCAGCAAGACAGGTAGGACATTCCCCCGAGCCATATTCTCCACCACCGCCTCCACCGCCACATCCGCCCTCCACTGAACAAATTATGCGCATGTTTGAAGAAAGACGAAACAATGATCTGATTGAGCTGTTGAAAAGTGTGCAAGCTATGGTTGGGCAGAATGGAAATCAGAATGGCCATCACTCCAAGCTGTCAGATTTTTAGTGGACCAAGCCTCCCAGTTTCAGTCAAGTTATCGATCCTTTGGAAGCCGATGATTGGTTAAGGACTATTGAGAAAAAGCTTGAGATTGCTCGCACTGAAGAAGCTGACAAGGTTCCGTTCGCTACACACTATCTTGAGGGAGATGCCGCTATATGGTGGGATAATGCTAAAGCCATGTGGCCTGCGGACGAAGAAATCACTTGGACTAATTCAAGGACCACTTTCGCAAATATCATATTCCCGCTGGTATTATGAAGGTCAAGTAGCGCGAATTCCTTGCTCTCACCCAAGGAAGCCTGTTAGTAAGTGAGTATCTGCATAAGTTCAACCATTTGGCCCGTTATTCCCTCTACAATGTGGCCACAGAAGAAAGAAAGATCAACATATTTCTTGGAGGACTGAACCAGCACCTCAGATGCACTCTCAGTATGTTTGATTTCCAGGATTTCCAAACTCTAGTAAACAAGGCACTCATTGCTGAAAGAGAACACAAGCTCATGCATGACAATAAGCCTGCTAATAATGATCACAAGCACAAATACGAGCCTAAGAAGGATGGACAACCAATGCAGAAGGCTCGTACTTGGCAGCAGACTCGGGTTGAGTACAAACCCAATTAGCAGCAGAACGTGAACAAGACCACTACTCAAGTCAAGAATGTCGTGACCAGCCCGGTGCGCGAAGAATGTCAGCGCAACAATTCATGCTTCAATTGTGGGTAAACCGGACACTATGCCAGACAGTGCCCCAAGAACAGCTAGCCAAATGCCCCATTCCGGCCACAAGTCAACCACATGGGGCCATATCCTGTCCAGAAGACCATCCAAGGGCAAGTTCACCACCTCTCCGCAGACGAAGCCCAAGAGGACCCGGAAGTCGTCATTGGTACGTTTCCTGTTAATAGCATACCTGCAATATTTTTACTTGACTCTGGGCTTCCCACTCTTTTATTCCGCGGAGTTTTGTTGCCCAAAACAAGTTTCCTTGCTCGATTTTGGGAAAAAGTATGCTGGTACAATCCCCGCGATCCGTGCTCAGAAGCAATCTGGTCTGCCGCAATTTGGAAATTGGTACCAAGGGGGTCACCTTCCCAACCTCTTTGATCGTTATTGAGTCTGCCAAGTTGGATATTATTTTGGAATGAACTGGCTAACCCAATATCAAGTATGCATCAATTGTGCGACCAGAGAAGTCATTTTGGCAAGTCAGGAAGGTCGGACTACAAAATTCTTTGCTCGACGAAGCATACCCAAGAAAGACATGGTCTTCACTGCTGTAGCTGAAGAATTGGAGTTAATTCCTGTGGTCAGTGAGTTTCCAGATGTATTCCCCGAGGAATTACCAGGAATGCCGCCAGACCGAGAGCTTGAGTTTGCAATTAACCTTGTGCCCGGGACCGCACCGTTATACAAGAAGTATTATCGGTTGCCTTCCTCGGAATTAGTGGAATTAAAGAAAGAGCTTGATGAGATGCTTCAGAAAGGATGTATCCGTCCAAGCTCTTCACCAAGGGGATCACGCGCAATATTCGTGGACAAGAAAGACGGCAGTCTCCGGATGTGTGTGGATTACCGCCAGTTGGACGATGTCACTATCGAGAGCAAATATCCACTACCGAGGATTGATGATTTGTTCGATCAACTCAGTGGGGCAAAAGTATTCTCCAAGATTGATTTGAGGACCGGATACCACCAGATCAAAATCAAGAAGGAAGATATTCCTAAGACCGCGTTTGCTACTTGATACAGTCTTTATGAATATACAGTCATGTCCTGCGGCCTCACCAATGCCCCTGCCTTCTTCACACATATGATGAACAAAGTATTCATAGATTTCTTGGATAAGTTTGTGGTGGTCTTCATCGATGACATCCTCATATACTGAAAAGGTGAAGAAGAGCGCAAGGAACATCTCAGAGCAGTCTTGCAAAGACTCCGTGACCATCAGCTATATGCAAAATTTAGCAAATGTGAGTTCTGGCTCAAACAAGTTGGATTTTTGGGGCATGTTCTTTCAGCAGAAGGCATAGCCGTGGATCCAAGTAAGGTGAAAGACATGCTTGATTGGATGGCACCCACGACAGTATCTGAGATCCGGAGTTTCCTTGGACTAGTCGGATACTACTGCCGCTTCATCGAAGGCTTCTCTAAGATTGCCAAGCTAATGACAGTGCTTCACAAGAAAGATAAGAAATTTGCATGGACCGAGGACTGCGGGAAAAGCTTTAATGAGCTGAAGACCAGACTGACACCAACACCCGTGTTGACTCTTCCAAACATCTACCGCAGCTTTGATGTATACTGTGACGCATGCAGGAGAGGTATTAGATGTGTACTCATGCAAGATGGCAAGGTTGTAGCATACGCATCTCGACAGCTATGACCTCACGAAGGGAACTATCCAACACATGATTTGGAGTTGGTCGCCGTTGTGCATGCCTTGAAAATTTGGAGACACTACCTCATTGGAAAAAGGTGTCAGATATTTACCGACCACAAGAGTCTCAAGTATATATCACTCAACTAGACTTAAACCTTCGACAGCGAAGATGGCTCGAGTTGGTCAAGGATTATGATCTTGGAATAAATTACCATCCTGGTAAGGCCAATGTTGTTGCCGATGCTCTTAGCCGCAAGCCTACCAACTTGAATGCCTTAATGGAGTCCTTGCCTCCCGAACTCCAAGAAGAGATCGCTCAGCTTAACTAGGCTATTGTTGATGCGGACCTTGCCAATATATTGTAAGTCACTCCTACTCTCGAGGATGAGATCCGCAGGGCCCAACAAGATGACCCAGTCCTACAACACCATGTCAAGCGTATGCAAGAAGGAAAGACCCAAGATTTCTCTAAAGATAAGCAAGGTCCTCTAAGGTTTCGAGGAAGGATTTGCGTACCTGAGCAAGCAGACCTGAGAAACAAAATCCTGGCAGAAGCGCATGAATCTTCATACTCGATTCACCCAGGAGGTACCAAGATGTACGAAGACCTTCGACAGATATTTTAGTGGGATGGAATGAAGAACGACATCGCATACTTTGTCGCCTGCTGCGATATATGCAACAAAGTGAAGGCGGAACACCAGAAACCCGTCGGACTTAGTGGATTCCGTCACCGGTCTACCAAGAAATCACTGAGGCAATGATGCAGTATGGGTTGTGGTGGACACACTGACAAAGGTAGCTCACTTCATTACCATCCGAACCACCTACCAAGATGATCAACTCGCACAACTATATGTGTCCAGAATCATCAGTTTGCATGGAGTGCCAAGAACGATCACTTCAGACCGAGGTTCTCTCTTTACCTCAGCATTCTGGTCATGTCTCCATCAAGCATTGGGGACCGCACTAAAGTACAACATAGCATATCATCCTCAGACAGACGGGCAGACAGAGCGAGTAAATCAAATACTTGAAGATATGCTCGACCCTGTGCTTTGGCACAAGGACCCAAGTGGGAAGATTGTCTGCCGTATGCTGAATTCTCCTACAACAACAGTTTCCAAACCAGCCTGGAGATGTCACCATATGAAGATCTGTATGGTCGTAAATGCCGCACTCCACTAATCTGGTCTCAAACCAGAGATAGCCGCATTTTCAGGACCGATTTAATGATGGAGACTAAAAAGCAAGTCAAGGAGATCCGAGATAGACTACAGTTGGCTAAGTCCCGACAGAAGAGTTATTATGATGCAAAGCACCTTCAGATCGGCTTTGAACCCGAAGAGCATGTGTACCTCCGAGTCACACCTATGAAAGGAGTAAAGCGATTTCCGACCCGAGGAAAACTGGCACCCATATATATTGGTCTATTCCCAGTTATGTCCAGAGTTGGTACAGTTGCTTATCAGTTGGAACTGCCACCAGAATTGTCAAAAGTGCACAATGTGTTCCATGTCTCTCAGCTAAGAAGGTGTATCTCCCAACTAAGAAAAGAACTGATATGTCAGAGATAGAGCTTGCCAAGGATTTAACCCATGAGGAGAGACCGTTTCGAATATTGGATGGGACAGAAAGAGTCACTCGCAGTAAAGTGATAAAGTTTTATAAGGTTTAGTGGGAGCATCACACCGAGGAAGAAGCAACTTGGGAAAGAGAGGAACTTTTAAGGGCGGCCTATCTAGAATTGTTTTCCCGAGCAACCGAATCTCGAGGACGAGATTCATCCTAAGTGGGGGAGGTTTATGACAGCCAGGTTTTGCCTTCTCTCTTTTTCGGGACTTCTCTGCCTTTGATTTTGAATTTGGAGTTTTTAAATCAAATAACTTGGACTTAAACACTTGGGCATGTCCTTGATTTTCACCCAAGTGAACCATACCTCTCATAATCATCATTTCCTCTCTGAAAAATCCCAAAATGGCCCAAGGAATATTTTTCATAAATGAAAATATTCTTGTTCTTCTCTGAAAATCATTTCAGCAACCTATCCTCCAAAGCAACCCTCATTTTTCTTGCTCCTAAAAATCTAAGGAAATTCCCAAATATTCTTTGGACCTTGGCACACCTCCCTGTGCAAAACTATTTCATACTTATTTGGAATATTTTTGCTATAGAAAATCCTTTCTGTTCTTGCCTCAAAATATTGTTTCTACAACAAGTATATTATTCCTTGATCCAATGGGGCTGATTTTTCTTGAGCTTCATTACCCTCCTAAGTGAACCTTAACCCCAGGAGATTAGCCCTAAACTCCTTCTAGAAACTCTCCAAACACAGTGCCAAAGTTTCTGACCAGAAACTTGCTGGTTAGCTCACGTTCAATCTGGTCGGCCTGGCAGTGTTCCATCTCTTCCCCTAGACTAAACACTGCACGGACATCACGTTAGACACGGTTTGGCATCGCCTCGGTGTTGTTTTGACTGAGAGCGTGGTTACCTTGTGTGGACATGGGCTCTGACATGCGTTCGACGCGCTCTGTGCTGTGCCCGAGCCTCTGTTTGGTGCGTGCTCGTCTCAGCGCTCGCTGTCGACTGCAGCACCACGCCACTGATACGTCTCCGTCGTATCTACTTTTCCAAACACTTTTGCCCTTGTTTTGGACTCTAACTTGTATGATTTGAATGGAACTAACCCGGACTGACGCTGTTTTCAATAGAATTGCCATGATGTTGTTTTATGTGCAGAAAACAAAAGTTCTCGGAATGACCTGAAACTCCACGGAATATCTTACAATAAATAATAAAAAATCCTCGCCAAAGATGAAGACCAGGGGGCCCACACCCTTGCCATGAGGGTGGGGGGCGCCCCCCTAGGGCGCGCCCCCTACCTCGTGGCCCCCCTGGAGACCTCCCGACTCCAAGTCCAACTCTATAAAACTGCTTTCGGGGAGAAAAAATAGGAGAGAAGAAATCATCGCGTTTTACGATACGGAGCCACCGCCAAGCCCTAAAACCTCTCGGGAGGGCTGATCTGGATTCCGTTCGGGGCTCCAGAGAGGGGGATTCGCCGCCGTCGTCATTATCAACCATCCTCCATCACCAATTTCATGATGCTCACCGCCGTGCGTGAGTAATTCCATCGTAGGCTTCCTGGACGGTGATGGGAGATTTATCATGTAATCGAGTTAGTTTTGTTAGGGTTTGATCCCTAGTATCCACTGTGTTTTGAGATTGATGTTGCTATGACTTTGCTATGCTTAATGCTTGTCACTAGGGCCCGAGTGCCATGATTTCAGATATGAACCTATTATGTTTTCACCAATATATGAGAGTTCTTGATCCTATCTTGCAAGTCTATAGTCACCTATTATGTGTTATGATCCGTTAACCCCAAAGTGACAATAATCGGGATACTTACCGGTGATGACCGTAGTTTGAGGAGTTCATGTATTTACTATGTGCTAATGCTTTGTTCCGGTTCTCTATTAAAAGGAGGCCTTAATATCCCTTAGTTTCCATTAGGACCCCACTGCCATGGGAGGGTAGGACAAAAGATGTCATGCAAGTTCTTTTCCATAAGCACGTATGACTATATTCGGAATACATGCCTACATTACATTGACGAATTGGAGCTAGTTCTGTGTCACCCTATGTTATGACTGTTACATGATGAACCGCATCCGGCATAATTATCCATCATTGACCCAATGCCTACGTGCTTTCCATATACTGGTTTACGCTTATTTACTTTCCTGTTGCTATTGTTACAATCACTACAAAATACTAAAAACATTACTTTGCTTTCGTTACTCTTTATTACCGTTACCATCACTATCATATTACTTTGCTACTAAACACTTTGCTGCAGATACTAAGTTTCCAGGTGTGGTTGAATTGACAACTCAGCTGCTAATACTTGAGAATATTGTTTGGCTCCCCTTGTGTCGAATCAATAAATTTGGGTTGAATACTCTACCCTCGAAAGCTGTTGCGATCCCCTATACTTGTGGGTTATATGGCTAATATTAGAGGTGATTAAATACTTGGGTGATTATATGGCTAATATTAGAGGTGAACTTAAACTTGTTAGCAAACATGCTTCTATGGTTACCACTCAAGTAGAACAAGTACTTAAAGCTCAAAAGGAATTTGCTCAATGAGATGAATAGTAAGAAAAATGATTATGCTGTTAAAGTGGCTACTAGAACTAGTAGAATGACTCAGGAACCTTTGTATCCTGAAGGCCACCCTAAGAGAATCGAGCAAGATTCTCAGAGAAATAATATTGATGCACCTAGTTCTTCTAAAAAGAAAAAAGAAAAGAAAAATGATAGAACTATGCAAACTTCTAGTGAACCTATTGCTGAACCACCTGATAATCCAAATGATATCCCTATGTCTGATGCTGAAACACAATCTGGCAATGAACATGAACCTAATGAAAATGTTAATGATGATGTTCATAATGATGCTCAACTGAGTACTGATAATGATGTAGAAATTGAACCTGCTGTTGATCTTGATAACCCACAATCAAAGAATCAACGTTATGATAAGAAATATTTTATTGCTAGGAAACATGGTAAAGAAAGAGAACCTTGGGTTCAGAAACCCATGCCTTTTCCTTGCAAACCATCCAAGAAAAAGGATGATGAGGATTTTGAGCGCTTTGCTGAAATGATTAGACCTATCTTTTTGCGTATGCGATTGACTGATATGCTCAAAACAAATCCTTATGCTAAGTATATGAAAGATATTATTACAAATAAAAGAAACATACCAGAAGCTGAAATTTGCACCATGCTCGCTAATTATACTTTTAAGGGTGGAATACCTAAGAAACTTGGAGATCCAGGAGTACCTACTGTACCATGCTCCATTAAAAGAAACTATGTTAAAACTGCTTTATGTAATCTTGGAGCCGGTGTTAGTGTTATGCCTCTCTCTTTATATCGTAGACTTGATTTGAATAAGTTGACACCTATTGAAATATCTTTGCAAATGGCTGATAAATCAACTGCTATACCTGTCGGTATTTGTGAGGATGTGCGTGTTGTGGTTGCAAACGTTACTATTTTAACGGACTTTGTTATTCTTGATATTCCTGAGGACGATAGTATGTCTATTATTCTTGGAAGACCTTTTCTTAATACTGCAGGGGCTGTTATTGATTGCAACAAAGGCAATGTCACTTTTCATGTTAATGGTAATGAGCATACGATACACTTTCCAAGGAAACAACCTCAAGTTCATAGTATCAATTCTATCGGAAAAATTTCATCGATTATATTTGGAGGTTTTGAATTTCCTCTTCCTACTGTCAAGAAGAAATATGATAGACTTATTATTGGGGATGTGCATATCCTCGTTGAGGTAACCTAGTGTCATTCAAAATTTCTCCGGTTTCATGATAATCAGAATGAGTTTGTTAACAAGACTTGATCAACCTTGTTAGTGGATTCCTTTTGATGAGCATGAGATGGATGAAACTAGAAGCACAACCTTCTGTACCCTCTCTATACTTTATGTTATTTAGTTAAAATAAAGTAAAAATAAATAATTTTCTGTCTGTTATCTGATTATCCATGCAATATAAAAATACCTAAAAAATAAAAGTTCTCCAAATGCCTTGAAAATTAAATATGATTTTTATAGAATATTTGAGGATTTATGGAACAAAGAACACACCAGGGGGGCCAACCACCTTGCCACGAGGGTGGAGGGCGCACCCACCTCTCTAGGGCGCGCCCCCTGCCTCGTGTGCCCACGGTGGCCCTCCTCCACTTATTCCTGCACCCACCCTCTTCTTCTTCCTCCCACAAACACTAAAAACCAACTCAAGCACGAGTTCCAGCCCTCTTTGCTGCCATTTTCTATCTCCTTGCTCAAAGCACCTCTCACAAAACTGCTTGGGGAGATTGTTCCTTGGTATGTGACTCCTCCATTGGTCCAATTAGTTTTTGTTCTAGTGCTTTATTCATTGCAAATTTGTGTTGATTAGGTGACCCTGTTCTTGAGCTTGCATGTCAAATTTATATGGTCAAAAGTAGTTTTGATGCATGATGTAGGCCCTAGGCACTTGTAGGAGTAGTTGCTATCAATATTATTGAGTTTGGTTTACTTTTATTTTGAAGTCACTAAAAATTTCAGAATTTTTCAGCAAATGATGAGGAGACTCTTGAGGGACTCATCAAGCCAAAGATCAAAGGAAAAGGCACCAAAGCCTAAGTATAATCTGCCTTGCACCGCGGAGGTTCGGGCGTGTGAATGGCCTTCCGAGGATTTCTTGAGAGCAGCCGGGATTTATGAAGATTTTCATGAATTGGCTCAGACTACAGGCCTTACCGCGTTCCTCCACGACCAATGCGATCAATATCTCTTGCTCACAAATACCTTTGTGCAAAACTTTCATTTCCATTCTAGGAACTCACCACCTACAGTGGAATTTCATTTATATGATGAGCATAAGGAGATGTCACTTTATGATTTTTGTCGGATCTGTTTAGTCCCGTTTGGGGGCAAGACAGAAGAACCATATCGTGATTATGTGGAGGGATTTATTGACACTATCACTGTAGGGGAAACAAGGAAGGTTTCCGATGGACGAATCACTAGCATACATTTTCCTGTTTTATGCTACTTTGCATTATTTGCTAGTCGTTGCTTAATTGGTCGCGGAAACTGTGGAAACCTGAGTATCCCTGATATTATTATTTTGCACCACGGTTTATACGGTGATAACTCTTTTAGTATGGGCAGCATTATTGCCAAACGGTTAAGTCTGAACCGTACCAAGGGCCCCATCTTTGGAGGCATCTATGCTACACGCCTAGCTGCACATTTTAACATACCTATTAGGCATGCTGAGAAGGAAGAAAAAGTGCTGCCTCGTGTTTATCTAGATTATAAAAGTATGGTGGCACATGATTTTATTGTTAAGAATAGGGCAGCAGAGCTTAAATATCAATTGTTCTTTAATAAACATCATCCTGAGACTATTACCTTGCCTGCTCCTTCTTTGTTTGGTTTGACTGTAGGCAAGTACCTTGTTCCGTTGATGGCTATCCACGCCTACCAGAACCCTGCACCAGCCGAGGAGCCAGAACCGGAACCACAATTTGATCCTTCACGACAGTCTAACTATCAGTGGGATCCGGAGATGATTGCCAGCCAGTGGTAATCGGAGCCTTCTTCTTCCTCATCGCAGTACGACCCCAACAACTATTATTATGGATATCAGCCAGGCCAGCCATGGCCATAGACCAACTTAGGCCAAAAGCCTAAGCTTGGGGGAGTACGTATTTCTCACCGACATTACATTTATGTTCACACACTCTCATTGCTAGATGTCGGTGCTCATACTTTTTCATTGTATCATCCATGCTAGTTTATTTCCTTTTATGCTTTCTTCTTGTGTGTTTAATAAACCTTGAGAAAAACCAAAAAAAATAGTTGTAGCTTTTAATGAATTTACTTTCCATACTTGTAGTAGTAATTAAAAAGAAAACCCAAAAATATTTCCAGTTCTTCTTTTGCTTGTTGGGAGCTTTCCTGTGTAAATAGTTTTATTTCTTTTCTTTCTTTGGGGGTTAGTAGGAGAAGACCATGATTAAATTGTTGAAATGGCTCTTATATGCATTATTGTTTATCTAACAGAAGAGCCCATATTGCTTTGTCTTCTCCTGTCTATTAAATGCTCGCAGATTCCAGCTTAGTCCAATGCACGTGCACTCTTATTATTATTCACATCGTTCGGTCGTGCAAGTGAAAGGCAATTATGATGATATATGATGGACTGACTGAGATGAGAAAAGCTGGTACGAACTCGACCTCTTCTGTTTTTGTAAATATGATGAGTTCATCGTTCTTGGTTCAACTTGTTATGAATAAACATGTTTGCAATGACAATTAGAGATCATAGTTGCTTGTGCCATGCTTGATTAGCTATGAGTTATAATGGTTTACCTTGCGGGCCAACATGCTATTAAAATGGTTATGATGTGGTATGATAGGGTGGTATCCTCCTCTGAATGATTTAAGTGACTTGACTTGGCACATGTTCACGCATGTAGTTGAAACAAATCAACATAGCCTTCACGATATTTATGTTCATGGTGGATTATATCCTACTCATGATTGCATCCAATGTTTATTAATTTTAATGCATGTACATGGCTGTTGTCACTCTCTAGTTGGTCGCTTCCCAGTCTTTTGCTAGCCTTCACCCGTACTAAGCGGGAATACTGCTTGTGCATCCAATCCCTTAAACCCCAAAGTTAATCCAGATGAGTCCACTATACCTTCCTATATGCGGTATCTACTTGCCGTTCCAAGTAAATTTGTATGCGCCAAACTCTAAACCTTCAAATAATCATCCTATTTTGTATGCTCGAATAGCTCATGTATCAACTAGGGTTGTCTGCATCTTCCATGTTAGGCGGGTTATTCTCAAGAGGAATGGACTCCGCTCCTCACTCACGAGATAAATGGCTGGTCACCGGGATGCCCAGTCCCATGCTTTATGCAAACTAAATCAAAAATAGTTGCAAACAAAACTCCCCCTAGGACCTGATGTATGCTGGAGGCACTCGTTGTTTCGAGCAAGCCATGGATTGATGTTTGTTGGTGGAGGGGGAGTATAAACTTTACCATTCTGTTTGGGAACCGCCTATAATGTGTGTAGCATGGAAGATATCGCCATCTCTTGGTTGTTATGTTGACAGTGAAAGTATATCGCTCAAAATATTATTCACCTCTATTTCAAAACCGAGCTCTGGCACCTCTACAAATCCTTGATTCCCTCTGCGAAGGGCCTATCCATTTACTTTTATGTTGACTCATCACCCTCTTATTAAAAAGCACTAGTTGGAGAGCACCACTGTCATTTGCATTCATTACCGTTAATTTATATTGGGTGTGACTATGATTGGATCACTTTTACCATGAATTACAATGTCTAGTCAGTCCTTGATCTTTAAAGGTGCTCTGCATTTATGTTTTGCGGTCTCAGAAAGGGCTAGCGAGATACCATCTTGTTATATCATATTATGATTGTTTTGAGAAAGTGTTGTCATCCGAGTTTTATTATTATGGCTCGCTAGTTGATTATGCTATTGATATGAGTAAACTTGAGACCTAAGCGTTATTGCGAATGTGGTTAGTTAGAATCTTTGCTGAAAACTTGAATGCTAGCTTGACATATTTACAACAACAAGAGCAAACAGAGTTTGTAAAAGTTTTTCTTTATTTCTTTCAGTTTGTCAACTGAATTGCTTGAAGACAAGGAAGGGTTTAAGCTTGGGGGAGTTGATACGTCTCCGTCGTATCTAGTTTTACAAACACTTTTGCCCTTGTTTTGGACTCTAACTTGTACGATTTGAATGGAACTAACCCGGACTGACGCTCTTTTCAGCAGAATTGCCATGATGTTGTTTTATGTGCAGAAAACAAAAGTTCTCGGAATGACCTGAAACTCCACAGAATATCTTACAATAAATAATAAAAAATCCTCACCAAAGATGAAGACCAGGGGGCCCACACCCTTGCCACGAGGGTGGGGGGCGCCCCCCTAGGGCGCGCCCCCTACCTTGTGGGCCCCCTGGAGACCTCCCGACTCCAACTCCAACTCTATATAACTGCTTTCAGGGAGAAAAAATAGGAGAGAAGAAATCATCACGTTTTACGATACGGAGCCGCCGCCAAGCCCTAAAACCTCTCGGGAGGGCTGATCTGGAGTCCGTTTGGGGCTCCGGAGAGGGGGATTCGTCGTTGTCGTCATCATCAACCATCCTCCATCACCAATTTCATGATGCTCACCGCCGTGCGTGAGTAATTCCATCGTAGGCTTGCTGGACGGTGATGGGTTGGATGAGATTTATCATGTAATCGAGTTAGTTTTGTTAGGATTTGATCCCTAGTATCCACTATGTTCTGAGATTGATGTTGCTATGACTTTGCTATGCTTAATGCTTGTCACTAGGGCCCGAGTGCCATGATTTCAGATTTGAACCTATTATGTTTTCACCAATATATGAGAGTTCTTGATCCTATCTTGCAAGTCTATAGTCACCTATTATGTGTTATGATCCGGTAACCCCGAAGTGACAATAATCGGGATATTTACTGGTGATGACCGTAATTTGAGGAGTTCATGTATTCCCTATGTGCTAATGCTTTGTTCCGGTTCTCTATTAAAAGGAGGCCTTAATATCCCTTAGTTTCCATTAGGACCCTGCTGCCACGGGAGGGTAGGACAAAAGATGTCATGCAAGTTCTTTTCCATAAGCACGTATGACTATATTCGGAATACATGCCTACATTACATTGACGAATTGGAGCTAGTTCTGTGTCACCCTATGTTATGACTGTTACATGATGAACCACATCCGGCATAATTATCCATCATTGATCCAATGCCTATGAGCTTTCTATATACTGGTTTACGCTTATTTACTTTCCCGTTGCTATTGTTATAATCACTACAAAATACTAAAGACATTACTTTGCTTTCGTTACTCTTTTGTTACCGTTACCATCACTATCATATTACTTTGCTACTAAACACTTTGCTCTAGATACTAAGTTTCCAGGTGTGGTTGAATTGACAACTCAGCTGCTAATACTTGAGAATATTGTTTGGCTCCCCTTGTGTCGAATCAATAAAGTTGGGTTGAATACTCTACCCTCGAAAGCTGTTGCGATCCCCTATACTTGTGGGTTATCAGCCACCAGCCTTGTCTCTTCACGCTTGACCCCACCCTGGCGCTCACCGACGCCGGAGACACCGTAGCAAGCATGGGCACAATGCGGCCAAAGCCACAGTGCGCCCGTGCCACTTTCTTCGTCCGTGCCCGCGTCCCTATGCTCCTCCCCAAGCTTCACTGTGTCTGCTTGATCGTTGAGCCCTCTCCACCCCTCCCTGGCACTCCTCGTCATTGTGCGCCGCCTTCTAGAGAGCTCCGGCGGAGCTGAGAACCCCCAACCCCCTCCACCTATAAATACCGACCCCCCTGGCCTCTCCGACCTCATCCATCCACTCTGCCATCCACCACAAGTAGTAGAGGAGCCGCAGCTCGGCCGGGCAGGCCTCGGGCCGCCGTGCTCAAGCTCGAGCTCGCTGGCGATCCCCTCCACTTGCCCCCACCTCGCCACTACTCCTCAAGCTCCATCTCCTTCTCTGGCGACTCCCTGGAGGTCCGTTGGTGCCTACTGACCCGGTTGGAGCCCCTGTAACCGCTGCTTCCCGCCGTCTTCTTCATCTCCGGCGAGACCCGACCGCAGCCGCTGCTTGGGAGGTTGATTCCGAGCTGCTCCGGTCACCTCTCGACGAGCCACGGATACAGGCAGGTGCGCCGTGACCCCCTCTAGCCATCCATCCCTCTCAAATCGGCCGACGAGCCGTCCTTGCCAGCATGAGTTTCGGCGGATCACCGCCACCCCTCTGTTTCTCTGTCTCCAAACCCGACAGGCGGGGCCAACTGCCAGCCTCTCCACTCGCGCCTGAAGCGGTACGAGTGGAGGCATATTCACCGAATATGCTTTCGATGTCACCCCCTGGAATTCTTTTATTTGAATTTAATTCAAATATTTTGACCAAAAACTTTGACCAGCCATAACTTTTAAACCATAAGTCCAAATGCATTGATTCTTTTTGCATTGTGTTTGTATTGAAAAGTTCTAGAAGAACACCAAAATGGAAATTTTTCTGTACTGTCTAGAATTTCTGGTGATTTTCAGAATGATTCTTGATATTTTCTTTTGCTATTTTTAAATATTTTCAGAGGGAGAAGCTTGTCTGGAAGATAACCAGGAGGAGTGTGAACCTCCTCTGCACTAAGGCAAGCCACACCAACATTTGCATGGTGCCATTTCAATATTTATGATTTTTCCAACTTGAATATGCGTTATTTCATGCATTTCATTAATTAATGGATATTGCTTATGTTAGTTACATTATCATGGTTGAAATGCTTAGTTTACAATATTGTTTGAATGCATGGACTAGTATAAGGCTGTAGAAGTAGTGTTGATTGTGTGGTTATGCTTTTGGATTTGATCGGTAGTATTTTCTTCATGTGAGTTATTGATTTTAATATATTATATCATAACTAAAAATGATGTGTGTTGAAAACCAGTGAAGTAAAACCTGCGAAGCTTAATGATGACTAGTGCAAGTAGAAAACTTTGATGATGTTGATCTGTTTACTTTAAGTGATATGTGATGCATGTTGGATAGTTGCATGTTCATGGCTCAAGTTATTCTTATTTCAAGTTAAACCTGATGTTAATTCAACTTCAATATAATGTTGATCGACTCATGGTGCCACTGAATCGAGTTTTACCAGTGCAACAACATTTTCCTTTATGGGAAGGCCTTTATTTGGCTAGTTGTCATGCCTCTGGTCGATACCTCCAACGAGGGAAGGTTAAGGGTGTGCGGTACCCTGGCCCGGTAAGAAGACAGAACCTTGTGTGCCCATTGTTGTTATGGTACCTTGTCCCCGTTTGGGACCATTTAAGTTTTGCCACGACGATGGTTGTTGGTGTCTTTGGTAGACACGGGGCCACCCATGACTTAGCTGTTGGTGAACGCAGTATTTCATAATTTTCCTATGACCAGGCAAGATCTATCTAGGAGATGCATAGCAACGAGAGGGGAGAGTGTGTCTACGTACCCTCGTAGACCGAAATAGGAAGCATTTAGTAACGCGGTTGATGTAGTCGAACATCTTCGCGATCCAACCGATCAAGTACCAAACGCACGGCACCTCCGCGATCTGCACACGTTTAGCCCGATGACGTCCCTCGTACTCTTGATCCAGTTGAGGTCGAGGGTGAGTTCCATCAGCACGATGGCGTGTTGATGGTGATGATGAAGTTACCAACGCATGGCTTGGCCTAAGCACTACGACAATATGACCGAGGTGTCAAACTTTGGAGGGGGGCACCGCACACGGCTAAAGATCAACTTGTGTGTCTATGGGGTGCCCCCCTCCCACAATATAGAGGGAAGGAGGAGGCCAGCCAGCCACAAGGGGAGCGCCCAAGGGGGGATCCTACTCCAAGTAGGAATCAGTCCCCCCTTTCCTAGTCCAAGTAGGAGAAGAAGGAAGGAGAGGGAGAGGGAAAGAGGGGCCGCACCCCCTTCCCTAGTCCTATTCGGACTCCCCTTGGGGGGGGGGGCGCCACCTCCTGGCTGCTGCCCTCTCTCTCCCCTAAGGCCCACTAAGGCCCATTACTTCCCCGGGGGGTTCCGGTAACCCCTCTAGCACTCCGGTTTTATCATAAACTATCTGGAACACTTCCGGTGTCCGAATAACATGGTCCACTATATCAATATTTATGTCTCGACCATTTAGAGACTCCTCGTCATGTCCGTGATCTCATCCGAGACTCCGAATAACCTTCGGTACATCAAATCACAAAACTCATAATACAAATCGACATCGAACTTTAAGCGTGCAGACCCTACGGGTTCGAGAACTATGTAGACATGACCGAGACACATCTCTGGTCAATAGCCAATAGCGGAACTTGGATGCCCATATTGGTTCCTACATATTCTATGAAGATCTTTATCGGTCAAACCACATAACAACATACATTGTTCCCTTTGTCATCGGTATGTTACTTGCCCGAGATTCGATTGTCGGTATCATCATACCTAGTTCAATCTCGTCACCGACAAGTCTCTTTACTCGTTCCGTAATGCATCATTCTAAAACTAACTCATTAGTCACTTTTCTTGCAAGGCTTATAGTGATGTGTCAGATTTCAGGTTCCGACAAAACCCTTGAGGTTCGAACACTAGTGTGCGCACTAAGATCTCTCCCCCTCTCTAGCTCGCGCACTCTGCAATCTCACGGCCTAGCTCGATGAACCCAAAGAACACGAGACACAAGATTTATACTGGTTCGGGCCATCGTTGTGGTGTAATACCCTACTCTAGTGTGGTGTGGTGGATTGCCTCTTGGGCTGAGGATGAACAGTTACAAACGAAGAACAGCCTCGCGAGGTGAGGTGTTCTTGTGCTTCGTGAACTTGTGTGGTCCGGGATGATCCGGGTCCGAATCAGATGCCTCCCAATGGTGGTGGCTAGTCCTATATATAGAGGCCCGGGCCCTCTTCCCAAATATTGAGTAGGAAGGGATCCCATAACGGCCAAATTTGAAGGGAGACAAATAGTACAAGCTATCCTAACAAAAGTAGTCTTCGCCTACCAAAGGCTCTGCCGGTGGCGCCATCTTGGGCTCCACGGTGGCGCCGTCTTGGGATCCACGGTGACCTCCGTCCTGCCGTCCTACTGGTCTTGGTCTTGTTGCATGATAACCCACAAGTATAGGGGATCGCAATAGTTTTCGATAAGTAAGAGTGTCGAACCCAACGATGAGCTAAAGGTAGAACAAATATTCCCTCAAGTTCTATCGACCACCGATACAACTCTACGCACGCTTGACGTTCGCTTTACCTAGAACAAGAATGAAACTAGAAGTGTTTGTAGGTGTTTTTGGATAGGTTTGCAAGATAATAAAGAGCAAGTAAATAAAAAGTAGGGGCTGTTTAGATAAATACACAACTAAATTAGTTTTAGTAGAGAGCTTTTTGTTACGAGAAAGTTATTTGTCCCTAGGCAAACGATAACTAGACCGGTAATCATTATTGCAATTTTATATGAGGGAGAGGCATAAGCTAACATACATTATCTACTTGGATCATATGCACTTATGATTGGAACTCTAGCAAGCATCCACAACTACTAAAGATCATTAAGGTAAAACCCAACCATAGCATTAAAGCATCAAGTCCTCTTTATCCCATATGCAACAACCCCCTTACTCGGGTTTGTGTTTCAGTCACTCACGCAACCCACTATAAGAGAATCATGAATGTATTGCAACACCCTACAGCGGGGATCCCTCACGCTTGCGCGATACAGAGAGCACCATAGGACAACACCAATAATAAAACATGCAACTCAAACCAATCTTGATTATCAAATAGCCCATAGGACAAAACGGATCTACTCAAACATCATAGGATAGCCATACATCATTGGGAAATAATATATAGCGTTGAGCACCATGTTTAAGTAGAGATTACATCGGGTAAGAGAGAGGTTACACCGCTGCATAGAGGGGGGAAGAGTTGGTGATGATGGCGGTGAAGTTGTTGGTGAAGATTGTGGTGATGATGATGGCCCCCGGTGGCACTCCGGTGCCACCGGAAGCGAGGGGGAGAGAGCCCCCTCCTTCTTCTTCTTCCTTGACCTCCACCCTAGATGGGAGAAGGGTTCCCCCTCTAGTCCATGGCCTCCATGGCGTGGGAGGGGCGAGAGCCCCTCCGAGATTGGATCTGTCTCTCTGTCTCTCTCTGTTTCTGCGTTCCCAGATTCTACCCTTTCACCATTTCTTATATTCCCAGAGATCCGTAACTCCGATTGGGCTGAAATTTTAACACGATCTCTATCCCGATATTAGCTTTCTTGCGGCCAAAGAAGGGCATCAACTGCCTTATGGGGTGGCCACGAGGGTCAGGGGCGCGCCCCCTGCCTCGTGGGCCCCTCGAGCATCGTCTCGCGTGGATTTTTCTTCCCAAAAATCATATATATTCCAAAAAAATCCCCGCCAGTTTTTATTCAGTTTGGACTCCGTTTGATATGGATATTCTGCGAAACAAAAAACATGCAACAAACAGGAACTGGCACTGGGCACTGGATCAATATGTTAGTCCCAAAAATAATATATAAAGTTGCCAAAATTATATGAAAGTTATAGAATATTGGCAAGGAACATTCAAAAACTATAGATACAACGGAGACGTATCAGCATCCCCAAGCTTAATTCCTGCTCGTCCTCGAGTAGGTAAATGATAAAAAAGATAATTTTTTATGTGGAATGCTACCTAGCATAATCTTAATCATGTATCTAATCATGGCATGAATATTAAGACACGGGTGATTCAAAGCAATAGTCTATCATTTGACATAAAAACAAAAATACTTCAAGCCTACTAATAAAGCAATCATGTCTTTTCAAAATAACATGGCCAAAGAAAGTTATCCCTACAAAATCATATAGTCTGGCTATGCTCCATCTTCACCACACAAAATATTCACATCATGCACAACCCCGATGACAAGCCAAGCAATTGTTTCATACTTTTGACGTTCTCAAACCTTTTCAAATTTCACGCAATACATGAGCGTGAGCCATGGACATAGCACTATAGGTGGAATAGAATGGTGGTTGTGGAGAAGACAAAAAGGAGAAGATAGTCTCACATCAACTAGGCGTATCAACGGGCTATGGAGATGCCCGTCAATAGATATCAATGTGAGTGAGTAGGGATTGCCATGCAACGGATGCACTAGAGCTATAAGTGTAGGAAAGCTCAAACTGAAACTAAGTGGGTGTGCATCCAACTTGCTTGCTCATGAAGACCCCGGGCGTTTGAGGAAGCCCATTATCGGAATATACAAGCCAAGTTCTATAATGAAAATTCCCACTAGTATATGAAAGTGATAACTCAAGAGACTCTCTATATGAAGAACATGGTGCTACTTTGAAGCACAAGTGCGGTAAAAGGATAGTGACATTGCCCCTTATCTCTTTTTCTCTCATTTTTTGGGGCCTTCTCTCTCTCTCTCTCTTGGCCTTTCTCTTTTTTTTTTCTTTTTTTCGTCCGGAGTCTCATCCCGACTTGTGGGGGAATCATAGTCTCCATCATCGTTTCCTCACTAGGGCAATGCTCTAATAATGATGATCATCACACTTCTATTTACTTACAACTCAATATTACAACTCGATATATAGAACAAAAATATGACTCTATATGAATGCCTCCGGCGGTGTACCGGGATGTGCTCTGATCTAGCGTAGCAATGACATAAAAAAACGAACAAGCCATGAAGCGTCATGCTAGCTATCTTACGATCATGCAAAGCAATATGACAATGAATGCTCAAGTCATGTATATGATGATGATGGAAGTTGCATGGGAATATATCTTAGAATGGCTATGGAAATGCCATGATAGGTAGGTATGGTGGCTATTTTGAGGAAGATATATGGTGGGTTTATGGTACTGGCGAAAGTTGCGCGATACTAGAGAGGCTAGCAATGATGGAAGGGTGAGAGTGCGTATAATCCATGGAATCAACATTAGTCATAAAGAACTCACATACTTATTGCAAAAGTTTATTAGCCCTCGAAGCAAAGTACTACTACGCATGCCCCTAGGGGGATAGATTGGTAGGAAAAGACCATCGCTCGTCCCCGACCGCCACTCATAAGGAAGACAATCAATAAATACCTCATGCTCCGACTTCGTTACATAACGGTTCACCATGCGTGCATGCTACGGGAATCACAAACCTCAACACAAGTATTTCTACTAATCCACAACTACCCACTAGCATGACTATAATATCACCATCTTTATATCGCAAAAATATTGCAAGGAATCAAACATATTCAGTGATCTGCAAGTTTTATGTAGGATTTTATGACTAACCATGTGAATGACCAATTCCTATCATCTCTCTAAATAGATATAAGTGAAGCAAGAGAGCATTCTACAAATGACGGTTTTCTATGTAAAGAGAAATAGGCAATCCAAACTTCAAATGATATAAGTGAAGCACATGAAGCATTCTATAAAGCCATACTCAAAAGATATAGGTGAAGTGCACAGAGCATTCTATAAATAAACCAAGGACTACCTGATACCAGCATGGTGCATAAAATAAAAATGAAAACTAATATGCAAAAGACGCTCCAAGATTGCACATATCGCATGAACGAAACGAATCCGAAAACATACCGATACTTGTTGAAGAAAGAGGGGATGCCTTCCGGGGCATCCCCAAGCTTAGACGCTTGAGTCTCCTTGAATATTTAGTTGGGGTGCCTCGGGCATCCCCAAGCTTGAGCTCTTGCCTCTCTTCCTTCTTCTCACATCGAGACCTTCTCGATCATCGAACACTTCATCCACACAAAACTTCAACAGAAAACTCGGTAAGATCCGTTAGTATAATAAAGAAAATCACTACTCTAAGTACTGTTTCAAACCAATTCATATTTTTTTTGCATTGTGTCTACTGTAATATAACTTTTCATGGCTTAATCCACTAATATAAATTGATAGTTTCATCAAAATAAGCAAACTATGCATCAAAAACAGAATCTGTCTAAAATAGAACAGTCTGTAATAATCTGAACATTCACCATACTTCTGATACTTGAAAAACTCTACCAAAATTAGGAAAAATAAACAATTTGTATAGGAGGATAGTGCAAAAAGAATCAGAACCGTTTGACATTTCAACTAAAAATTTAAAATCGCCCACTACAGCCAAAGTTTCTGTCCTGCACCGTACAAACAATCAAGCAAATGTAAACATCCTAAAGGCAAACCTTGGTACATTATTTTTATAATACAATGGAATTGTACAAGGGGATAATTATTTTTGTTGAAAAGTTTCTGCAATCAAGATTCACAAAGTTGCCATGAGCATGAACAAAGTTCAAGGAGCTCTCCCACTTCAACAATGCTTGTCTTTCTCACTTTCACTTTCCTTTTTGAAAAAGTTTTGGGTTCCCCTCTTTATTTTTGTTGTTGTTAAACTATATGAAAGCACTCAACAGAAATAAATGACTCTCTAAAACTTCCGGGTTGTCTCCCTGGCAGCGCTTTCTTTAAAGCCATTAAGCTAGGCATATGGTGCTCAAGTAGTGAATCCACCCGGATCCCAAGGTATATCAAAGCCAATTTTAATTAACAATGATTTGTAATTTAGTAGTGAGCACAAAGTAACATATATCATGCAACAACGAAGTCTAACTCTCTTCCTATGCATCGGCATGTCATAAAAGAACAATTCATGCACACAAAGTAAAGGCCAATGCATATATAGTATAACTAGTTTCTTGCAATTTTATCGTATTGGAAACATAGAGAGGTGGAGATATAGTTCCTCTCTCATAATAATTGCAAGTAGGAGCAGCAAGCACATGCATATTATATTCATCAAAATCATCATGTGCAACGGTAAAAGTCAATCCATCAATATAATCCTTAACAAGGGCAAACTTCTCTGATATAGTGTAGTCGGGAGAATTCAAAAAGATAATAGGACTATCATGTGTGGGTGCAATAGCAACAATTTCATTCATAACATAAGGAGCTATAGCAAGTTCATCTCCATAAGCATAATTCATATTGGCATCTTGGCCACAAGCATAGCAAGCATCATCAAAAAGGGATATTTCAAAAGAATCAACGGGATCATAGCAATTATCATAGCATTCATCATCCTTCGGTAATCATGAAGGGAAATTAAACAATGTATGAGTTGAAGAGTTACTATCATTAGAAGGTGATCAATCCGCTCTTCCTCCTTTTGTTCTTCGCTCTCCTCCTCATCTTTTTAATCCAATGAGCTCACAGTCTCATCAACTTCTTCTTCCATAGATTCCTGCAAAATATTAGTCTCTTCTTGGACAGCGGAGACTTTCTCAATAAGTGCATTAATATCAGAATTGTATTCATAATTCTCATAGCAATATTTAAGGATAGCTAAATTTTCAGGTCTATAAACCGAATCATCAAAATCTTCAAACTCTTTAAACATAGATTCAATTTCATAAGCACCCATAAAAGCAACAAATTCTTCTATTTGTTCCACATCATAGTAATCATATATACCATTAGCATAAGAAGCTAAGGTTTTATTATCATTAAATTCACATAAAAAGGGAAGGTGTGGAGCCTTCATCCTAGAGCAACAAGTATAATCATATCTCAAGCATAGTTGCCTAGCATACCAATTCAATATATGATTTGATCCCATAATAGTTTCCCTTTTTGTGTCAAGCGGTAATCCCTAAAGTATTCACGTTGATCCAACGTTACGCCCATTACATAATTGGATGGGGTTTTCTCAGGATTATTAAAGTAGTACATAATATCTTTCACATAACCAACATCGAGGGTATTAGGAGGTTCCCCATCTCCATGAGCAGAAAGTACACCTAATTTTTTTGGTATTTCGTGTTCTATATCCATATCTAAATATAAAGAACAACAAAGAACAGCAAATAAAAATTACTTAGTGATAAAGCAAACAAGCACACACGAGAATATTCACCCCACGCTATTGCTCCCCGGCAACAACGCCAGAAAAAGGTCTTGATAACCCACAAGTATAGGGGATCGCAACAGTTTTCAATAAGTAAGAGTGTCGAACCCAACGAGGAGCTAAAGGTAGAAGAAATATTCCCTCAAGTTCTATCGACCACCGATACAACTCTACGCACGCTTGACGTTCACTTTACCTAGAACAACTATGAAACTAGAAGTGCTTTGTAGGTGTTTTTGGATAGGTTTGCAAGATAATAAAGAGCAAGTAAATAAAAAGTAGGGGCTGTTTAGATAAAGACACAACTAAATTAGTTTTAGTAGAGAGCTTTTTGTTATGAGGAAGTTATTTGTCCCTAGGCAAACGATAACTAGACCGGTAATCATTATTGCAATTTTATATGAGGGAGAGGCATAAGCTAACATACTTTCTCTACTTGGATCATATGCACTTATGATTGGAACTCTAGCAAGCATCCGCAACTACTAAACATCACTAAGGTAAAACCCAACCATAGCATTAAAGCATCAAGTCGTCTTTATCCCATATGCAACAACCCCCTTACTCGGGTTTGTGTTTCAGTCACTAGCTCACGCAACCCACTGCAAGCGAATCATGAACGTATTGCAACACCCTACAGCGGGGATCCCTCACTCTTGCGCCACACGAAGAGCACCATAGGATAGCACTAATAATAAAACATGCAACTCAAACCAATCTTGATTATCAAATAGCCCATAGGACAAAACGGATCTACTCAAACATCATAGGATAGCCATACATCATTGGGAAATAATATATAGCGTTGAGCACCATGTTTAAGTAGAGATTACAGTGGGTAAGAGAGAGGTTACACTGCTGCATAGAGGGGGGAAGAGTTGGTGATGATGGCGGTGAAGTTGTTGGTGAAGATTGCGGTGATGATGATGGCCCCCGGTGGCACTCCGGTGCACCGGAAGCGAGGGGGAGAGAGCCCCCCTCCTCCTTCTTCTTCCTTTACCTCCTCCCTAGATGGGAGAAGGGTTTCCCCTCTGTTCCATGGCCTCCATGGCGTGGGAGGGGCGAGAGCCCCTCCAAGATTGGATCTGTCTCTCTGTCTCTCTCTGTTTCCGCGTTCCCAGATTCTACCCTTTCACCGTTTCTTATATTCCCGGAGATCCGTAACTCCGGTTGGGTTGAAATTTTAACACGATCTGTATCCAGATATTAGCTTTCTTGCGGTGAAAGAAGGGAATCAACTGCCTTACGGGGTGGCCATGAGGGTCAGGGGCGCGCCCCCATGCCTCGTGGGCCCCTCGAGCATCGTCTCGCGTGGATTTTTCTTCCCAAAAATCATATATATTCCAAAAAATCCCAGTCAGTTTTTATTCCGTTTGGACTCCATTTGATATGGATATTCTGCGAAACAAAAAACATGCAACAAACAGGAACTGGCACTCGGCACTAGATCAATATGTTAGTCCCAAAAATAGTATAAAAAGTTGCCAAAAGTATATAAAAGTTGTAGAATATTGGCAGGGAACAATCAAAAATTATAGATACGACGGAGACGTATCATTGCTCCGATATGGAAACCTTTGCCTGATGCCTCGGGACTCCTCGTCTGCACTTGCCCCTTTGGCACCAAAGAGGAAACGAGAACACTGCGCGTGCTGGTGCCCGCCTGGCTCCAGTCGTCATGGCTTGCGTCATAGAAACCTCGCGAGGTATCCCTTGCCTCGATATCTCCGCCCCCCACGAGCCAGCCTGGTGAGGCCGCCCCGGAAGAGGTCTAGCATCGTCCGTCTCGCGAGGCTCGGCTCCTCGCGAGGGTCTTGAGTGTTTGCTGGTGAAGATGGGCCGTACAGGACCGCTGGTGGAGCCACGCTATGGGCCGCAGGAAGGCAAGTCTTGGGACCCCCATTCCCAGAACGCTGACAATAGCCCCCGGGCCCAAGGCGCGCTCGGGCTTGGCTTCGAGGCGAAGCCAAAGGGCAAGCATGGAGTGTCGCGGGCCCCATTAGCCTGCGGCCACGGTTGGCGCATGGCGACTAATTGGACATGGGCGTCTTCGCTTCCCCATGCTGCCTCGGCAACTGCCCGTCTCGACAAGTCCTAGGTGCATGCAGAAAGAGATCATTATTACCTCAGATCAAGGAGGCCGGCGGTTGGCCTCCCCTTGGCTATAAATGGGATGTGGGGGGTGGAGGCCCCTGTCGCCCATCTCTTCCTTTGCTTCTCCCACTCCTTCTTCTTCCTCGCTTCACTGCCAGCAGCGACACCCATGACGCCTACAAAGAGGCTCCCGACGGCAAAGAAGGGGAAGGCTCGCCAGGAGGGGCCCGGATCTCCACCGCCCAAGAGGGGACGCGGCCATCCCCGCAAACACCCTGTGACCCCCGCCGCGGCCCCTCGCGACCGTGGTGGCGCCTCTTCACGCGGTGGTGGCCGCCCAAGTCGCGGTAGCCCTATCGATGAAGGAAGGCGCGCCATGTTCGCGCGGCTGCCCAGGCCGCGCTTCCACTCGGCGGAAGTGCCGCCGGAGTTCATCCTGTGGTCGGAGAACCCGGCCGGCACTTGGCTTCAGCTCCCGTGCTTCTTTGTCGGCGAGCTGCCAGCCACTTATACAAGCGGTCTTTGGCTGCAGGTGGTCGGCTGCTGCAGTAAGGCTTCTTGGGTCGCGGTCGAGGTCTCCGCCGTAGGCAACACAGTCCTGGCTCACGGTTGGCAAACATTCACCCGCGCGCACGGACTGGGCAGGCGGTGTGCCCTCCAGTTCAAGTACAACAGCGATGCGACCCTCTTCGTGAGGGTATTTGGGGAAGATGGTCGCCGCATCGGGTGCTGCCCCGAGGACAACGACAGCGACGAGGTGCTCGGCCTTGGCGATGGCTGCGACAGGAGTGACGCCAGGCCCGCTGTCGGTGTCAAAACCGGCGGATCTCGGGTAGGGGGTCCCGAACTATGCGTCTAGGCCGGATGGTAATAGGAGGCAGGGAACACGATGTTTTACCCAGGTTCGGGACCTCTCGATGGAGGTAAAACCCTACGTCCTGCTTGATTAATATTGATGATATGGGTAGTACAAGAGTAGATCTACCACGAGATCAAGGAGGCTAAACCCTAGAAGCTAGCCTACGGTATGATTGTTGTATATGGAGTTGATGATGTTGTCCTACGGACTAGAACCCTCCGGTTTATATAGACACCGGATAGGGTTAGGGTTACATAGAGTCGGTTACAATGGTAGGAGATCTTGAATATCCGCATCGCCAAGTTTGCCTTCCACGCCAAGGAAAGTCCCATCCGAACGCGGGATGAAGTCTTCAATCTTGTATCTTCATAGTCCAGGAGTCCGGCCGAAGGTATAGTCCGGCTACCTGAACACCCCCTAATCCAGGACTCCCTCAGTAGCCCCTGAACCAGGCTTCAATGACGACGAGTCCGGCACGCAAATTGTCTTCGGCATTGCAAGGCGGGTTCCTCCTCCAAGTCCTTCATAGAAGATTGTAAACACCAAGAGTAGTGTCCGACTCTGCAAAATAAGTTTCCACATATTGCCATAGAGAGAATAATATTAACACAAATCAAATCTGCTGACGTATTCCGCAGTGCGTCATCACACTATGGCCAAGTCCTTTGCTCGAATCGTTTTCACTTTTCCACCTCAGCGTGTTTTGCGAGGCGGTTTCCTTGGCACGTCTTGTCAAAGCAGAGATCGTGTACCCCCCTTTTACGGGATTCTCATCAATACGGACGTGGGTAACCCAATCATGCCACTTATCACGGCGCTTGGGAGGCAAGCGAGTTTTACTAGGCAGGTGGGGACGCACAACCGCATCCGCCCATATAAGGGGATAAGGATCCACCTTTTTACCTACGCCTTCTTCCTCCTTTGCCTATCCATCTCCTGCGCACTCGAGCTCCAGCGCCCAAGCCCGCACTTCCCACCTCAACCTTCTCCAGCAATGTCCGGAGCGGGAGGCAAGTGGATGGTCTCCTCCGTCATGGAGGGCCAAGTCAAGAAGCTAAGGAAGGCCGGATACCTGTCCAAGGACATCGCGCACCGGCTTCCTGAAAAGGGGCAGCTTCTCCCCACCCCAAGGCCCCACGAGAGGGTAGTATTTCTTCCCCATTTCCTCCGTGAACTGGGTTTTCCACTTCACCCATTTGTCCGGGGGCTCATGTTCTACTACGGCCTGGATTTCCACGATCTGGCCCCGAACTTCATCCTCAACATCTCGGTGTTTATCGTCGTGTGCGAGGCTTTTCTTCGCGTCCGCCCTCATTTCGGCCTCTGGCTCAAGACCTTCAACGTCAAGCCTAAGGTGGTGCACAGCAACTAGGCGGAGTGCAGAGGCGCCATGGCGGGCAAGATGGCCAACGTCCTATGGTTCGAGGGCTCTTTTGTGGAGACCCTAAAGGGATGGCAATCCGGGTGGTTTTATATCACCGAGCCGTGCGATCTGAAATGGACCGCAGCCCCCGAGTTCCGATCCGGACCCCCCACGCGGCTTGTGTCCTGGAAAGAGACGGGCCTATCGTGGGGTGATGAAAAAGAGGTGACCGGATTGCAAACATGCATCCAGTCCCTGGTGAACAAGCCAGTCCGGCTTGTTAATGTAATCCAGGTTATGCTCGTCCGCCGGATCCTCCCGTGCCAACAACGGGATTTTAATCTGGGGGAGTTCGACCCGGCACAGCATCAAACCCTCAGCAGGCTCTTCGACACGACGTACGAAGACGCCTGGAAGATGCTATTCAAGGGCGCCGAGGCTCCCGCATCCGCTTCCGAGGATCGCGGATACAGCTCGCAGCGTCACACTAACGAGGTAAGCCATCTACACCTTTTACATGATGTTTAAGATTTTTTCATAGTTTGACTCTATGCGGGATCTAAACTCCCTTACCTTTGACAGGCTTGGCGGGCAATATCCGGACCGATTAACTGTCCGGCTCCGCTGCCCGAAGACCCAGCCCCAGCTCTGCTAGTGAAGCTGCTGGTTCCGGCGCCTTATGTGGTGCCGAAGAAGAAGGCCAAGAAGAAGAAGACCACGGGGACTCGAAAGAGTGCCCGCAATGTGGTGGTGTCGGACTCGTCATCTGACGAGTCCGAGACACCCTCCTCCCATGAAAACGAGGAGGAGGAAGAAGAAACCTCTCCCCCTCCAACGGGAGAAGGGAAGAGAAGGAAGGCCGCCCCAACGGGGGAGGCCGGAGGGTCCAGGAAGAGGAAGACCCCTCCGCCGGACTACTCCCCCGATGCCGAAGAGGACGAAGAGGAGTTGCCAGACAGGGCCAAGCATCCGGCGAAAACGTAAGTTCGGATATCAGAGTAACTCATGACGTTCCTTTGTTGCACAGCTTTCCCTAATGTCGAATATAATTATGCAGCCCGCCCCGGGCCGGACTCGACGAGTCGTCGAGCGGCTCCCTGAATTCATCAGACGTGAACTCAGTTTCGCCTGCTGTCTCCCCCCGCACCGCGGATGACGCCGAAGTGGTGTTGCGACGAGCTCCGAGGCAGGAGGAGGTGGTCCTGGAGAAGCCGCAAGGCGACCTCCCGGACCCCAGGAGTAAAGGGGACAAGACCCCCCAGGGCTCCAAGTCCGGCTTTGAGCCAGACACCACACCGGAATCTACAACAGTTCCGAACCGCGGTAAGCGAACTCCTTAAGAGAGGAGTAAGCCTTCTGAGCCGGCAGTCTCTGTCCAACCGGAGGTGCCGGACAATCTGCTGGAGGTGCTTGACGGCGCCTCCATCGACGAGGAGCACCGTACTATTATGAGTACGGTGATCCAGAAGGTTCAGTCTGCTCGGCGGACTGACTGAAGCTTGCGCTAGCCTTCTAACAGGCTTCGAGGTAAGTAAAAATATGTAAAAATATAAACGCATAGACAGTAGCCCCTGATGCTCTGTTTGGCGTTCGGAAAGAAAAGCCGAATAGAGGATCTATTAAATTTCACAGGAGTCTAACAACAAAGAGTCAATATGCGTATGCAGGCTTCCCTGCTAGCCACCGCCGCACTGACTGCGGAGGTGGGTGCCGTGAAACAGGGCCTCGAGCGGACCAAGCAAGAGCTCGGCCTTGCCAAACGGCAGCTCGAGGAGAAACAAGGTAAGAAATACCTTACAGAAAAAGTGCCTATAAAAAGACGTGATTGCAAAAAATAACAGGATTGTACTGCTTATTGTAGGGGCCACGACTGAGGTGGCGACCCTCAAGCAGGCACTGTCTGAGGCCGAAAAGAAAACGGCTGCAGAGTGCACCGAGCGAGAGAAACTTGAGGCCCAGGTCGGTGAGGTGCAGCAGGAGCTTCAGGCTCTCATGAAAAAACATGAGAGTATGGAGCTTGAGTCCAAGACGCAAGCGTCCGAGCTCGCGGCGGCCCTTGAGACTGCCAAGTCTGCCAAGGCCAAAGCCCAAAAGGCCCTCCAAGAGTTGGAGGAGATGAAAAATATAGCGGCGGGTAAGGCATTCTTTATGCAAAGCAGAAGTATAAAAGTAAAGTACTTGTTACTTACCCGAATCCGGAGCTCTCCAGGGGCATTCGCAGATCTTCCCCGCAGCGTATCCGACGCCGCCGCATTCTACCGAGCCGAAGAGGGCAGCTCGACAGAGAAGGTGTTCTGGTCTCAATATGCTGAGGCCGGACACCCTGTGCCCTTGAGCGACCAGCTGAAACAGCTGGTCGAGCTCCACAAGGCGGCCGAACAAGCCATGAAGGGCTTCATAGTTCGGCTGTGGCCTGGAGAGGCCCTGCCTGGGAGCTACTTCGGGCTGGTGCGGCGACTGGTGGAGGCCTGTCCAAGGCTTGAGGTCATCAAGCGCTCCGTCTGCATCGAAGGTGCCCGTAGGGCCCTTGCCCGTGCAAAGGTGCACTGGGGTAAGCTGGACGGTGAGAAGCTTGTGAGGGACGGGCCGCCGCCGGAGAAGGAGCATCGCAAGCCCGAGAACTACTATAAGGATGTTCTTGCGGGTGCCCGCCTTGTGGCGGATGAATGTACCAAGGATGTAATTTTTGAATGAACTCGCTCGTGTTTATCCTATGCGCTGAAAACTTGTTCATATGCGCTAAGCAATGCTTGTTGAATTTAAAATATTACTTTCTGTGCGGCCGTTTATCACAAAATTGAGAGATGGCCAGTCGTCGGCTTCTGCCCCCATGCCACTAGTGCCGGGGTGTTCGGGATAAACCTAAGCGCTCTTTTTCCCATAGTTGGGTCCTTCGAGGGAGGCGCTCAGCACAACGAAGTCCCTAGTTCGGAAGACCGAGTTCGGGGCGCTATCCACGCCTTGGCCGGACAAAGCCGGCTCCTCGCTCGAAGCGGCATAAGTCTCTAGGGACTCGAAAAACCTCTCGAACAGCGACCGGTCTCACGCCTCATCATGACAGTCAGTTTTAGCTTTCTCCACTGAGGTGCTTAACCCAGCTCAACCGGGGCACAATCGCAGTGGTTCGCCTAGTGCTACCTTAGCCGATATAGCGGAACGTAAGGCACCAAAACATAGGAGCCGGGCAAACCCAACTATTGACCCAAATCTTGATTCGGAGCCGATGCATATAGTGCTATAAGTTCGGGGTGCCGCACTTGTGAAAGTGTACGGACTTCTCACGCCATATTTATGGGTACTAAAGCCCCTGGCGTATTTTGCCGTACCATAGTGTACGGGTGCAACATGTCATAAACATATATATGTAAAGAAGATAATGCAAAGAATAGACAGAATGCTATGCATTGTTTATAAAGAGGCTATTTATCAAAGCCGAACGATACAAATAGTGCAGTAAGCAAAAGATATTGGACTATTTAGTATGTCCTGACCAGGGGCAGGCCGCGGAATTGTATTTAAAACAGGTATACCGCTCGTAACAGAGACCACCTGGGAGTTCCATAATGCGGCATGGCTTGTCTGCCTCCCTGGATCTTGCATCGTTTGTGCGGCAGTCGAATTGCCGAACAGGTCGTCCGAAGTATGGAATCCTGAAAGTAAGAAAAAATTAAAAAAGAATCCGGCAGCCCCTAGTACGTTTTAAGCCGTATTTTGGGCGTGCCGTTACTGTGCCCCTTCCCCTGTGCCCATGGTATTTCAAGCGCGTTATTATGTACGCGAGGTACTGGTTTCGCTATGTCGTGAGAGCTGGGGTTGGGGCCGCATTGCTACGCTGGCTCATAATGTGCCAGGCGGTCCTGCTGTGGGTTACTCCGGGCGCGCTTGGCAGTGTCTGGCTTTTTAACGGCCGGACTGGAGAATTGCCTAAAAAGGCTACTTTGTACTTCCGCTATGAGAGCCGCCATGTGCTCCTCCGTACGGAGGGAGCGTTCGGTGTTTCCGTTGACCGTGATCACTCCTCGAGGGCCTGGCATCTTGAGCTTGAGATATGCATAGTGCGGCACCGCATTGAACTTTGTGAATGCGGTTCGTTCGAGCAGGGCGTGATAGCCACTGCGAAACGGGACTATATCGAAGATTAACTCTTCGCTTCGGAAATTGTCCAGGGATCCGAAGACCACGTCAAGTGTTACTGAGCCTGTACAGTTGGCTTCTACACCTGGTATAACGCCTTTAAAGGTCGTTTTTGTGGGCTTAATCCTTGAGGGATCTATGCCCATTTTCCGCACTGTATCCTGATAAAACAGGTTCAGGCTACTGCCGCCGTCCATGAGGACTCTTGTGAGATGAAATCCGTCGATGATTGGGTCAAGAACCAATGCGGCGAAGCCGCCATGCCGGATGCTAGTGGGATGGTCCCTTCGATCAAAAGTGATCAGGCAGGAGGACCATGGGTTGAACTTTGGGGCGACTGGCTCCATCGCGTATACGTCCCGTAGCGCACGCTTCCGCTCCCTCTTGGGAATGTGGGTTGCGTATATCATGTTCGCCGTCCGCACTTGTGGGGGAAAACCCTTCTGTCCATTGTTGTTCGGCGGCTTGGGCTCCTCCTCGTCGTCGCTATGCAGCCCCTTGTCTTTGTTTTCGGCTCTTAACTTGCCTGCCTGCTTGAACACCCAACAATCCGTGTTAGTGTGATTAGCTGGCCTTTCGGGGGTGCCATGTATCTGGCACAAGCGGTCGAGTATTCGGTCCAAACTGGACGGGCCTTGAGTATTCTTTTTGAATGGCTTTTTCCGCTGACCGGATTTATAGCCTTTGAATCCGGCATTGACTGCCGTGTCTTCATTGCTATCGCTGCTAACGCGGCATTTTTGCTTATGTCGACGTGTCCTGCCACTTTTGTCCTTGGTATCCGAGTTACCAGGGTTCTTTGATAAGTTGTTACTGCGAGCTAGCCAGCTGTCTTCTCCCGCGCAAAAGCGGGTCATGAGTGTCGTGAGGGCTGCCATAGATTTCGGCTTTTCCTGTCCCAGGTGCCGGGCAAGCCACTCGTCGCGGATGTTATGCTTGAAGGCTGCTAGGGCCTCTGCATCCGGACAGTTGACTATCTGGTTTTTCTTTGTTAGGAACCGTGTCCAGAATTGTCTGGCCGATTCCTCTGGCTGCTGAATTATGTGGCTTAAGTCGTCGGCATCCGGTGGTCGCACGTAAGTGCCCTGGAAGTTGTCGAGGAATGCGGCTTCCAGGTCCTCCCAAGAACCGATTGAGTCTGCTGGTAAGCTGTTAAGCCAATGCCAGGCCGGTCCTTTAAGTTTGAGCGGGAGGTATTTGATGGCGTGTAGATCATCGCCGCGTGCCATGTGGATGTGAAGGAGATAATCCTCGATCCATACCGCCGGGTCTGTTGTGCCATCATATGATCCGATGTTTACGGGTTTGAAACCCTCTGGGATTTTATGCTCCATTACTTCATTCGTGAAGCATAGCGGGTGTGCGGTGCCTCTGTACTGGGCTATATCACGACGCAGCTCAGAAGAGCTATGTCTGTTGTGTTCGGCCCGGCCGGGTTTGTTGTATCCGGAGTGAAGATCATCGTCACGTGCCGTAGGGCGCCTGCGTGATCCGTAGATCGATCTTGTTTGTCTTGCCTTATCCTCCAGTACGTCTCGCAGGTCTGGCGCATTTTCCCGTGCCTTAGTTGAGAGGCATCGAGGCATGGCTTGGGTGGAGGGCCGAGAGGCCTCTCTGTCGTGGCCGCGAGGTGGCCGGTCTGCCATGTCGTGCGCTGGTGATGTAGGTGCTTCCTCCTCTGATCGGGGTAGCGGCCTGCGCTTTGGGTAACTCTTGGAGGGGCGTTCGAGTTCATACTCTTCGCCCGCAAGGACTTCAGTCCATCTGTCAGCTAGCAAATCTTGGGCAGCTCTAAGCTGTTGCTGCTTTTTCTTGAGGCTGCTTGCCGTGGCTAAAAGCCTGCATTTGAAACGCTCTTGCTCGGCTGGGTCTGATGGTATGAAGAATTCGTCGTCATCGAGGCTTGCCTCGTCTTCGGAGGGAGGCATATAGTTATCATCCTCAACCTCTTGGTCTGCCGCTCTCTCATGAGGGCTGGCTTCTCCATCTTCCTGTGCCGAATCTTGCCGAGGTGGGTGTTCTTCGGCGCTATCCGGGTAGTATTATCTCCCGTGCCGGAATCACCATTTTTGCTTTGGCGGGATTTAGAGTGGCGCCGCTGACGCCGGCGCTTTGGCTGTTTCTTGGGGGTGTCATCCCCCACTATTCCATCGCCATCTCCATCTTTTGGAGTATCAACCATATATATGTCATATGACGAGGTGGCCTTCCAGCGCCCTACAGGTGCCGGTTCTTGTTCGTCTCCTACATCGTCGTCCATACCGTCGATGTCTTCGGAGCCGAAGTCAAGCATGTCGGTTAAATCGTCGACAATGGCTACAAATTGGGTGGTGGGTGGGCTTTGAATTTCTTCGTTGTCCGTATCCCATCCTCGCTGACCGTAATCCGGCCAGGGCTCTCCTAATAAAGAGAGAGACTGAAGAGAATTCAGAATGACGCCAAAAGGCGAGTGCTGAAAGATGTCTGCGGCGGTGAACCCCATTATCGGCGCCCAATCGGATTCGATTGGCAGGGGCGCGGGGGGTACGGAGTCCGGGGAGGAGTCCGGATCCTGGGAGTCACGGATCATGCAGAGTGCGGGGCTAGCGTTCGGCTCGATCGCCTTTGAGATCGCAGCCCCCGTGGTGGCGTCCAACTGCTCGTCCTCGATTAGCGCAATAGGCTCCGAGTTAGAGGTTGGAACCGATGCGTGTGCGGACTCCAGGACACTGTCCGGAGGCAGAGCTAGATCATGCCCCTCGAGATAGTACAGCGCGCTTGGCCGTGGCTCGAACTCGTCGAAGATCAAGTCTCTGCGGATGTCAGCCTTGTAGTTTAAGCTTCCAAACTTGACTTGATGGCCAGGGGCGTAGCTTTCGATCTGCTCCAAGTGGCCAAGAGAATTGGCCTGCAGAGCGAAGCCGCCGAAGACGAAGATCTGTCCGGGGAGAAAAGTCTCACCCTGGACCGCATCGTTGTTGATGATCAAAGGAGCCATCGGGCCTAAAGGCGACGACACAGAGGAACTCTCAATGAAAGCACCAATGTCGGTGTCAAAACCGGCGGATCTCGGGTAGGGGGTCCCGAACTGTGCGTCTGGGCCGGATGGTAACAGGAGGCAGGGAACATGATGTTTTACCTAGGTTCGGGACCTCTCGATGGAGGTAAAACCCTACGTCCTGCTTGATTAATATTGATGATATGGGTAGTACAAGAGTAGATCTACCACGAGATCAAGGAGGCTAAACCCTAGAAGCTAGCCCACAGTATGATTGTTGTATATGGAGTTGATGATGTTGTCCTACGGACTAGAACCCTCCGGTTTATATAGACACCGGATAGGGTTAGGGTTACATAGAGTTGGTTACAATGGTAGGAGATCTTGAATATCCGCATCGCCAAGCTTGCCTTCCACGCCAAGGAAAGTCCCATCCGGACGCGGGACGAAGTCTTCAATCTTGTATCTTCATAGTCCAGGAGTCCGGCCGAAGGTATAGTCAGGCTACCCGAACACCCCCTAATCCAGGACTCCCTCAACCGCCTTCGGCGCCGACCATGTCTTGTCCAGCTACGGTGACTCTTCTTCTGGCAACAGCTCCAGCAACGGCGCTATGACCAGCCGCCACGCCACCAAGCCCGCTTCGAAGGTGGTAGCGGGTCGTCTCGTCGCCGCGCTCCGGTGAAGCGCGAGGAGGGGTCTGGCTAAGCTCAGGAGAGCGCCTCGGGCCCGTCCTCGCGACCTGCCGCGAGAGCACGTTCCGCTTTTGTTTCATTCTTCCTTTCCTTCCTGTATTAGGAGAGAGACAAGTATGGGGCCCCGCCGGGGCATGCAACAATTATGATTTCTAAGTGGCTGTGGTATGTTTATTGTTCCTGTGTTGTGTTGCAATGTCATGTTTCATGTATGCGCGTAGGAATAACTTAGCTTGATGCACTTGAAGTAGGTTCCGCCTCGCGAGACGCGCGTTCCCCAATGCCTGACAAGGCCTCCTATGATCGGAAGGCGCCTGAGAACTGCAAAAATTCGTTAGGGAATCCTCATTCTTCCGGATCCTGGTCGTAAGCGATGCCGGCCGTAACCCAGTGCTTTGCATCGCGATACCTGGGGGGCATGGATTGAGAGGGGTGCGCTAGCTTGCGAGCTCGAGCGAGGGTGCCTTGCGAAAGACAAGAGAAAACGAAAACGCTCATGAGGGCGCCTGTCCAGCCCCCTCGCGAGGCACGCGAGGGAGAGAACATGTCAAAACGAGGAACTGAGGGCAGAAAAGGAGGCAACAAGGACAACGGAACCAGGCCAGCAAGGAACACTAGAAAGAAAATTCTTACTTAAAAGAGGGGGCAAACCAACTACGGAAAGAAAATGAAAAGCCGCATTCGGCACCTAGTCTAGTCTTCTTGTCTTCTCACCAGCGCGGAGTTAAGTGCTGCCTCTAGGCGTGGGAGGGAGCCCCCGAGGCCCGAGGGCGGCACTCCTGAGACTCCGGGGCATGTACAGCCCCACTCATTATTACGTGAGAGTGTCATGAGCGGAGATTCTTCACAGGCACTGGGCCTTGCTTCACAAGCACCGGTCCTTGCTTCATGGGTAGAACCTCCAGAGGTGCTGGATGTTCCAGGCGTTCTGGATGGGGATCCCGTCTTGCGTCTCCAGGCGTGCGATGCCAGGCCTGGAGACGTGGGCGACCCGAAACGGGCCCTCCCACATGGGCGAGAGCTTGTACAACCCTTCCCTGGAGAGCACCCGCCTCAGGACAAGATCACCCACCTCGAGCGTCCTGGAGCAGATGCTGCGGCAGTGGTACCACCGCAGCGCCTGCTAGTACCTCGTAGCTCGGATCGTGGCTTCACGGCGGCGTTCCTCCCCCAGCACGAGATCCATCCCCCGCATGGCGTCCTGCTGAGTTTCATCTAACTCCAGGACCCGCGCGGAGCGATGCTTGACCTCGTGTGGGAGAACCGCTTCTGCTCCGTAGACAAGGAAGATCGGGATCTCGCCTGTCGGCTTGGTGGCGGTGGTGCGGATGGACCACAAAACGGACTGGAGCTCGTCGTGGCAGCCCCTGCCACAGGCCTCGAGCTTCTTCTTGAAGGTCCTAGTCTTGAGACCCCGCAGGACCTCCGTGTTGGCGCGTTCGGCCTGGCTATTGCTCTCGGGGTGCGCCACGGAGGCGTAGCAGATCTGCGTTCCAAGGTTAGCACAATATGTTTTGAAGAGATTGCTAGTGAACTGTGAGCCGTTGTCGGTGATGATGCGGTTGGGGACCCCAAATCGGCTTACGAGGCCCTTGATGAACTTGACTGCTGACCCAGCTGGGATGGTGCGGACGGCTTCCACTTCTGCCCACTTGGTGAATTTGTCGATGGCGACGTAGAGGTAGCGGTAACCTCCAGGCACTTGAGGGAATGGGCCTAGGATATCCAGCCCCCAGACCACGAACGGCCATGAGAGCGGGATAGTCTGGAGGCCCTGAGCCGGTTGGTGGATCTGCTTGGCGTGGAATCGGCAGGCCTTCCAGGATTTCACCAGCTCGGCCGCGTCGTTGAGTGCCGTGGGCCAGTAGAACCCGCTGCGGAAAGCCTTGCCGACCAGGGTGCGCAACGACGAGTGGTGCCCACAGTCTCCACCATGTATGTCAGCTAGCAACTCTTTCCCCTGTTCCCTTGAAATGCATCATAGAGAAACGTCATTTGGCCCCTTCCTGTATAGCTCACCGTCCTGGATGCAGTATGCCGTAGCCAGCCGGGCCACATGCTCTGCGTCTTCCTCCTTCTCCGGCAGCGTGCCTTGCGTCAGGTACGTCCTAAACTCTTCGATCCAGCAGCCCTCCTAAGACTCGAGTGTTAAGAGGAGGCGCACTCCTAAGGTTCGGCCGCAGCCAGGGGCTCTCGAGGCTGGTGGCTGGGGGAGCTCCTCCTAAGGTGGCGTTGGCTCCACAGGCGGAGGTGTTACTGAAGGCTTGAAGAGTTGCTCCTCGAAGACGTCAGGCTCTTGGGGCTGCCGCTTGGATGCTCTTTTGGCGATGTCATCGGCCTCTTTGTTGGTGCCACGGGGCATATGCTGTAGCTCCAATCCCATGAACTGCTTGTCCATCTTGCGTACCTCCGCGAGGTATGCCTCCATGTGCCCATCCTTTGGCTCGTACACCTTGTTGGAGAAGTTGACGAGGAGCTGCGAGTCTCCCTTGATGGTGAGGCGTTTCACCCCCAGGGCCACCGCCGCTTTGAGGGTGACGATGAGACCCTCGTACTCTGTGATGTTGTTGGAGACCTTCTCGCCCCGCTGGAAGCAGAGCTGCATGGTGTAGTAGAGCTTGTCCTAAGCAGGCGAGATGAGCACGGCACCAACCCCCGCGCCCTGACGTGCAAATGCGCCATCGAAGTACATGACCCAACCATCTGGCGCTTCACTTCCTGGTGAGAAGGATCGGTTCTCTCCTGCTTCGAGCTCCGGGGTGTCAGTCCATTCTGCTACAAAGTCGGCGAGTGGAGCCCCATTGATGACTCTGGTTGTGCTGAACTCTAGGTCAAACGCTTGCAGTTCGATATTCCATTCGGCGACCCTTCCCGCAGCATTGGGGCTTCTAAGCACTCTCTCCAATGGGTAAGCTGACATGACCTTGATGGGGTGACCTTGAAAGTAGTGGCGCAGCTTGCACGAGGCCACTAGGAGCGCAAGCAAGAGCTTCTGAGGCATGGGGTATCACGCCCTCGCATCTCGCAGGACCGTGCTGACGAAGTACACTGGGTGCTCGACAAGGGTGGGAGAGCTGACGGAGTTTTTGGCTCCCGGGGACTGAGGTGCTTCCTGTGGGTCTCCAGCTCCTGGGCTTGATGACTGGCTGAGACAACCGCTGACTCAGGAGCATCGCCTCGGTGCTGAGCTGCCTCATCCGGCTTGGCGACTCCACTTGGCGGGTCCTTGACCTCGGGCCCCTCCTTGAGGGCCACCAGCTCCGCGAGTACCAAGGGCTCGCGAGGACGAGGCTCCACCATCACCGGCGGGCTGGTCAAGTATCTCTTGAGGTCTCGAAATGCTAGGTCGGCCTCGGGGGTCCACTCAAACGGACCCTTCTTCTTCATCAGCTTGAAAAACGGCAAGGCGTGCTCCCCTAACTTGGAGATGAAGCGCCGCAATGAAGTCATGCCGCCTGCGAGCTTATGCATCTCCTTGAGGTTTTGCGGTGGGCTCATGTCTTTGATTGTCTTGACCTTCTTCGGGTTGGCCTCGATCCCCCTGTGGGACACGAGGAAACCCATCAATTTGCCCGAAGGGACACAAACACGCACTTCTCCGGGTTGAGCCGCAGGTCCACCTGGCGTAGGCCCGCGAGGGTTTCTTCTAGGTCCTGAATCAGAGTTCTTGCCTCCCAAGACTTCACCACAATGTCGTCGACGTAGGCCCCGACGTTTCTCCCGAGCTGCTGCCGCAAGGCGATGTGCATCAGTTGCTGGAACATCACTCCTGCGTTGCGCAGTCCAAATGGCATACAAGTATATCAGTATACCTCGCACGGGGTCAAGAAAGCTGTTTTCTCCACATCTTCCACCGCCATCTTGATCTGGTGGTAGCCTGAGAATGCATCCAGAAAACATAGCAGATCACACTCGGCGGTGGAGTCGACAATCTGGTCGATGCGCGGCAGCAGGAATGGGTCTTGAGGGCAAGCCTTGTTGAGGTTGGTGAAGTTGACACACACGCGCTCCTTCCCTCCTTTCTTTGGCACGATGATCGGGTTCGCCAGCCACTCTGGGTACCGGACCTTGCGAATGACACTCGCTGCCTCCAGCTTGCGGGTTTCCTGGACGATGATGGATTGCTTCTCTATGGACTGTCGCCTCGCTTTCTCCTTCACGGGGCACATGTTGGGGCATACCCTCAGATGACGCTCGATCACTCGTCTCGGGACCCCAACCAGCTGCTTGGGTTCCCAGGCGAACACTTCCTTGTTCGCCCGCAGGAAGTCTACCAACTTCGTTTCTTGATTCGGGGCGAGGTCGGTGCCTATAGTAAAGATGGCGCCAGAGGCCCCGTCCGCGTCGACCGGTATCTGCTTCGTCTTGGCTTGACCTTGAGTGAATAGCTGTTTCTTCTTGGCCGGCGCAGCCCCCTGATACGTCTCCGTCGTATATACTTTTCCAAACACTTTTCCCTTGTTTTGGACTATAACTTGTATGATTTGAATGGAACTAACTCGGACTGACGCTGTTTTCAGCAGAATTGCCATGGTGTTGTTTTATGTGCAGAAAAAATATATTCTCATAATGACCTGAAACTCCATGGAACATCTTAGAAAAAATAATAAAAAATCCTCGCCAAAGATGAAGACCAGGGGGCCCACACCCTTCTCATGAGGGTGGGGGCGCCCCCCCCCCTCTAGGGCGCGCCCCCTACCTCGTGGGCCCCCTGGATGCCCTCCAACGCCAACTCCAACTCTATATATTTGCTTTCAGAGAGAAAAAATCAGAGAGAAAAAATCATTGCGTTTTACGATATGAAGCCGCTGCCAAGCCCTAAAACCTCTCGGGAGGGCTGATCTGGAGTCTGTTCGGGGCTTCGGAGAGGGGGATTCGTCGCTATCGTCATCATCAACAATCCTCCATCACTAATTTCATGATGCTCACCGCCGTGCGTGAGAAATTCCATCGTAGGCTTGCTGGACGGTAATGGGTTGGATGAGATTTATCATGTAATCGAGTTAGTGTTGTTAGGGTTTGATCCCTAGTATCTACTATGTTCTGAGATTAATGTTGCTATGACTTTGTTATGCTTAATGCTTGTCACTAGGGCCCGAGTGCCATGATTTTAGATCTAAACCTATTACGTTTTCATGAATATATGTGAGTTCTTGATCCTATCTTGCAAGTCTATAGTCACCTACTATGTGTTATGATCCGGCAACCCCGAAGTGACAATAATCGGGACCACTCCCGGTGATGACCATAGTTTGAGGAGTTCATGTATTCACTATGTGCTAATGCTTTGTTCTGGTTCTCTATTAAAAGGAGGCCTTAATATCCCTTAGTTTCCAATAGGACCCCGCTGCCATGGGAGGGTAGGACAAAAGATGCCATGCAAGTTCTTTTCCACAAGCATGTATGACTATATACGGAATACATGCCTACATTACATTGATGAATTGGAGCTAGTTCTGTATGACCCTAGGTTATGACTGTTACATGATGAACCGCATCCGACATAATTATCCATCACTGATCTGGTGCCTACGAGTTTTCCATATACTGGTTCTCGCTTATTTACTTTCCCGCTGCTATTGTTACAATCACTACAAAATACCAAAAACATTACTTTTGCTGTCTTTACTTTTGTTGCCGCTACCACCATTATCATTTATCATATTACTTTGGTACTAAACAATTTGCTGTAGATACTAAGTTTCCAGGTGTGGTTGAATTGACAACTCAGCTGCTAATAGTTGAGAATATTCTTTGGCTCCCCTTGTGTTGAATTAATAAATTTGGGTTGAATACTCTACCCTCGAAAGCTGTTGCGATCCCATATACTTGTGGGTTATCACCCCCTTGGTTCTGGACACTGCCTTATTGACAGGGCAGGCTGCCGCCGTGGCCCTGAAGGAGAGCTTGAGTGCCGCCACGGCTTCCTTGGTGTCTCCGGCCACGGTGAGGACGTCCTTGCTCTCTGGCATCTTCATGAGGTTGTAGGCAGGATGGGTAGCCGCCATGAATTGGGCCAGCGTTGGATACCCCAGGATGGCGTTGTACGGCAAGCTGATGCGGGCGATGTCAAAGTCGATTAGCTCGGTGCGTAGTTGTCGCGTGTGCCGAAAGTCACGGGGAGACGGATGATACGTCTCCAATGTATCTATAATTTTTGATTGCTCCATGCTATATTATCTACTGTTTTGGACAATATTGGGCTTTATTATCCACTTTTATATTATTTTTGGGACTAACCTATTAATCGGAGGCCCAGCCCAGAATTGCTACTTTTTGCCTATTTTAGTGTTTCGAAGAAAAGGAATATCAAACGGAGTCGAAACGGAATGAAACCAACTGGAGAAGTTATTTTTCGAAGGAAAGCTACCGGAAAAACTTAGAGTGCATGTCAGGAAAGGAACGAGGGAGCCACAAGGCAGGGGGGCGCGCCCACCCCCCTAGGGCGCGCCCTCCACCCTCATGGGCCCCTCGTGGCTCCCCTGACGTATCTCTTTCACCCATATATACCCACGTATCCTAAAACTATTGGGGAGCACAATAGATCAGGAGTTCCGCCGCCAGAAGCCTCCGTAGCCACCAAAAACCAATGTAGACCCATTCCGGCACCCTGCCGGAGGGGGCAATCCTTCTCCGGTGGCCATCGTCATCATCCCGGTTCTCTCCATGACGAGGATGGGGTAGTTCTCCCTCGGGGCTGAGGGTATGTACCAGTAGCTATGTGTTTGATCTCTCTCTCTCTCTCTCTCTCGTTTTCTTGATTTGGCAGGATCTTGATGTATCGCGAGCTTTGCTATTATAGTTGGATCTTATGTTTCTTCTCCCCCTCTACTCTATTGTAATGGATTGAGTTTCCCCTTCGAAGTTATCTTATCGGATTGAGTCTTTAAAGATTTGAGAACACTTGATGTATGACTTGCCGTGCGTATATGTGGTGACAATGGGATATCACGTGATTCACTTGATGTATGTTTTGGTGATCAACTTGCGGGTTCCGCCCATGAACCTATGCATAGGGGTTGGCACACGTTTTCGTCGTGATTCTCCAGTAGAAACTTTGGGGCACTCTTTGAGGTTCTATGTGTTGGTTGAATAGATGAATCTAAGATTGTGAGATGCATATCATATAATCATACCCACGGATACTTGAGGTGACATTGGAGTATCTAGGTGACATTAGGGTTTTGGTTGATTTGTGTCTTAAGGTGTTATTCTAGTACGAACTCTAGGGCTGCTTGCGACACTTATAGGAATAGCCCAACGGATTGATTGGAAAGAATAACTTTGAGGTGGTTTCGTACCCTACCTAATCTCTCCATTTGTTCTCCGCTATTAGTGACTCTTTGTTGCATGTTGAGGGATAGTTATATGATCCAATTATGTTATTATTGTTGAGAGGACTTGCACTAGTGAAAGTATGAACCCTAGGCCTTGTTTCAACGCATTGCAATACCGTCTACGCTCACTTTTATCATTCGTTACCTTGCTGTTTTATATTTTCAGATTACAAAAACTATTATCTACTATCCATATACCACTTGTATCACATCTCTTCGCCGAACTAGTGCACCTATACAATTTACCATTGTATTGGGTGTGTTGGGGACACAAGAGACTCTTTGTTATTTGGTTGCAGGGTTGCTTGAGAGAGACCATCTTCATCCTACGCCTCCTATGGATTGATAAACCTTAGGTCATCCACTTGAGGGAAATTTGCTACTGTCCAACAAACCTCTGCACTTGGAGGCCCAACAACGTCTACAAGAAGAAGGTTGTGTAGTAGACATCAATCTCTTTTCTGGCGCCGTTGCCGGGGAGGTTAGTGCTTGAAGGTGTATCTTTAGATCTTGCAACCGAGTCTTTTAGTTTCTTGTTTTATCACTAGTTTAGTTTATAAAATAAAACTACAAAAATGGAATTAAGTTTGCCTCATACGCTTCATCTTTTTAATATCTTTCGTGAGTATGATGGAAAGGAAAATTGTGCCAAAGTGTTAGAAGAAGAAATCTATAAAATGTTTGGCACTAAATATTTGAATGATGAGCATGATTGCAATGTTGTTAGTACGAATTCTTTGAATATCCATGATACTAATGATGATTGAACTAGTTATTATGTCTCCTATAAACATGTCAATTTTTGTGGAGTATATTGGGTTTGTAAGTACACACCAAATAGGGAAGATAGATACTGCAAGAGGCATAAGTACTTAGAAACTAAATTGTTGCAAGAAAGGCTAGATGAATGTGCTGAATATTTAAATTATCTTGGCCATACTTGTGAGCTTTGCAATGAACATGATCATTTCAGTACCCAATGCAAATTGTTTCATGATCGTATCGTGTCCAAAAATTGTGATGACTTGATTTCCCTTGCACATCATAATGAACTTAGTTTGCTTATGGGTTACGAAGAAATGAAACGTATAACTAATTATCTTCCTGAATTTGCCCGTTATAAACTTCTTGGATTTGATCTAGAGGAAATTTATATGTATTGTGCGGTGAATTGTATTGAAAATCCTTATATTGCCAACTACGTAAAGACAATAAAACAAATAGAGGATGAAGAGAATACTAATGAAAGGGAAGAGACTTCCCAATACCCTCCTATTATTTCTTATGATGAATCAGGTAATGAGGAGGAGCCTCCTATTCAACCAATCTCATTAATAAGGAGCTCCAAAAATAGGATTGAACCCACACATGATGTGGTGAAGAAGAAGAAAAGAAAAAGGAAGAGAGGTAAAAAGATATATCCCCCAAATAATGCTGTTCCTATTACTATTGTGCCTCATGAAAATATAATTGTGGAAGATAATGATACTTCTTATGATCTTGAAAATCTTTTTGGCACTTTCTTGGAAGAATATGATAATTGCTATACTATTGGTGCTATCCATACTATTAATGATGAGAGTGATTATGCTTATGATATGAAAAGGCCCAAGCTTGGGGATGCTATGTTTGATGAAGATGATGTTTTTGAGAATATATTTTCTGCAATTAATGTTTGTCCCAAGCTTGGGGATGCTACGTTTAATGAAGATGATATTTTTAGTCTCCCAAGTTTTGATATGCAAATTTATAATAATAGCATGCCTCCTACTTATGATGATTATTGTGATGATACTTATTCTATAAAAAGTAGTGATTATATTTATAAAACTTGTCATGATTATGATTACCCCTTTTCTGAACATTACACTTTTAATGTGGAAACAATTTATATTATTCGAGTCTCTTATGATACTCCCACTATTCTGAAAGAGAAGAATTTTGCTTATGTGGAGAGTAATAAAATTTCTATGCTTGTAGATCATGAAAAGAATGCTTTAGGTGCTGGTTATATTGGTGAATTCATTCATGATGCTACTGAAAATTATTATGAGGGAGGAACATATGCTTGTAGGAATTGCAATAATATCAAGTTTCCTCTCTATGCGCTTAAAGTTTTGAAGTTATGCTTGTTTTGCCCTCCTATGCTAGTTGATTATTGTTCCCACAAGTTGTTTGCTCACAAAATCCCTATGCACAGGAAGTGGGTTAGACTTAAACGTGCTAGTCATATTCTTCATGATGCTCTCTTTATGTTACAATTCTTATCTTTTATGTGAGCATCGTTGAAATCGTCATGCCTAGCTAGGGGCGTTAAACGATAGCGCTTGTTGGGAGGCAACCCAATTTTACTTTAGTTCCTTACTTTTTGTTCCTGTTTAGTAATAAATTATTCATCTATCCTCTGTTTAGATGTGGTTTTATGCTTTTAATAGTGTTTGTGCCAAGTAGAACCTTTGGGAAGACTTGGGGAAAGTCTTGTTGATCATGCTGTAAAAAACAGAAACTTTAGCGCTCACGAGAATTGCTGCCATTTTTATTTGGAGAGTGCTATTTAGTTAATTCTTTTTGCATATGATTAATAGGTAATTCCACACGTCCAGAAATTTATTTGAGAATTTTATGAGTTCCATAAGTATACGGTTGGTCCATATTACTACAGACTGTTCTGTTTTTCACAGATTCTGTTTTCTATGTGTTGTTACTTATTTTGATGAATCTATGGCTAGTAAAAGAGTTTATAAACCATAGAGAAGTTGGAATACAGTAGGTTTAACACCAATATAAATAAAGAATGAGTTCATTACAGTACCTTGAAGTGGTGATTTATTTTCTTATACTAACAGAGCTTACGAGTTTTCTGTTAAGTTTTGTGTTGTGAAGTTTTCAAGTTTTGGGTGAAGATTCGATGGACTATGGGATAAGGAGTGGCAAGAGCCTAAGATTGGTGATTCCCAAGGCACCCCAAGGTAATATTCAAGGATATCCAAGGGCCTAAGCTTGGGGATGCCCCGGAAGGCGTCCCCTCTTTCGTCTTTGTTCATCGACAACTTTACTTGGAGCTATATTTTTATTCTCTAGATGATATGTGTTTTGCTTGGAGCATCAATTTATTTTCTTTAGTTTTGCTTGATGTTTGAATAAAATACCAAGATCTTAAATTATTAAATGTTAGAGAGTCTTCACATAGTTGCATAATTATTCGACTACTCATTGATCTTCACTTATATCTTTCGGAGTAGTTTGTTTGCTCTAGTACTTCACTTATATCTTTTGGAGCATGGTGGTAGTTTTATTTTGAAGAAATAGATGAACTCTCATGCTTCACTTAGATTATTTTGAGAGTCTTAATAGCATGGTAATTTTCTTAAAATCTTAATATGCTAGGTATTCAAGATTAGTAAAACTTTCTTATGACTGTGTTGAATACTAAGACAAGTTTGATAATTGATGATTGTTTTGAGATATGGAGGTAATAATATCAAAGTCGTGCTAGTTGAGTAGTTGTGAAATTGAGAAATGCTTGTGTTGAAGTTTGCAAGTCCCGTAGCATGCACGTATGGTAAACGTTGTGTAATAAATTTGAAACATGAGGTGTTATTTGATTGTCTTCCTTATGAGTGGCGGTCGGGGACGAGCGATGGTCTTTTCCTACCAATCTATCCCCCTAGGAGCATGCGCATAGTACCGAGGTTTTTGATGACTTGTAGATTTTTGCAATAAGTATGTGGGTTCTTTATGACTAATGTTGAGTCCATGGATTATACGCACTCTCACCCTTCCATCCTTGCTAGCCTCTTCGGTACCGTGCATTGCCCTTTCTCACATTGAGAGTTGGCGCAAACTTCGCTGGTGCATCCAAACCCCGTGATATGATACGCTCTTTCACACATAAAACTCCTTATATCTTCCTCAAAACAGCCACCATACCTACCTATTATGGCATTTCCATAGCCATTCCGAGATATATTGCCATGCAACTTTCCATCATTCCGTTCATCATGACACATTCATCATTGTCATATTGCTTAGCATGATCATGTAGTTGACATCGTATTTGTGGCAAAGCCACCGTTCATAATTTTCATACATGTCACTCTTGATTCATTGCATATCCCGGTACACCGCCGGAGACATTCATATAGAGTCATCTTTTGTTCTAGTATCGAGTTGTAATCATTGAGTTGTAAATAAATAGAAGTGTGGTGATCATCATTTTCTAGAGCATTGTCCCAAGTGAGGAATAAAAAAAAGAGAAAGGCCATAAAAAAGAAAAGGCCCAAAAAAATGAAAATGAGAGAAAAAGAGAGAAGGGACAATGCTACTATCCTTTGCCACACTTGTGCTTCAAAGTAGCACCATAATCTTCATGATAGAGAGTCTCTCGTTTTGTCACTTTCATATACTAGTGGGAATTTTTCATTATAGAACTTGGCTTGTATATTCCAACAATGGGCCTCCTCAAGTTCCCTAGGTCTTCGTGAGCTAGCAAGTTGGAGGCACACCCACTATTTTCTTTTGTTGAGCTTTCATACATTTATAGCTCTAGTGCATCTGTTGCATGGCAATCCCTACTCCTTGCATTAACATCAATCGGTGGTCATCTCCATAGCCCATTGATTAGCCTCATTGATGTGAGACTTTCTCCTTTTTTATCATCTCCACATAACCCCCCTCATTATATTCTATTCCACCCATAGTGCTATGTCCATGGCTCGCGCTCATGTATTGCATGAAAGTTTATAGGTTTGAGATTACTAAAGTATGAAACAATTGCTTGGCTTGTTACCGGGGTTGTGCATGATGAGAGCATTCTTGTGTGACGAAAATGGAGCATGACTAAACTATATGATTTTGTAGGGATGAACTTTATTTGGCCATGTTATTTTGAGAAGACATAATTGCTTAGTTAGTATGCTTGAAGTATTATTATTTTTATGTCAATATGAACTTTTGTCTTGAATCTTTCGGATCTGAACATTCACACCACAATTAGGAAGAATTACATTGAAATAATGCCAAGTAGCACTCTGCATCAAAAATTCTTTTTTATCATTTACCTACTCGAGGACGAGCAGGAATTAAGCTCGGGGATGCTTGATACGTCTCCAACGCATCTATAATTTTTGATTGCTCCATGCTATATTATCTATTGTTTTGGACAATATTGGGCTTTATTATCCACTTTTATATTATTTTTGGGACTAACCTATTAACCGGAGGCCCAGCCCAGAATTGCTGTTTTTTTGCCTATTTCAGTGTTTCGAAGAAAAGGAATATCAAATGGAGTCGAAACGGAATGAAACCAACTGGAGAAGTTATTTTTGGAAGGAAAGCTACCGGAAAAACTTGGAGTGCACGTTAGGAAAGGAACGAGGGAGCCACGAAGCAGGGGGGTGCGCCCACCCCCCTAGGGCGCGCCCTCCACCCTCGTGGGCCCCTCGTGCCTCCCCTGACGTATCTCTTTCACCCATATATACCCACGTATCCTAAAACTATCGGGGAGCACAATAGATCGGGAGTTCCGCCGCCAGAAGCCTCCGTAGCCACCAAAAACCAATCTAGACCCGTTCCGGCACCCTGCCGGAGGGGGCAATCCTTCTCCGGTGGCCATCTTCATCATCCCGGTGCTCTCCATGACGAGGAGGGAGTAGTTCTCCCTCGGGGCTGAGGGTATGTACCAGTAGCTATGTGTTTGATCTCTCTCTCTCTCTCGTGTTCTTGATTTGGCAGGATCTTGATGTATCGCGAGCTTTGCTAATATAGTTGGATCTTATGTTTCTTCTCCCCCTCTACTCTATTGTAATGGATTGAGTTTCCCCTTCGAAGTTATCTTATCAGATTGAGTCTTTAAATATTTGAGAACACTTGATGTATGTCTTGTCGTGCGTATCTGTGGTGACAATGGGATATCACGTGATTCACTTGATGTATGTTTTGGTGATCAACTTGCGGGTTCCGCCAATGAACCTATGCATAGGGGTTGGCACACGTTTTCGTCGTGATTCTCTGATAGAAACTTTGGGGCACTCTTTGAGGTTCTATGTGTTGGTTGAATAGATGAATCTGAGATTGTGTGATGCATATCGTATAATCATAGCCATGGATACTTGAGGTGACATTGGAGTATCTAGGTAACATTAGGGTTTTGGTTTATTTGTGTCTTAAGGTGTTATTCTAGTACAAACTCTAGGGGTGCTTGTGACACTTATAGGAATAGCCCAACGGATTGATTGGAAAGAATAACTTCGAGGTGGTTTCGTACCCTACCATAATCTCTTCATTTGTTCTCCGCTATTAGTGACTTTGGAGTGACTCTTTGTTCCATGTTGAGGGATAGTTATATGATCCAAATATGTTATTATTGTTGAGAGGACTTGCACTAGTGAAAGTATGAACCCTAGGCCTTGTTTCAACGCATTGCAATACCGTTTACGCTCACTTTTATCATTCGTTACCTTGCTGTTTTTATATTTTCAGATTACAAAAACTATTATCTACTATCCATATACCACTTGAGGGGGTCCTGGATTAGGGGGGCTCCGGACAGCCGGACTATCTCCATTTGCCGGACTGTTAGACTATGAAGATACAAGATTGAAGACTTCGTCTCATGTCCGGATGGGACTCTACTTGGCGTGGAAGGCAAGCTAGGCAATACGTATATGGATATCTCCTCCTTTGTAACCGACCTTGTGTAACCCTAACCCTCTCTGGTGTCTATATAAACCGGAGAGTTTTAGTCTGTAGGACAACAATCACAACATACAATCATACCGTAGGCTAGCTTCTAGGGTTTAGCCTCTCTGATCTCGTGGTAGATCTACTCTTGTAACACCCATATCTTCAATATTAATCAAGCATGACGTAGGGTTTTACCTCCATCAAGAGGGCCCGAACCTGGGTAAAACTTCATGTTCCTTGCCTCCTGTTACCATCCGGCCTAGACGCACAGTTCGGGACCCCCTACCCGAGATCCGCCGGTTTTGACACCGACATTGGTGCTTTCATTGAGAGTTCCTATGTGTCATCGCCGTTAGGCTTGATGGCTCCTACTATCATCGGTAGCGATGCGGTCCAGGGTGAGACTTTTCTCCCCGGACAGATCTTCGTATTCGGTGGCTTTGCACTGCGGGCTAATTCGCTTGGCCATCTGGAGCAGATTGAAAGCTACGCCCCTGGCCATCAGGTCAGATTTGGAAGTTTGAATTACACGGCCAATATCCGTGGCGACTTGATCTTCGACGGATTCGAGCCACAGCCGGGCGCGCCGCACTGTCGCGATGGGTATGACCTAGCTCTCCCACCGGACGGTACCCCAGAGGCCGCGCCCGCATCAGCTCCGACCCTTAGCTCGGAGCCAGCTGCGCCAATCAAGGACGAGTGGTTAGACACCGCCTCAGGGGTTGCAGTCTCAACGGCGATCGAGCCGAATACCAGCATAAATCTCCGCACAGCCCGTGACTCCAAGGTGCCGGACTCTCTTCCGGACCCCGAACCATCCGCACCCCTGCCAATTGAATTCGAGTGGGCGCCGATCATGGAATTCACCGCCGCGGATATCTTTCACCACTCGCCCTTCGGTGACGTTCTGAATTCACTAAGGTCTCTCTCTTTGTTAGGAGAGCCCTGGCGGATTATGGCCAACAGGATCGGGATGCAGACGACGAAGAAATTCGACGCCCACCCACCACCCACTTTTAGCCACTGTCCATGATTTAACCGACATGCTCGACTTCGACTCCGCAGACATCGACGGTATGGACAACGATTCGGGAGGCGAAGATGAACCACCGCCCATAGGGTGCTGGACGTCCACTTCATCATATGACGTATACATGGTGGACACACCAAAAGAAGACGACGAGGAATGGAAGGACGCACCGAAGGCTTGTTCCCTCGAGAAGCAGTCAAAGCGATGACGCAAGCGCCGCCCCAAATCCCACCTCGCCAGAAATAACGATCACACAGACCCAGCGTTGGAGCTAGGAGAATCACTACCGGACCATGGCAATATGGAGAATCAAACCGAACAAACCAATTCTGTCAAAGATAATAGTCCGGATGACACAACGCCGGACAGGCACCCGGAGCAGCAGAATGCCCGTCAAAAGCTTGTTGCCACCGCGAGGAGCCTAAAAAAGCAGAAGCAAAGGCTCAAGGCTGCGCAGGACACACTCCAAATCAGATGGAGTAAAGTACCCAACACAGCAGCGAAGTACGGTGACAATCGCCCCACCAAGAGCTACCCAAAGTGGAAATTGCTACCAGAATTCGATGAGGAGGCCTCAGACCCCTCACTACAGAAAATCAAAATGGCCACCTGGCCAGATAGACGACCTCACGGCCAACATCAAGCGGCAAACAACGCCACTCACAAGTCAATACGCGACCCACGTGAGGGCTCGCACCAAAAGGACGGCGCAACCAGATCCATCTATGGACCACACAAGCGCGCCCCAGCTTACAATGTAACACAACAAACATCCGAACAACGCGGTACACCCAGATACAGGGGTGCAGCACACCCCCTATGTTTCACCAATGAGGTGATGGACCATGAATTTCTAGAGGGATTCAAACCCGTGAACATAGAGGCATACGACGAAACAACAGACCCTGGGGTCTGGATTGAGGACTATATCCTCCATATCCATATGGCTCGAGGAGATGCTCTCCACGCCATCAAGTACTTACCCCTCAAGCTCAAAGGGCCAGCCCGCCACTGGCTTAAAGGCCTCCCCAAAAACTCCATTGGAAGGTGGGAAGAGCTTGAAGACGCTTTTCGGGCAAATTTCCAAGGAACTTATGTCCGGCCTCCGGACGCGAATGATTTGAGCCATATAACTCAATAGCCCGGAGAGTCAGCCCGAAAACTTTGGAACAGGTTTCTTATTAAAAAGAACCAAATTGTCGATTGTCCGGACGCCGAAGCATTGGCAGCTTTTAAACATAGTGTCCGTGACGAATGGCTCGCCAAACACCTCGGCCAAGAAAAGCCAAGAACGATGGCAGCATTAACAAGCCTCATGACCCGCTTTTGCGCGGGTGAGGACAGCTGGCTAGCCAGATGCAGCACCAGCGACCCCAGTACACCCGAAGTTAGAGATGGAAACGTGAAATCACGGCGCAACAGCAATAACAAACGCCGGAACAAAGGAGACAACACGAAGAGCACGGCAGTAAACGCCGGATTCAAAAGCTCTCGGCCAGGTCAGAATCCGCCCTCTAAAGGCGCCAGAGACGAACTGTCCAGCCTGAATAAAATTCTGGACCAAATATGTCAGGTCCATAGCACCCCTGGCAAACCAGCCAATCATACCCACAGAGAATGTTGGGTCTTCAAGCAGTCCGGCAAGCTCAACACCGTACACAAGGGGGAGGATACACCAAGCGAAGATGAGGATGAGCCTCTCAAGGGAGACACTGGGGAACAAAAGAAATTTCCACCAGAAGTCAAAACAGTAAACGTGTTACACGTGATCAATGGAAAAAACAAAACGGCGCTCCCAGAAAAATACGCCTGAAGGCCTATCACCGCGGAGTCCTGCCACTGGTCATCTCAACTGATCACTTTCGACCATCGTGATTACTCAGCAAGTATCTGGCATGCAGGATGGGCTGCCCTGGTATTAGACCCAATAATTGACGGATACCACCTCACACGAGTCCTGATGGACGGTGGCAGTAGTCTAAACCTGATATACCAGGATACAATCCGCGAAATGGGGATAGATCCAACAAAAATTCGCCATAGCAATATTACCTTTAAAGGAGTAATGCCAGGCCCAAGGGCTCATTGCACGGGCTCCGTGCTACTAAAAGTTATATTCGGCTTCCCCGATAACTTCCGTAGCGAACATCTAACCTTCCATATCGCTCTGTTCCAAAATGGCTATCAAGCACTACTCGGACGCGAAGCTTTCGCTCGCTTTAATGCAATACCACACTACGCTTCCCTCACACTCAAGATGCCTGGTCCATGTGGCATCATTATAGTGAACGGAAATATTAAGCGATTTCTGCGCGCCGAAGAGCGTGTGGCTTCCTTAATAGCCGCACACTAAAAGCGGCCTCACCAACTAATTAGCAGGTCGTCACGACCTCGGACACGGTTAGACGAGTCCGGTGCAGCTATATGCAATTTATACCGGATCAATGATCACACCCCTATTACAATACAAGGGGCTCAACGTGCGCAGACAAGTGGCAATTCTTACTCACCTTGAATTATACATGGTTTATTTAAAAACTATCTTTTTGCACGACGGCTTTTTTACCTAAGCTCCTCTCTTTTACAGATAATCATCATGCTACACCCGTCTAGGATACGGCACAACAGAGACACAGACGCAGACGTGCAGCAGGGACCTGCTCCAAGGATTCTTTTTAGATTAAGACCCTGCGTAAACCTTTTTCACTGTCTCTTGTTGATACATATCCACCGAATTCTCAGTACAATTGAGAAGGATGCTGATGTCTTGTCATGTGGCCACGTCAGAATAACGCACGTACCTGGACACATGGGGCTTCTTACAAGCGGCACTATTTCAACACTATTTTGGTGCCTTACGTTCCGCTTTACCGGCTAAGGTAGCACCAGGAGAACTACTGCGATTGTGCCCTGGTTCACCCGGACGAGCGCCTCAGTAGAGAAAGCCGAAAACTGACTGTCATGATATAGCGTGAGACTGGTCAACCACTCAATGACCTATCAGAATGTTAGAATTCCTCCGCCTTAACGAAGGGCCATTTTCCGGCCAGGCATATACGCACCCCGCGATCGGGAGAGTGCAGAGCCACCAGGGGCTATCTAGTAGCCCCACTATCAAACTCCTATGGCTAAGTGAAAGTGTTCAAGCATTATAGTCCGGTTGCCTCGCTCGCTGCGCTATCACCTCCTTATCAGGACCAAGACGTTGGATTAAGTGTGAACACGTGTTTTTTTGTGAGCACCTCTGCATCATATGCGTGGGGGTCGAAGCCGGCGGCTGCAATCTTTCAGGTTATACACATGTATACATAAATGGCCGCACAGGAGGCATCATACTACTTTCAGGCAAAAGTATAAACATAGCCTTTTAAAAAAACTTCATAAAAGCATTATGTTTACAATGAGAATACATATCACTCAAACAAAATATTTTTCGAGCACTGGGCCTCTATCAAACGCGCACCCTCGAGAACTTCCTCGAAATAGTGTTCGGCAGCCACACGGCCTATGGCCGAACCCTGCGGCGCAACAGTGGTAGCGTCCATCTCCGCCCAGTATGCTTTAACACGGGCAAGGGCCATCTGCGAGCCTTCTATGCACGCCGACCTCTTCATCGCATTAATGCGCGACACCACATCAAGGAACTGTTGCACTAAGCTGAAATAGTTGTTCGGCTTTGGTCTTTCCGGCCATAGCTGATCCACAACAGACCTCATGGCAAGTCCGGACAAACTATTCAGTTCGGCCCATTTGGCTAGCTAGTCAGTCAATGAAAGCGGACGCTCTGGAACGTGAAATTGCGTCCAGAATAGCTTGTCCACTTCACGATCTGTCTGACCTTGGAAGTACTTGGCCGCATCGGCAACGCTCTCCGCCAAATCCATATACGCATCTGCCGAGCTCCACAGCCGATCCAGAGGGGCATACCGTGGATCTCCAAACTTCCTCCGTAACATGAAGGGTTTCCCAGCCACAATATCCCCGGCTTCCCGCAGCTCCTCCTCCTTCGCCCTCATAGCAGAATGGGTGTCTTTGTCTGCCGCCGCGGCCTTCTCAAGGTCCGTTGCATTCGCTCGATTTTCTTTCTCAAGGACCCGGCAACGGTCGGCAGTCTCTTTTAACTCTACGGCCATCTTGGCCATCTTCTCCTGGCTCCTGCAATGTGCGGCCTTCTCGGCTTTCAGCTCTTCGTCTGCCTTCAAAGCAACCGCATTACTAATCCTTGCTTGTTCCTTGGCTCGGGCAAGTTCCGCCCGCAAGGCTTCCACGATGACAGCTCCATCTGCAGTCACAACATATTAAAGATACTGGCATTATGCTACTCTTACTATGTGGCGTTCACCGGATGATAACACTTACCCTGTGCCTCGTCAAGCCTCGTGTTAACAAGCTCGATGTCGGCGTCTGCCGCATCTAGTTGCCGTTTTAACTGGGCAAACTCATTAGTACGGCTAGCCACCGGAGCTTCCACCACCTGCACATAGAGGCAGTCTGGTTATTGCCCGGGAGTACGATCCTCTGTTCGCCGCCGGTCTCGACGACAAGCAGAGTCTCAGGGGCTACTATCTACATAGTGCACACCTAACATGTGCAGTACTATCACATATTATCTCACATACCTCAAAGCCTGTCAATAGACTCATAAAGGCTTCATGTAATCCGCTTTAAGCGGACGAGATTCTCTCCATCACCGTACCCATCAACATACGATGCTCTTCTGAGATGGCCGCTCGCCCCACCAACTCCCTCAGAACGTCCGACCGCAGACTAGGCGGTGCCGGACTGTTCTGTATGCTCTCTTCAGGAGCCGGACACTGGGGACTTCTGGGGTCTACGGGACTATCTTCTGGCCTCACCGGATCCGGAGAGGCCCTCCACGACGACACTTCAGGTTTGCCCGCTTCTGGAGCGGAGGAGTTCGGGGAGGCATTTCGCTCTCCATCATCTCCGGAAGAAGATCCCCCGAAGACGAACTCATTTGAGAGGGGCTGAGGCCCGAACTGCAAGATATATGCGGTGGTTGTTTTCTTAGAGGAAAAAGATAGCATACTCTTACTATTAAAATATTTTGGATCACTTATGACTCATTGGAGGGCTGATCCCCTCGCGGACTTTGTGCGGCAAAAGCACCCCCCAAGGCAGGACCCTCTGTGGGAGACTTCTTCTCCCGTTTGGAGGCTTCGGCTTCCGGATCCTCGAAAGCAGTCCTTTTCCTCCCCCGGTCGTCCTCCTTCGTGGAAACGCTTGTTCCCTCGGTCGGAGCGGGTAGAGATGGGGGCCCGCGTTCGCCCGTATTATCCCCCTCGGTATCTTCCTTCAAGGGCTCCGGGCAAGGTGTGACCTCAAGCATCTTCTCCAATACCGGATTTTCCAAACCCTCGGGGAGGGGGGCCAAACACTGAATCATCTTCGCCTTCGTTAGCCAGTCCTGGTCAAAAGGCGAACTCTCAAAAATAACCTCAAATAAAAGATAGTGTGTTCGGCTAGAGGATTTCTTACTTGTTCGGCGGCGCGGTTACTGCTCAGGCCCATGTCCTCGGTGATATCCGGACACTCCACTTGAGGTCCGAAGAATGACTTGTACATCTCCTCGTGCGTCAGGCCGAGGAAACTTTGAATGACACGTGGTCCCTCTGGGTTGAACTCCCACAAGTGCAGGGGCTGGCGTTTGCAAGGCTGGACTTGGCGAACCAGCATAACTTGTATTACCGCAACCAAATTGAAATCTCCCTTGAAGAGATCTCGGATGCTGCTTTGCAGCATAGGCACGTCCTTGGCTGGACCCCAGCTCAGACCCCTGCTAATCCATGACATCAGTTGTGGTGGGGGGCCGAGCGGAAAGCGGGGGCAGCCGCCCACTTGGCACTTCTGGGAGCCGTGACATAAAACCACTCCCGTTGCCATAATTCGGGCACCTCTGGAAAGGAACCTCTCGGCCATGGAGCTCCTGCCATCCTGCCTATTGATGCACCTCCGCACGCGGCTTATTGCCCTTTGATCATCTTCGGCTTTACTTCAAAGGTCTTGAGCCACATGCCAAAGTGAGGGGTAACGCGGAGGAAGGCCTCACACACGACAATAAATGTCGTGATGTGGAGAAAGGAGTCCGGGGCTAGATTATGGAAATCTAACCCGTAATAGAAAATCAAGCCCCTGACGAAAGGATCCAGAGTGAGGCCTAGACCTTAGAGGAAGTGGGAAACGAACACAACGTTCTTGTTTGGTTCAGGAGTAGGGATGACCTGCCCTCGACCAGGCAACCGATGTGACACCTCGGCGGTCAGATATCTGGCCTCCCTCAACTTCTTAATGTCCTCTTCCGTAATGGAGGAGGGCGTCCATCGGCTTTGAAGGCTGGATCCGGACATGGTTGAAGATCCGGAGCACCTGACCTGGGCTTTAGGTGTTAGAACTCGAGGCGGGGGAAGGGTTTGATTCAGCATAGGAGGGAAAAAGCAAAAACCTTGTCCCCTTATAAAGAGGGTGAATATCAAGCGTCCTCTCTGTAGTCGTTTAGGACTTACCTATAATCTAGGAGTCCTAGACACGGTTGGGTTACCCACGAACCGCATTAATGAGAATCCCGTAATTAGGGGAACACGATCTCCGCTTCGGCAAGACGTGTCAGGAAACCGCCTCGCGTTATGTGTGGAGCTGGTTAAGAGAAACGGTTCGAATAACCACCGGGCCATGACATGATGTCATACTGTCAAAATAAACCAGCAAATTAGATCTGCGAAAACATTATTCTCTATGGTGAAATGTGGAACTTATTTTGCAGGGTCGGACACTATCCTCGTATTCAACTTCTTCTATAATGTCTTCGGAGAAGGAACCCACCTTTCAATGCCGAAGACAACTGCGCGCCGGACTCATTGTCATTAAAGCCTGGTTCAGGGCTACTGAGGGAGTCCTGGATTAGGGGGTCTCCGGACAGCCGGACTATCTCCATTTGATGGACTGTTAGACTATCAAGATACAAGATTGAAGACTTCGTCTCGTGTCCGGATGGGACTCTACTTGGCGTGGAAGGCAAGCTAGGCAATACGTATATGGATATCTCCTCCTTTGTAACCGACCTTGTGTAACCCTAACCCTCTCCAGTGTCTATATAAACCGGAGGGTTTTAGTCCATAGGACAACAATCATACATTACAATCATACTGTAGGCTAGCTTCTAGGGTTTAGCCTCTTTGATCTCGTGGTAGATCTACTCTTGTAACACCCATATCTTCAATATTAATCAAGCAGGATGTAGGGTTTTACCTCCATCAAGAGGGCCCGAACCTGGGTAAAACTTCATGTTCCTTGCCTCCTGTTACCATCCGACCTAGACGCACAGTTCGGGAGCCCGTACCCAAGATCCACCGGTTTTGACACCGACACCACTTGTATTACCATCTCTTCGCCGAACTAGTGCACCTATACAATTTACCATTGTATTGGGTGTGTTTGGGAAACAAGAGACTCTTTGTTATCTGGTTGCAGGGTTGCTTGAGAGAGACCATCTTCATCCTACGCCTCCTGGCTCCAGTCGTCATGGCTTGCGTCACAGAAACCTCGCGAGGTATCCCTTGCCTCGATCTCTCAGCCCCTCGCGAGCCAGCCTGGTGCGGCCGACCCGGAGGAGGTCTTGCATCGTCCGCCTCGCGAGGCTCGGCCCCTCGCAAGGTTCTTGAGTGTTTGCTGGTGAAGCTGGGCCGTACAGGGCCCCTGGTGGAGCCACGCTGGGGGCCGCAGGTAGGCAATTCTGGGGACCCCCGTTCCCAGAACACCGACATGATGAGCATTACCGAGAGGGCCCAGAGATACCTCTCTGAAGCACGGAGTGACAAATCCTATTCTCGATCTGTGCCAACTCAACAAACACCATCCGAGACACCTGTAGAGTCTCTTTATAATCACCAAGTTACATTGTGACGTTTGATAGCACACTAAGTGTTCCTCCGGTATTCGAGAGTTGCATAATCTCATAGTCATAGGAACATGTATAAGTCATGGAGAAAGCAATAGCAATAAACTAAGCGATCATAGTGCTAAGCTAACGGATGGGACTTGTCCATCACATCATTCTCTAATGATGTGATCCCGTTCATCAAATGACAACACATGTCCATGGCTAGGAAACTTAGCCATCTTTCATTAACGAGCTAGTCAAGTAGAGGCATACTAGGGACACTCTGTTTGTCTATGTACTCACACATGTACTAAGTTTCCGGTTATTACAATTCTGGCATAAATAATTAACATTTATCAGGATATAAGGAAATATAAATAACAACTTTATTATTGTCTCTAGGGCATATTTCCTCCAGTCTCCAACTTGCACCAGAGTCAATAATCTAGATTACATAGTAATGATTCTAACACCCATGGAGTCTTGGCGCTGATCATGTTTTGCTCGTGAGAGAGGCTTAGTCAACGGGTCTGCAACATTTAGATCGGTATGTATCTTGCAAATCTCTATGTCTCCCTTCTTGACTTGATTGCGAATGGAATTGAAGCATCCCTTGATGTGCTTGGTTCTCTTGTGAAATCAGGATTCCTATGCCAAGGCAATTGCACCAGTATTGTCACAAAAGATTTTCATTTGACCCGATGCACTAGGTATTACACCTAGATCGGATATGAACTCCTTCATCCAGACTCCTTCATTCACAGCTTCCGAAGCAGCTATGTATTCCACTTCACATGTAGATCCCGCCACGACGCTCTGCTTAGAACTGCACCAACTGACAGCTCCACCATTCAATAAAAATACGTATCCGGTTTGTGACATAGAGTCATCTGGATCAGTGTCAAAGATTGCATCGACCTAACCATTTACGACTAGCCCTTCGTCACCTCCATAAACGAGAAACATATCCTTAGTCCTTTTCAGGTATTTCAGGATGTTCTTGACCGCTGTCCAGTGATCCACTCCTGGATTACTTTGGTACCTCCCTGCTAAACTAATAGCAAGGCACACATCAGGTCTGGTACACAACATTGCATACATGATAGAACCAATGGCTGAGGCATAGGGAATGACTTTCATTTTCTCTCTATCTTCTGCAGTGGTCGAGCATTGAGTCTGATTCAACTTCACACCTTGTAACATAGGTAAGAACCCTTTCTTTGCTTGATCCATTTTGAACTTTTTCAAAACTTTATCAAGGTATGTGCTTTGTGAAAGTCCAATTAAGCGTCTTGATCTATCTCTATAGATCTTGATGCCCAATATATAAGCAGCTCCCACTCACTTTCTTGTAAATACAGGCTTCTCCAAAAGTCTGTATAAAACCATATGCTTTGATCACACTATCAAAGCGTATATTCCAACTCCGAGATGCTTGCACTAGTCCATAAATGGATCGCTGGAGCTTGCACACTTTGTTAGCACCTTTTGGATCGACAAAACCTTTTGGTTGCATCATATACAACTCTTCTTTAAGATATCCATTAAGGAATGTAGTTTTGACATCCATTTGCCAAATTTCATAATCATAAAATGCGATAATTCCTAACATGATTCAGACGGACTTAAGCATTGCTACGGGTGAGAAGGTCTCATCGTAGTCAACTCCTTGAACTTGTCGAAAACCTTTCGCAACAAGTCAAGCTTTGTAGACAATAACATTACCATCAGCGTCAGTCTTCTTCTTGAAGATCCATTTATTCTCTATGGCTTGCCGGTCATCGGGCAAGTCAACCAAAGTCCATACTTTGTTCTCATACATGGATCACATCTCAGATTTCATGGCCTCAAGCCATTTTGCAGAATCTGGGCTCATCATTGCTTCCTCATAGTTCGTAGGTTCGTCATGGTCAAGTAACATGACCTCCAGAACAGGATTACCGTTCCACTCTGGTGCGGATCTTCCTCTCGTTGACCTACGAGGTTCAGTAGTAACTTGATCAGAAGTTTCATTATCATCATCATTAACCCTCACTAATTGGTGTAGGAATCACCGGAACTGATTTCTGTGATCAACTACTTTCCAATAAGGGAGACAGTATAGTTACCTCATCAAGTTCTACTTTCCTCCCACTCACTTCTTTCGAGAGAAACTCCTTCTCTAGAAAGGATCCATTCTTAGCAACTAATATCTTGCCTTCAGATCTATGATAGAAGGTGTACCCAACAGTTTCCTTTGGGTATCCTATGAAGACACATTTCTCTGATTTGGGTTCGAGATTATCAGGTTGAATCTTTTTTCACATAAGCATCGCAGCCCCAAACTTTAAGAAATAACAACTTGGGTTTCTTGCCAAACCACAGTTCATGTGGTGTCATCTCAATGGATTTCGATGGTGCACTATTTAACGTGAATGCAGCCGTCTCTAAAGCATAACCCCAAAACGATAGCGGTAAATTAGTAAGAGACATCATAGATCACACCATATCTAATAAAGTGCGGTTACGATGTTCGGACACACCATTACACTGTGGTGTTCCAGGTGGCGTGAGTTGCGAAACTATTCCACATTGTTTCAAATGAAGACCAAACTCATAACTCTAATATTCACCTCGATGATCAGATCGTAGAAACTTAATTTTATTGTTACAATGATTTTCCACTTCACTCTGAAATTCTTTGAACTTTTCAAATGTTTCAAACTTATGTTTCATCAAGTAGATATACCCATATCTGCTCAAATCATCTGTGAAGGTCAGAAAATAACGATACCCGCCACGAGCATCCACACTCATCGGACCGCATACATCAGTATGTATTATTTCCAATAAGCATGTTGCTCGTTCCATTGTTCTGAAGAACGGAGTCTTAGTCATCTTGCCCATGAGGCCTGGTTCGCAAGCATCAAGTGATTCCAAAAGCCCATCAGCATGGAGTTTCTTCATGCGCTTTACACCAATATAACCTAAACGGCGGCGCCACAAATAAGTTGCACTATCATTATTAAACTTATATCTCTTGGCTTCAATACTATGAATATGTGTATCACTACTATCGAGATTCAATAAAAATAGGCTACTCATCAAGGGCGCATGACTATTAAAGATATTACTCATATAAATAGAACAACTATTATTCTCTGATTTAAATGAATAACCGTCTCGCAACAAACAAGATCCAGATATAATGTTCATGCTTAACGCTGGCACCAAATAACAATTATTCAGGTCTAATACTAATCCGTATGGTAGATTTAGAGGTAGTGTGCTGACCGTGATCACATCGACTTTGGAACCATTTCTCACGCGCTCGTCACCTCGTCCTTAGCCAATCTTCGCTTAATCTGTAGCCCTGTTTCGAGTTGCAAATATGAGCAACAGAACCAGTATCAAATACCCAGGAGCTACTGCAAGCATTAGTAAGGTACACATCAATAACATGTATATCCCCGGCCACAGATGACCCATGACGTACTTCATGGCGAGTTCGGACAACCTATTCATTTCGGCCCATTGCGCCAAACGATCGTCCACTGCCAGTGGACGCTCTGGATTGTGAAACTGTGACCAGAAAAGCTTTTCCACTTCACGATCTTTCTGATCTCGAAAGTGTTCGGTCGCATCAGCAGCACTCGCTGCCAAGTCCAGATAGGTATCCTCCACACTCCACATCTGGTCCAACGGAGCAAACTTCGGATCGCAAAATCTCCTTCGCAGCATAAAGGGCTTTCCAGTCGCAATCTGTTCGGCCTGATGCAGCTCCTCCCTCGCAGCTCTCATCGCAGAGCGCACGTCCTTGGCATTGGCAACGGCCTTCTCTAAGTACGTCTGTTTCGCCTAGTCTTCTTTTTCAAGAAGTCTGCAACGGTCTGTAGTGCTTTTTAAATTTTCGGCCGTCTCGGCCATCTCTTCCTTGCTTCGGCAATGAGCAGCCTGTTCGGCTCCCAGCTCTTCAAGGGCTTTCTTGGCGGCTGCATCACTTTCTCTGGCTTGTTCTTTAGCTCGGGCAAGTTCTGCCCTAAGACTCTCCACGACGGCCGCACCATCTGCTTCAAGCACACACATCGTAAGACACAGGCATAAAACTGTTCTTACCTGATGCCGCCCGAGGAATTACATACCTTGAGCCTCATCAAGCCGCTTGTTGACAAGCGTGATGTCGGCATCTGCCACGTCCAGTTGCCGCTTTAGTTCGGCAAAATCGTCAGTTCGGCTCGATTCCGGACACCATGCCGCCTACATTCAAAGGCGACATCTTAGACCTGGGATTATGATCCTCCGCGTGCCGTCATTTCTTGACGACGCGCAGAGTCTCAGGGGCTACTATCTACACAGGGCGCATCTTATTCATGCGCAACTGCCAAAAGTGTACATTATCTAATGTACCTCGAAACCCGTCAGTAAACTTTTGACGGCCTCATGCAATCCGCTCTCTGCGGATGAAATCCTTTCAATCACCATGCCCATCAATGCACGGTGCTCCTCTGAGATACAAGCTCGCCCCAGCAGAATCTTTAGCTCCTCCGACCGAGCACCAGACGGTGCCGGGCTCGTCCCATGACCTCTTTCGAAGGCCGGACGCGGAGAACCTCGGGGGGGCACATAGCTATCTTCCGTCCCTGCCGGATTCGGAGAAACCCTCCACGACGACACCTCAGGGTCGGCCGCCTCGCTAGGCGGCACGGCAGGGGGAGGCGTCCCGCTCTCCATCATCTCCGGAAGGAGATCCCCCGAAGACGAGCTCTGCTGAGAAGGGCTGAGGTCCGAGCTACAAGGTAAAAGTTTGGTTAATCTTCTCAGACATAAATCAAGGATTTCCCTCATCCCTCAAAAGGGAAATCTTTCTCTACTTACGGCTCGCTGGAGGGATGATCCCCTTGAGGGCGTAGCCCGGCCGAGGAACTCCCCAGCGTCGGACCGTCTGACGAGGATTTTCTCCCCCGCTTCGAGGCCATGGTTTCCGGGTCGTCAGAGGCGGCTCTCTTCTTCCCCTTAGGAGAGGAATTGTCGGTTCCTCCCTTCGGAGCAGCCTCCTTCGAGGAGGCCATAGTTTCCTTGTCCTCCCCCTTGCTTCCCTCCAAAGGCATTATCTCCAGCATCCTGACCAGCACGGGATCCGGACTAGTTTCGGGAAGGGGAGCCGGACACCTGATCAGCTTTGCCTTCGCTATCCACTCCTGTTTAAAAGGACGACTCTTTTAGGGGCAAGTTTATGACAATTATACGGATAGAAGGTCCGGGTACAAGGTTGCTTACTTGAGTATCCGGGCGATTGCGGTTTAGGCCTGCATCCTCGGTTAAATCCGGACACATCTCCTGTGATCCGAAGAACAGTTTATACATCTCCGCGGGCGTTGCGCCCATGAAGTTCTGGAGAGCTCGCGGTCCCTCTGGATTAAACTCCCACAGGCGAAGGGGGCGACGTTTGCCGGGCAATATTCGGCGAATCAGCATGACCTACGTCACCTTGACCAGGCTGAGGTCTACTTCCAAGAGATCTTTAATTCGGCCCTGTAACAAGGGCACGTCTTTGGGCAAACCCCAATCTAACCCTCTGTTGACCCATGACGCTAGCCGTGGTGGGGGACCCGAGCGAAAGGTAGGAGGCGCCACCCATTTGGTGCTCCGGGGAGCGGTGATATAAAACCACTCTCGTTGCCACAAGCCTAGCTCCTCTTGAAAAGAGCCCTCGGGCCATGAAGCATCAGCATTTTTGCTTATAACAGCGCCTCCGCACTCTGCGTGCCGTCCCTTGATCATCTTCGGCTCCACTTTGAAGGTCTTGAGCCATAGTCCGAAGAGAGGGGTAATACGGAGGAACGCTTCGCACACAACGATAAACATGGAGATATGGAGGATGGACTCCGCAGCTAAGTCGTGGAATTCCAGCCCGTAATAAAACAACAGTCCCCTCACAAAGGGATCCATCGGGAAGCCTAACCCCCGAAGGAAGTGAGACATGAACACTACGCTCTCACCGGGCCGGGGACTGGGGATGGCCTGCCCTTGAGCAGGCAACCTATGCGAAATTTCGGCGGTCAAGAACTTAGCCTCTCTCAACTTTAGCACGTCCTCCTCCGTGACGGAGGAGGGTATCCATCGGCCTTGAAGGTCGGAACCAGACATTGTCGAAGGTCCAAGGCGCCCGGAATCTGGAGCCTAGGGTGTTGGAACTCGAGGCGACGGGCGAACTTGTTTTGGGATTGGAGGAAAGGATAAGGCCCTGGTCTCTTTATAAGAGGTTGAATACCAGGAGCCCTCCCCGTAACCGTTTGGGACTCGCCTTTAATCGAGAAAACATGCTAACGGGCACGATTGGGTTACCCACGTCCGTATTGATGAGAATCCCGTAAAAGGAGGGTACACGATCTCTGCTTTGACAAGACGTGCCAAGGAAACCGCCTCGCAAAACACGCTGAGGTGGAAAAGTAAAAACAATTCGAGTAAAGGACTTGGCCGTAGTGTGATGATGCACTGAGGAATACGTCAGCAGATTTGATTTGTGTTAATATTATACTCTCTATGGCAATATGTGGAAGTTTATTTTGCAGAGCCGGACACTACTCTTGGTGTTTACAATCTTCTATGAAGGACTTGGAGGAGGAACCCGCCTTACAATGCCGAAGACAATCTGCGCGCCGGACTCGTCGTCATTGAAGCCTGGTTCAGGGGCTACTGAGGGAGTCCTGGATTAGGGGGTGTTCGGGTAGCCGGACTATACCTTCAGCCGGACTCCAGGACTATGAAGATACAAGATTTAAGACTTCGTCCCATGTCCGGATGGGACTTTCCTTGGCGTGGAAGGCAAGCTTGGCGATGCGAATATTCAAGATCTCCTACCATTGTAACCGACTCTGTGTAACCCTAACCCTATCCGTGTCTATATAAACCGGAGGGTTCTAGTCCGTAGGACAACATCATCATACAACAATCATACCATAGGCTAGCTTCTAGGGTTTAGCCTCCTTGATCTCGTGGTAGATCTACTCTTGTACTACCCATATCATCAATATTAATCAAGCAGGACGTAGGGTTTTACCTCCATCGAGAGGGCCCGAACCTGGGTAAAACATCGTGTTCCCTGCCTCCTGTTCCCATCTGGCCTAGACGCACAGTTCGGGACCCCCTACCCGAGATCCGCCGGTTTTAACACCGACAGTAGCACTAGGAGAACTACTGCGATTGTGCCCCAGTTGAGCTGGGCTAAGCACCTCAGTAGAGAAAGCTAAAACCGACCGTCATGATGAGGCGAGAGCTGGTCGCTGTTCAAGAGGTTTTCGAGTCCCTAAAGACTTATGCCGCTTAGAGCGAGGAGTCGGCTTTGTCCGGCCTAGGCGTGGATAGCGCCCCGAACTCGGTCTTCCGAACACTAGGGGCTTCGCGAAATTTAAAATTATAGAATTCTATGGCTAAGTGAGAGTGTTCAAGCATTATAGTCCGATTGCCTTGTTCGTTGTGTTGAGCGCCTCCCTCGAAGGACCCAAGAATGGGAAAAAGAGCGCTCATGTTTATCCCAAACACCCCAGCACTCGTGGCATGGGGCCAGAAGCCGATGACTCACCATCTCTCAAATTTGATAAACGGCCGCACAGAAGGTAATATTTTAAATTCAAAAGCGTTGCTCAGCGCATATGAACAAGTTTTCAGCGTACAGGGTCACAAATGCGAGTTTACTCAAACATTACATTTTTGGAGCATTCATCCACTATAAGGCGGGCACCCTTCAGGACGCCCTCATAATACGCTTCTGGGACGCGATGCTCCTTGCCCGGCGGCGGCCCATCCTTCACCAGCTTCTCCGCATCCATCTTGCCCCAGTGCACTTTAGCACGGGCAAGCGCCCTACGGGCACCTTCGATGCAGACAGAGCGCTTGATTACTTCAAGCCGTGGACAGGCATCCACCAGCTGCCTCACCAGCCCGAAGTAGTTCCTAGGCAGAGCCTCTCCAGGCTGCAGCCGAACTATGAGGCCCTTTATGGCCTGTTCGGCAACCTTGTGGAGCTCAACCATTTGCTTCAGCTGGTCGCTCAAAGGCACCAGGGGTCCGGCCTCAGCATACTGAGACCAGAACACCTTCTCCGTCGAACTCCCCTCTTCGGCTCGGTAGTAGGTGGCGGCATCAGACGCACTGCGGGCCAAATCTGTGAATGCTCCTGGAGAGTTCCGGACTCGGGTAAGTAACAAGTAATTCACTTTCACGTGCTTGCTTTTCATAATGAATGCCTTACCCACCGCTATCTTCTTCATCGCTTCAATTTCTTTGAGGGCTTTCTGGGCTTCGGCCTTAGCAGACTTCACACTTTTGAGGGCTGCCGCAAGCTCGGACGCTTGCATTTTTGAGTCAAGATCCAAACTCTCGTGTTTTTTCACGAGAGCGTGGAGCTCTTTCTGCACCTCCTCCACCCGCGCCTCCTGCTTCCCTCTCTCTGTGTGCTCCGTGGCCACTCTGTTTTCGGCCTCGGACAGCGCTTTCTTAAGGGTTGCCACCTCGGTCGTGGCCCTATAATAGCACGTTGATCCTATCATTTTTTGCAACCACATCTTCTCTATATACTTGCGAAAGGTATTACTTACATTCCTTCTCCTCGAGTTGCCTCTTGGCATGGCCGAGCTCATTCTAGGACCGCGCGAGGTTTTGCTTCAGCGTGTCCACCTCCGCAGTTAGTGCGGCAGAGGCCAGCAGCGAAGCCTGCATATGCATATTGACTTGATTATCTTAGACTCCTGCGAATGTTATTAGATCCTCTATTCGTATTTTCTATCCGAACGCCGAACAGAGCATCAGGGGCTACTGTCTATGTGGTAATATTTTTACATATTCTTCACTTACCTCGAAGCCTGTTAGAAGGCTGGCACAGGCTTCAGTCAGTCTGCTCTTGGCGGACTGAGCCTTCTGGATCACCGCACTCATAATAGTGCAGTGCTCCTCGTCGATGGAGGTGCCGTTAAGCACCTCCAGCAAATTGTCCGGTGCCTCCAGTTGAACGGAGGTCACCGGCTCGGTAGGCTTGCTCCTCTTGGAAGGAGGCTGCCTATCGAAGTCCGGAACCGTTGAAGGTTCCGGCGTGGTGTCCGGCTCAAGGCCGGACTCGGAGCCCTTGGGGGTTTTATCCCCTTTGCGCCTGGAGTCCGGGAGGTCGCCTTGCGGCACCTCCAGGACCACCTCCTCCTGGCTTGGAACCTGTTGGGACAACACCTCAGCATTGTCCGTAGGGTGGGGGGAGGTAGCGATCGGGAGCGAATTCACATCCGACGAATCCAGGGAACCGCTCAATGACATGTCGAGACGGTCTTTGGGTGGACTGCATAAACATGTTCGACATAAGGAAAAGTTGTGCAATGGAGGAATACTATGAATCACTCTGGTATCCGGATACTTACAATCTCGCCAGGGGCTTGGCCCTATGCGTCCACTCCTCTTCGCCGTCGTCGGCGTTGGTGGAGCCGTCCGGAGGAAGGGTTTTTCCCTTCTTGGACCCTTCGGCCTCCCCAGTTGGGGCGGCCTTCCTTTTCTTCTCTCCTCCTGCTGGAGGGGGAGAGGTCTCTTCTTCCTCCTCCTCGTCTCCATGGAGGAGTGCGCCTTGGAGTCGTCGGATGATGAATCCGACACCTCCTGACGCCGGGCACTCTTTCGAGTCCCCGTGGCCTTCTTCTTAGCCTTCTTCTCCGGCACCACATAGGGTGCCGGAACCAGCAGCTTCGCCAAGCGAGCGTCCACTGGGCCTTCGGGAAAAGGAGCCGGACAGTTGATCTGTCCGGATGTCTCCTGCCAATCCTGTCAAAGGTAAGGGAGTTTAGATCCCGCATGGAGTCAAACCATGAAAAACTAATACCCTCTAAAAGGTAAAAACAGCTTACCGCACGAGAGTGACGCTGCATGCTGAATCCGCGATCCTCGGTAGCGGATGCGGGGGCCTCGACGCCCTTGAAAAGCACCTTCCAGGCATCTTCGTACGTCGTGTCGAAGAGCCTGCTCAGAGTTCGGTGCCGCGCCGGGTCAAACTCCCACAGGTTGAAAGCCCGTTGCTGACATGGGAGGATCCGGCGGATGAGCATAACCTGGACTACGTTGACAAGTTTGAGCTTCTTGTCCACCAGGGTTTGGACGCATGTTTGAAGTCCGGTCAGCTCTCCTTGTTTACCCCACGACAGGCCCATCTCTTTCTAGGAGGTGAGCCGCGTAGGGGGTCCGGATCGGAACTCGGGGGCTGCGACCCATTCAGGGTCACGTGGCTCGGTGATGTAAAACCACCCCGACTGCCACCCCTTTAGGGTCTCCACGAAGGAGCCCTCGAGCCATAAGACGTTGGGCATCTTGCCCACCATGGAGCCTCCGCACTCCGCCTGGGTGCCACGCACCACCTTCGGCTTGACATTGAAAGTCTTGAGCCATAGGCCGAAATGGGGCGGATGTGGAGGAAAGCCTCACACACGTTGATAAACGCCGAGATGTTGAGGACAAAGTTCGGGGCCAGATCATGGAAATCCAGGCCATAGTAGAACATGAGCCCCCGGAAAAATGGGTGGAGAGGGAAGCCCAGTCCGCGGAGGAAATGGGGAAGGAACACCACCCTCTCATGGGGCCTAGGGGTGGGGATGAGCTGCCCCTCTTCGGGAAGCCGGTGCGCAATGTCGTTAGACAAGTATCCAGCCTTCCTCAGTTTTTTGATGAGTCCCTCCATGACGGAGGAGACCATCCACTTGCCTCCCGCTCCGGACATGGCTGGAGGAGGTCGAGGTGGGGTGTGCTATAACACCCTCGATGCGACTATAGCTCCCACATGTCGAGGCACGACTTAGAGACATAATCGCATTGAAGGCATATGTCGCAAGTTAGGCAATCTTCACAACATCCCATGTAATATAAATCATAAAGGGGAGATAACATAGTTGGCTTACACTCGCCACGTCAATCAAGAACATAAATAACATTACATCATCCAAACACTCATGGCCCGACTACGGTGCCAAAATAAAAGAGAACCCAACATGCGACACGGTCCCATTCACCCCCAACTGGGCACCACTACTGATCATCGGGAAAGAAAACATAGTAACGTTGAGAGTCTTCATCAAACTCCCACTTGAGCTCATACGCGTCTGCTGGAGCGTAATCATCAGGCCCTGCATCTGGGGTAATAGTAATCTGTGAGCCACAGGGACTCAGCAATCTCGCACCCTCGCGATCAAGACTATTTAAGCTTATAGGTAAGGCAAGGTAAATATATGAGTGGAGCTGCAGCAAGCGACTAGCGAGTATGGTGGCTAACTTATTCGCAAAACAGAGCGAGAAGAGGAGGCAAAGCGCGAGCGAGAAACTAGAGAACAACCTGCGCAAACATTACTCCAACACCGTGTCCACTTCCCGGACTCCGCCGAGAAGAGGCCATCACAGTAACACACTCAGTTGATTCATTTTAATTAATTAAGGTTCAAATTATCTACAACCGGACATTAACAAATTCCCATCTGCCCATAACCGCGGGCACGACTTTTGAAAGTTCAAATCCCTGCAGGGGAGTCCCAACTTAGCCCATGACAAGCTCTCATGGTCAATGAAGGAATAGACCTCCTCCCAAGACGTTCCGATCAGACTCGGTATCTCGGTAATTCAAGACACTTCGACAGGTTAAAACAAGACCAGCAACACCACCCGAATGTGCCGACAAATCCCGATAGGAGCTGCACATATCTCTTTCTCAGGGCACACTCAGATTGTCCAAACTTCCGTAGGCCAGCCCAGAGTTGCCCCTGGTAGCCATCGGTGGCTGACAGTTTGGACCAACACTCAGAGGAGCACTGGCCCGGGGGGGTTAAAATAATGATGACCCTTGAGTCTGCAGAACCCAAGGGAAAGAAAAGGCTAGGTGGCAAATGGTAAAACCAATGTTGGGCATTTCTGGAACAGCTTTAATCAAGGCGAACTATCAAGGGGTTCCCTTTATAACCCAACCGCGTAAGGAACGCAAAATCCGGGAACATAACACCGATATGACGGAAACTAGGGCGGCAAGAGTGGAACAAAACACTAGGCGAGAGGCCGAGCCTTCCATCCTTTACCAAGTATATAGATGCATTAAGATAACATAGCAATATAATGATATCCCGACAAGTAAATAAATGTTCCAACAAGGAACGGCCTTCAATCTTCATCTGCAACTAGCAACGCTATAAGAGGGGCTGAGCAAAGCGGTAACATAGCCAATCAACGGTTTGCTAAGACATGGTGGGTTAGAGGTTTGACATGGCAATTTGGGAGGCTGGCAAGCAAGTGGTAGGCATCGTAGCATTGGCATAGCAAAAGAGCGAGCAAACTAGCATAGCAAAGATAGTAGTGATTTTGAGGGTATGATCATCTTGCCTGCACAGTTGTCAGAGTTGACTGGATCCTCGAAAGCAAACTCAACGGGCTCCTCGTTAGCGAACTCGTCTCCCGGCTCTACCCAAACAAGCAACAACGATACAATCAACCACGTGCAAGGATCAAGCGATATGATGCAATGATGATATGATATCCGGGATGCGATGCGGGATGCAAAATGCAAGATATGACAGGAAATGCATGAACCTGGCCTCAACTTGGAAATCCAAGTGTGCCACTAGAAAGATGAGATGAAATCGCTTGAAAACGATATAAAGAACGCCGGAATCGGAGTTACGGTTTGGAAATGGCAAGCGAAACAAAAATGACACCGGTCTGCGATTTACAGCAAGTAGCCAACTAAATGCAATGAGATGAACATGCTACAGCAACCAAACATGACAACAAAATACATGGCAGGGATGCACACAAGATGCCTAACAAAAGTCTAGCACTGAGCTACGGCCAAATCATCCATTAACAGGTTCAAACAAGCATGGCAAAAATGCATATGACAAACAGATCTCAGACTTAGTGAAATCAACACTTGTGTGAAATTTCAGATCAGGTAGCCCTCTTCGGAGCAGCAAAACTACATGCTACAGGATCTGAACATGGCAAAGCAAAGCATGGCATGGAGCTACTCAAAGAGCTTAACAAAATTCACTTAGTGACCTTGAGCCAAAAGGGATCAGAAAATACAATTGCAAGCATGTGAACATAGCAAAAACATAATCAGTTTTCAGACTTAGTGAAAACTGACACATGCTGAAATATAACTCAAGTAGGCATGTTTACGAGCTCGATGCACTCACTACGGTGCAAGTCATGACAATAAAAGAATACATCCATCAAGAAGGCACAAAATGCAAGCTAGACATGGAAAAAATAATAGCATAGCATGCACGGATCAACTACAACATCATCGGCAAAATTGCAAACAAGTTGACAATCTGCTCAGATTCACAAAGTAGCAAAAGTAGAGCTCGATTGCCTCAAGCTATGGTGCTCCATAATTTCAAACAAAGGCATGGATGGATAGAGCATTATAAGATTAACAAAACATCCTTACTGATCATCCTCAAAAGAGGTATGGATCACTAGAAAACAACAAGAACATATGGCATCATGAGATAAACAGCTCCAGGACTTAGTGAAATTACTAAGTCCCTGAAAACAGAATTAGCAAGTGCACCACTTTGCAAGCTTGCACAAGGCACCACACACATCCTAAAAATACATGGGTTGCACCTCTAGAGAGATGACAAAACCCTTAACAAAACACATGTAGAACTCATGGGCATAGCATGCACACATTAATCATGACAAAAATGACAAAAACCTAAACGGGGTAGCAGATCTGACAATTAACTCAAGTAGCCCTCTTCTAACAGTATTTCGGGCATCAAGATGAACTCAAATGAAAATGATGCAATGGAATGAAATGATGTACTCTCTGAGATGAACATTTTGATATGCTATATGCATGAATCGGAGCTACGGATGCAAAGTTACGGGGCTACGAACATGTGCATATGGACTGAAAATTTCGGGACTTAGTAGAAAAAATCACCCCGAGATCTAGGGTTTCCAGATCTGCATGCTTCCCGAGGCGGCGGCGCGCGCACTATAGACAGCTGGCGGATCCGAGGTCGCCGGCGGCCGGCGAGGGCGAGGCGAGGCCGGAGAGGTCGCCGGGGCGGCGGCCGGAGCATGGCGCGGTGGCGGCAGCTCATGGTGGCGGCGCGCGGAGGCGGCGGCGGCGGCTCACGGAGGCGGCGGCGGCGACTCGCGCCGGCGGCTGCGACTCGGAGGAGAGGGAGGTGGCGGCGCAGCGTGGGAGGAGGCGGCTCGGGCCGCGGGGCCCGGCCCTGGGCCTGGCGGGCCGCGGCGGTGGAGGCGGTGGACGCGCCACGTGGCAGCGCGTGGGTGGCTGGCGGCGGCGTGTCCGGCGCCGGCGGACAATGTCCGGCGCGCGCGAGGGGTGGATCTAGGGTTTGACGAGGGGGGTCCAGATTTCGGGGAAGGGGTCTATATATAGGCATTGGAGGAGCTAGGAGAGTCCAAATGAGGTGCGGTTTTCGGCCACGCGATCGTGATCGAATGCTCTAGATGATGGAGCAGAGTTAGGTGGTTTTGGGCCAAATTGGAGGGGTGTTGGGCTGCAACACACATGAGGCCTTTTCGGTCCCTCGGTTAACCATTGGAGTATCAAACGAAGTCCAAATGATACGATACTTGACAGGCGGTCTACCGGTAGTAAACCAAGGCCGCTTGGCAAGTCTCGGTCCAATCCGGAAATGTTTAATCCCCACACATGAAAGAAAGGTAGAATTGACCACCGGAGGAGAACGAAGCGCCGGAATGCAAAACAGACAACGGGGAAAATGCTCGAATGCATGAGACGAACACGTATGTAAATGCAATGCACATGATGACATGATATGAGATGCATGACAACGATAACAACACATGGAGACAAAGACCCGAACCCGAGGAAAATAAATATAACTTAACGCCGGAAACGGCAAGAGTTGGAGTACAAATTGGGAAAGTTACATCCGGGGTGTTACAACACTCCATCACTACAAAAGGATCTCGTCCCGAGATCTAGGACTGAAAGAACGCCGGGTACTCAGAACGGAGGTGATCCTCGCGTTCCCAAGTAGCTTCACGGTCGGAATGATGTGACCACTTGACTTTGAGAAATTTGATTGACTTGTTGCAAGTCTTGCGTTCAGTCTCTTCAAGAATAGCAACTGGGTGCTCATGATAAGAAAGATCTTCTTGGAGCTCAATGTCCTCGAAGTTGACGGTGCGGTCAGGAGACTTGAAGCACTTTCGAAGCTGAGAGACATGGAACACGTCATGAACATTTGCAAAGTTTGAAGGAAGCTCGAGTTGATAGGCGAGGTCGCCTCTCTTGCTGACAATATTGAAAGGTCCCACGTATCTAGGGGCAAGCTTCTCTTTGATACCGAAGCGACGAGTACCTTTCATAGGAGAGACACGGAGGTTCAAATGATCTCCGATCTCGAAAGCCAAATCACGGTGCTTACTATCATAGTAGCTCTTCTGACGGGATTGGGCTGCTTTGAGGTTATCACGAATGACTTTGCACATTTCTTCTGCCTCTGTGATTAAGTCATTACCCAAAAGCTGACGTTCACCGGTTTCGGACCAGTTAAGAGGGGTACGGCACTTCCTGCCATACAGAATTTCAAATGGGGCCTTGCCCGAACTTGCTTGAAACTGTTGTTGTAGGAGAATTTAGCATAAGGAAGACAATCCTCCCACTTCATGCCGAAAGAGATCACAGAAGCCCTGAGCATATCTTCAAGAATCTGGTTGACACGCTCGACTTGACCGCTTGTTTGAGGATGGAAAGCTGTGCTGAAGCGGATGTTGGTGCCCATGGCCTTCTGAAAAGAATCCCAAAACTTCGAGGTAAAGATGCTGCCATGGTCTGAAGAGATCACTTGTGGAATACCGTATAGAGAGACAATACGAGAGGTATAGAGTTCCGCCAATTGAGCTGCAGTGATCAACTCTTTGATAGGCAGAAAGTGAGCCACTTTGGTGAGTTTATCGATGACAACGAATATAGCATCGTTGCCACGCTTGGACTTTGGAAACCCAGTCACGAAGTCCATTTCAATGTGGTCAAACTTCCATTCTGGAATGGCAAGAGGTTGGAGGAGACCAGCTGGCCTTTTGGTGTTCTGCCTTCACTCTTCTGCAGACATCACATTCATTCACGAATTGAGCGATCTCGCGCTTCATTCGAGTCCACCAATAAGCTTGCTTGAGGTCCTGATACATCTTCGTGCTCCCAGGGTGGATGGAGAGGAGAGAATTGTGAGCCTCGTTCATGATCACTTTACGAAGGTCACCTTTGGGTACAACAATACGATCCTCGAAGAAGAGAGTATCCTTGTCATCAAGGCGGTAGCACTTGTACTTGGACTGACTCTTGGCAATCCCAATCTTCACCTTTTTCACCATAGCATCAAGAAGCTGGGCTTGGCGAATCTGGTCTTCCAAGGTAGGAGAGACTAGAAGGTTGGCGAGGAAACCTTGAGGAACAACTTGCAGATTAAGTTTGCGGAATGCTTCACAAAGCTCAGGTTGATAAGGCTTGAGAATCAGACTGTGGCAGTAAGCTTTCCTGCTCAATGCGTCAGCAATCACATTGGCCTTGCCTGGAGTATACTCAATACTCGGATTATACTCTTGAATCATTTTGACCCATCGAGTTTGCCTGAGGTTGAGATTAGGCTGAGTGAAGATGTACTTGAGACTCTTGTGATCAGTGAAAATGTTCACTTTTCTTCCCAATAGAAGATGTCTCCAAGTCAAAAGAGCATGCACAACTGCCGCCAACTCGAGATCATGAGTGGGGTAGTTTTTCTCATTAGGCTTCAACTGGCGAGAGGTATAAGCAACAACTTTCTTATCTTGCATCAATACTGCGCCAAGACCTTGTAGAGAGGCATCACAAAAGACCTCGTACGGCTTGGATTCATCAGGCGGAGTCAGAACTGGAGCAGTGATCAATTTCTCTTTCAAAGTGTTGAAAGCAATGTCACACTCCGGAGACCAAACGTACTTGACGTGCTTTTGGAGAAGATTTGAGAGAGGCGTCGCGATCTTAGAAAAGTTTTCAATGAACCTTCGGCAATAGCTTGCGAGACCGAGGAAGCTATGGAGTTGCTTCACGTTCTGAGGAGGTTCCCAATTCACAATTGCAGACACCTTCTCAGGATTCACGGCAATGCCCTTGGCGGAGATGATATGACCAAGATAAAGAACGTCATCGAGCCAAAATTCACACTTGGAGAACTTGGCGTAGAACTGATGTTGTCTGAGCTTATCAAGAACCAAACGCAAGTGCTTGGCATGATCTTGCTTGTTCTTGGAGAAAACCAGAATGTCGTCGAGATAGACCAAAACGAAGTCATTGGTGTAGGCGTTGAAGATGAAGTTCATCATGCGAGAGAACGTCGGAGGAGCGTTGACGAGGCCAAAAGACATGACAGTGTATTCATATGAACCAAAGCTTGTCCTGAAAGCCGTCTTGGGAATATCTTGCTCACGGATACGAATCTGATGATAGCCCATATGGAGATCAAGCTTGGAGAATACTTGGGCACCTTTGAGTTGTTCGAACAGCTCATTGATGTTGGGAAGTGGGTATTTGTTCTTGATGGTCTTCTTGTTCACTGGACGGTAATCAACACAAAGTCGGTCCGTTCCATCCTTCTTCTTCACAAAAAGAACACCACAACCCCACGGAGAAGAACTAGGCCGGATGATACCCATTTTCTCTTGAATATCGAGTTGCTTCTTCAGCTCCTTCAACTCTTCAGGTCTAAGATTGTAAGGACGTTTGCACACAGGTTCCGTGCCAGGCTCAAGATCAATAACGAATTCAACTGGCCGGTGCGGAGGCATTCCTGGGAGCTCTTCTGGAAAGACGTCTTGATATTCGCAAACGACTGGAATTTGAGAGATGGCATCGAGTTCACCCTTCTCATTAAGAGAAAACAGACAGATAGTATTATCCCGAGCGGCAAAGACAATTACATCCTCAGACGAATGAGTCAATTGAATCTGCCTGGCAGCACAATCAAGCTGAGCCTTGTGCTTAGAAAGCCAATCCATCCCAAGAATAAGATCAATATCCGAGTTACCAAGAACCATCGGAGAAGTCAGAAACTTGAAATCACCCATCATGATAGAAATATCCGGAATCTCGTGATTAGCAAGCAAACATTTACCCGAAGAGACAACTACTAACGGTTTATGCATAACTTGGGAAGTCAACTCATGCTTAGATGCAAAAGGTATCGAGATGAAGCAATGCGATGCACCAGTGTCAAAAAGAACTTTTGCAGGAACATCATTAACAGGAAGGTTACCCATGATCACATCTGACGAGTACTCTGCCTGAGCTGCATTCATCAAATTGACCTTGGCGTGCTTGGGGTTATGCTTGACCACAGCTGTACTTGCCGATCTGACAGGAGGAGGAGGAGGAAGACGCCTCTGGTTGAAACACTTGTTGGCATAGTGACCCTTCTGTTGGCACTTGTTGCACGTGACCTCTGAAAGCGGACGGTGATACGGAGCACTCGATCTTGGAGCTTGAGACGAAGTCTTGTTCTGAAAGCCAGGGTTGGGTGGGTGGGAAGAACCACTGCCACCTTTGCTCTTCTGCTGATACGGCTGACGGAACGGAGGAGGAGGAAGCCAATACTTCTGCTGCTTGGCCACTTGAGTAGAGGAAGAAGGAGTAACATCTCTGACTCGCTTCTTGGAAGCATCACACCTCAACTGAGCAGCCTCTTGCTTCAGTGCCATGTTGTAAAACTCATCGTATCTCAAGGGCTCGAAGAGAACAAGAGCTAGCTGAATTTCTTCTCTGAGACCAACACTGAACTGGTATATCATGCTCTTCTCATCAGGTACGTCCTGCTTCGCAAAGCGGGCGAGCTTCTGGAACAACTTGTTGTAGTCATAGACAGACAAGGAGCCTTGCTTCAGATTGCGGAATTCCTCACACTTGCTTTCAACCACGCTCCGGGGAATATGATGAGCTCGGAAATCTCGACGGAAATCATCCCAAGTGATAACATGTCCACCTCTAGAATCCTTGTACTGCTGGAACCATTCTGCAGCTTGATCTTTGAGTTGGAAGGAAGCGAACTTGACGAAGTCCTCAGGCCTGACGTTACTGCACTCGAAATGCTTACACAGATCCACAAGCCAATCGTCAGCATCGGTTGCCTCAACACAATTGCTGAAAGTCTTTGGCCCGTTAGCAAGGAACTGGTTGAGTGTAGTAAAGTGACTCTGATTGCTGCCTTGATTTCCTTGGTTGCCTTGATTGCGCTCTTAAAGAATTTGCATGATCAACTGTGTGTTAGCATTGGTTGCGGCCATCACAGCTTGCCATGCCTCCGGAGGAGGTGGAGGTGGCGGCGGATCAGGATTCGGAGTCGTGCGCGTTGGAGGAGGCATCCTGAAGAGGTTGACCACCATTAGCACATTGATGGACAAATATTGAAGTTGAATCCAACGGAATGAAAATTGCAACATATAGTCTTCACATACGAACAAAATGAACGAATGCATTCCTCTTGAAATGGTCACATATCCATAAATTGAGAAGCCACGTAGAATTAAGGTAGAGAAATAATTCAACAAGGTACGGATCAAGAACGAATAATCGGTAAGAAATCCCAATCTTAAACCAATATCCGTGGAAGAAGAACTAGAGCTACAAGAATTCCCACCTATGAAACTCCCGAACCTTTCCGGTTATGCAATCAGGTGTTGGGGATACAGGGGAAGCATAATATCTCACCCAAACTAGCAATTCCTACATCCAGCTGTATCCATCCTTCAACACATAACCAAGAAACCTTCGGAAACCATCTACCTCAACCTTCGAAAAGCATCTGTTATACAAGTTATGGCGATACTCCCGAACTCCCGCCCAAGTACTGGGTGGCGTCGAGGTTATCTCACCAACGAACTGCATAAAAGAGATTTTCGATGTCGGCGTACTAAACTCGGGTATTCCAGAACTGCAACGATAAAATTATGATGACAACACCTCAGAGCTCAACTCCCTGGGACACTTCCACTAAACCTCTGACAGGAGGCACCAAGACAATGTTCTCATCATAAAACCATCGGAACGATGCCAAGATACCCGCGTGATCCTAAAAAAAATTTAGTGAAATTTGAGAAGAGAAGAGTCAAAACTCTACGTCAGGATGCCTTACCAGAGCAATGAGGAGACTGCGAAGTAAAAAGAATTCCTAAACTCTTTGATATATAATTCCTAATTGACTCAAAACATTTTTCTAGACACAACTCGGCCACTAGAAACGATCAAGCAATGGGGCTCCTAAGGTCGGGGAAGGCTCTGATACCAACTTATAACACCCTCGATGCGACTATAGCTCCCACGTGTCGAGGCACGACTTAGAGACATAATCGCATTGAAGGCATATGTCGCAAGTTAGGCAATCTTCACAACATCCCATGTAATATAAATCATAAAGGGGAGATAACATAGTTGGCTTACACTCGCCACGTCAATCAAGAACATAAATAACATTACATCATCCAAACACTTATGGCCCGACTACGGTGCCAAAATAAAAAAGAACCCAACATGCGACACGGTCCCAATCACCCCCAACTGGGCACCACTACTGATCATCGGGAAAGGAAACATAGTAATGTTGAGAGTCTTCGTCAAACTCCCACTTGAGCTCATACGCGTCTGCTGGAGCGGAATCATCAGGCCCTGCATCTGGGGTAATAGTAATCTGTGAGCCACAGGGACTCAGCAATCTCGCACCCTCGCGATCAAGACTATTTAAGCTTATAGGTAAGGCAAGGTAAATATATGAGTGGAGCTGCAGCAAGCGACTAGCGAGTATGGTGGCTAACTTATTCGCAAAACAGAGCGAGAAGAGGAGGCAAAGCGCGAGCGAGAAACTAGAGAACAACCTGCGCAAACATTACTCCAACACCGTGTCCACTTCCCGGACTCCGCCGAGAAGAGGCCATCACGGTAACACACTCAGTTGATTCATTTTAATTAATTAAGGTTCAAATTATCTACAACCGGACATTAACAAATTCCCATCTGCCCATAACCGCGGGCACGGCTTTTGAAAGTTCAAATCCCTGCAGGGGAGTCCCAACTTAGCCCATGACAAGCTCTCACGGTCAACGAATGAATAGACCTCCTCCCAAGACGTTCCGATCAGACTCGGTATCTCGGTAATTCAAGACACTTCGACAGGTTAAAACAAGACTAGCAACACCGCCCGAATGTGCCGACAAATCCCGATAGAAGCTGCACATATCTCTTTCTCAGGGCACACTCAGATTGTCCAAACTTCCGGTAGGCCAGCCCAGAGCTGCCGCTGGTAGCCATCGGCGGCTGACAGTTTGGACCAACACTCAGAGGAGCACTGGCCCGGGGGGGTTAAAATAATGATGACCCTTGAGTCTGCAGAACCCAAGGGAAAGAAAAGGCTAGGTGGCAAATGGTAAAACCAATGTTGGGCATTGCTGGAAAAGCTTTAATCAAGGCGAACTATCAAGGGGTTCCCATTATAACCCAACCGCGTAAGGAACGCTAAATCCGGGAACATAACACCGATATGACGGAAACTAGGGCGGCAAGAGTGGAACAAAACACTAGGCGAGAGGCCGAGCCTTCCACCCTTTACCAAGTATATAGATGCATTAAGATAAGATAGCAATATAATGATATCCCGACAAGTAAATAAATGTTCCAACAAGGAACGGCCTTCAATCTTCACCTGCAACTAGCAATGCTATAAGAGGGGCTGAGCAAAGTGGTAACATAGCCAATCAATGGTTTGCTAGGACATGGTGGGTTAGAGGTTTGACATGGCAATTCGGGAGGCTGGCAAGCAAGTGGTAGGCATCGTAGCATTGGCATAGCAAAAGAGCGAGCAAACTAGCATATCAAAGATAGTAGTGATTTCGAGGGTATGATCATCTTGCCTACACAGTTGTCAGAGTTGATTGGATCCTCGAAAGCAAACTCAATGGGATCCTCGTTAGCGAACTCGTCTCCCGGCTCTACCCAAACAAGACAAACAAGCAACAAGGATACAATCAACCACGTGCAAGGATCAAGCGATATGATGCAATGATGATATGCTATGCGGGATGCGGGATGCAAAATGCAAGATATGATAGGAAATGCATGAACCTGGCCTCAACTTGGAAATCCAAGTGTTCCACTGGAAAGATGAGATGAAATCGCTTGAAAACGATATAAAGAACGCCAGAATCGGAGTTACGGTTTGGAAATGGCAAGCGAAAAAAATGACACCGGTCTGCGATTTACACCAAGTAACCAACTGAATGCAATGAGATGAACATGCTACAGCAACCAAACATGACAATAAAATACATGGCAGGGATGCACACAAGATGATTAACAAAAGTCTAGCACTAAGCTACGGCCAAATCATCCATTAACAGGTTCAAACAAGCATGGCAAAAATGCATATGACAAACAGATCTCAGACTTGGTGAAATCAACACTTGTCTGGAATTTCAGATCAGGTAGCCCTCTTCGGAGCAGAAAAGCTACATGCTACAGGATCTGAACATGGCAAAGTAAAGCATGGCATGGAGCTACTCAAAGAGCTTAACAAAAGTCACTTAGTGACCTTGAGCCAAAAGGGATCAGAAAATACAATTGCAAGCATGTGAACATAGCAAAAACATAATCAATTTTCAAACTTAGTGAAAACTGACACGTGCTGAAATATAACTCAGGTAGGCATGTTTACGAGCTCGATGCACTCACTATGGTGCAAGTCATGACAAGACAAGCATACATCCATCAAGAAGGCACAAAATGCAAGCTAGACATGGCAAGAACAATAGCATAGCATGCACGGATCAACTACAACATCATCGGCAAAATTGCAAACAAGTTGACAATCTGCTTCACAAAGTAGCAAAAGTAGAGCTCGATTGCCTCAAGCTATGGTGCTCCATAATTGCAAACAAAGGCATGGATGGATAGAGCACTACAAGATTAACAAAACATCCTTACTTATCATCCTCAAAAGAGGCACGGGTCACTAGGAAACAACAAGAACATATGGCATCATGAGATAAACAGCTCCAGGACTTAGTGAAATTACTAAGCCCCTGAAAACAGAATTAGCAAGTGCACCACTTTGCAAGCTTGCACAAGGCACCACACACATCCTAAAAATACATGGGTTGCACCTCTAGAGAGATGACAAAACCCTTAACAAAACACATGTAGAACTCATGGGCATAACATGCACACATTAATCATGGCAAAAATGACAAAAGCCTAAACGGGGTAGCAGATCTGACAATTAACTCAAGTAGCCCTATTCTAACAGCATTTCGGGCATCAAGATGAACTCAAATTAAAATGATGCAATGGAATGAAATGATGTACTCTCTGAGATGAACATTGTGATATGCTATATGCATGAATCGAAGCTATGGATGCAAAGTTACGGGGCTACGAACATGTGCATATGGACTGAGAATTTTGGGACTTGGTAGAAAAAATCACCCCGAGATCTAGTGTTTCCAGATCTGCACGCTTCCCGAGGCGGCGGTGTGCGCACTGTAGACGGCCGGCGGATCCGAGGTCGCCGGTGGCCGGCGAGGGCGAGGCGAGGCCGGAGAGGTCGCCGGGGCGGCGGCCGGAGCGCAGCGGCGC
>NC_041388.1:529591598-529605158 GCF_002162155.2 Triticum dicoccoides
GGCCGTCCCTGGGCCTGGCGGGCCGCGGCGGTGGAGGCGGTGGCTGCGCCACGTGGCAGCGCGTGGGTGGCTGGCGGCGGCGTGTCCGGCGCCGACGGACAATGTCCGGCGCGCGCGAGGGGTGGATCTAGGGTTTGACGAGGGGGGTCCGGATTTCGGGGAAGGGGTCTATATATAGGCATTGGAGGAGCTAGGAGAGTCCAAATGAGGTGCGGTTTTCGGCCACGCGATCATGATCGAACGCTCTAGATGATGGAGCAGAGTTATGTGTGTTTTGGGACAAATTGGAGGGGTGTTGGGCTACAACACACACGAGGCCTTTTCGGTCCCTCGGTTAACCGTTGGAGTATCAAACGAAGTCCAAATGATACGAAACTTGACAGGCGGTCTACCGGTAGTAAACCAAGGCCGCTTGGCAAGTCTCGGTCCAATCCGGAAATGTTTAATGCCCGCACACGAAAGAAAGGTAGAATTGACCACCGGAGGAGAATGAAGCGCCGGAATGCAAAACGGACAACGGGGAAAATGCTCGAATGCATGAGACGAACACGTATGCAAATGCAATGCACATGACGACATGATATGAGATGCACGACAATGATAACAACACACGGAGACAAAGACCCGAACCCGAGGAAAATAAATATAACTTAATGCCGGAAACGGCAAGAGTTGGAGTACAAATTGGGAAGGTTACATCCGGGGTGTTACATGTGCGGACTTGGGCGCTGGAGCTCGAGTGCACGGAAATGGATAGGCAAAGGAGGAAGAAGGCGTGGATGAAAAAGTGGATCCTTATCCCCTTATATGGGTGGACGCGACTATGCGCCCCCACTAGCCTGGTAAAACTCGCTTATCTCCCAAGCGCCGTAATCAGTGGCGCGGTTGGGTTACCCACGCCCGTATTGATGAGAATCCCGGAATAAGGGGACACGATCTCTGCTTTAACAAGACGTGCCAAGGAAACCGCCTCGCTAAACGCGCTGAGGTGGAACAATAAGACGATTCGAATAAAGACTTGGTCGTGGTGTGATGTCATGCTACGGAATACGTCAGCAGATTAGATTTGTGTAAATATTGTTCTCTCTATGGCAGTATGTGGAAACTTATTTTGCAGAGCCGGACACTACCTTTGTGTTCAAAATCTTCTATGAAGTACTTGGAGGAGGAATCCGCCTTGCAATGCCGAAGACAATCTCCGCGCCGGACTCGTCATCATTGAAGCCTGGTTCAGGGGCTACTGAGGGAGTACTGGATTAGGGGGTGTCCGGATAGCCGGACTATACCTTCGGACGGACTCCTGGACTATAAAGATACAAGATTGAAGACTTCGTCCCATGTCCGGAAGGGACTTTCCTTGGCGTGGAAGGCAAGCTTGGCGATACGGATATGTAGATCTCCTACCATTGTAACCGACTCTGTGTAACCCTAGCCCTCTCCGGTGTCTATATAAACCGGAGGGTTTTAGTCCATAGGACGGACAACAATCATACCACAGGCTAGCTTCTAGGGTTTAGCCTCTCTGATCTCATGGTAGATCTACTCTTGTACTACCCATATCATCAATATTAATCAAGCAGGACGTAGGGTTTTACCTTCATCAAGAGGGTCCGAACCTGGGTAAAACATCGTGTCCCCTGCCTCCTGTTACCATCCGCCTAGACGCACAGTTCGGGACCCCCTACCCGAGATCCGCCGGTTTTGACACTGACAATCACCATCGTCACCGGCTTGACACCTTGACCTCCATTGTAGCATCGTTGTCATCTCGCCAACTATTGCTTCTACGACTATCGCTACCGCTTAGTGATAAAGTAAAGCAATTACATGGCAATTGCATTTCATACAATAAAGCGACAACGATATGGCTCCTGCCAGTTGCCGATAACTTTGTTACAAAACATGATCATCTCATACAACAATTTATATATTCACGTCTTGACCATATCACATCACAACATGCCCTACAAAAAAAAGTTAGACGTCCTCTACTTTGTTGTTGCAAGTTTTACGTGGCTGTTACGGGCTTAGCAGGAACCGTTCTTACCTATGCCTCAAAAACCACAACAATTTTTCGTCAAGTGTGATGTTTTAACCTTCAACAAGGACCGGGCATAGTCACACTCGATTCAACTAAAGCTGGAGAAACAGACAACCACTACCCACCTATGTGCAAAGCATGGAGGTAGAACTAGTCTCATGAACATGGTCATGTAATGTCGGTCTGGGCCGCTTCATCCAACAATACCGCCGAATAGAAGTATGACATGCTGTAAGCAGTATGACTATTATCACCCACAACTCTTTGTGTTCTACTCGTCCATATAACATCTACACATAGACCTGGCTCAGATACCACTGTTGGGGAACGCAGTATTTTAAAATTTTCCTACGATCATGCAAGATCTATCTAGGAGATGCATAGCAACGAGAGGGGAGAGTGTGTCTACGTACCCTCATAGACCGAAATCGGAAGCGTTTGGTAACGCGGTTGATGTAATCGAACGTCTTCATATCCAACCGATCAAGTACCGAACGCACGGCACCTCCGCGATTTGCACACGTTTAGCTCGGTGACATCCCTCGTACTCTTGATCCAGCTGAGGCCGAGGGTGAGTTCCGCCAGCACGACGGCGTGTTGATGGTGATGATGAAGTTACCGACGCAGGGCTTCGCCTAAGCACTACGACAATATGACCGAGGTGTAAAACTATGGAGGGGGGCACCGCACACGGCTAAAGATCAACTTTTGTGTCTATGGGGTGCCCCCTCCCCCGTATATAAAGGAGGGGAGGAGGAGGACGGCCGGACACAAGGGGCACGCCCAAGGGGGGGAATCCTACTCCAAGTAGGAATCGGTCCCCCCTTTCCTAGTCCAAGTAGGAGAAGTAGGAAGGAGAGGGAAAGGGAGAGGGAAAGAGGGGTTGTGCCCCCTTCCCCTAGTCCTATTCAGACTCCCCTTGGGGGGAGCCACCTCCCGGGTGCTACCCTCTCTCTCCCCTAAGGCCCATTACTTCCCCGGGGGGTTCCGGTAACCCCTCCAGCACTCAGGTTTTATCCGAAACTATCCTAAACACTTCCGGTGTCCGAATAACATGGTCCAATATATCAATCTTTATTTCTCGACCATTTCGAGACTCCTCATCATGTCCGTGATCTCATCCGGGACTCCGAACAACCTTCGGTACATCAAATCACAAAACTCATAATACAAATCGTCATCGAACGTTAAGCGTGCGGACCCTAGGGGTTCAAGAACTATGTAGACATGACTGGGATGCATCTCCGGTCGATAACCAATAGTGGAACCTAGGTGCTCATATTGGTTCCTACATATTCTATGAAGATCTTTATCAGTCAAACCGCATAACAACATACGTTGTTCCCTTCGTCATCGGTATGTTACTTGCCCGAGATTCGATCGTCGGTATCATCATAACTAGTTCAATCTCATCACCGGCAAGTCTCTTTGCTCATTCTGTAATGCATCATCCTGCAACTAACTCATTAGTCACTTTGCTTGCAAGGCTTATAGTGATGAGCATTACCGAGAGGGCCCAGAGATACCTCTCCAAAACACGGAGTGACAAATTCTATTCTCGATCTATGCCAACTCAACAAACACCATCGGAGACACCTGTAGAGTATCTTTATAATCACGCAGTTACATTGTGACATTTGATAGCACACTAAGTGTTCCTCTAGTATTCAGGAGTTGCATAATCTCATAGTCATAGGAACATGTATAAGTCATGGAGAAAGCAATAGCAATAAACTAAACGATCGTAGTGCTAAGCTAACGGATGGGTCTTCTCCATCACATCATTCTCTAATGATGTGATCCCGTTCATCAAATGACAACACATGTCCATGGCTAGGAAACTTAACCATCTTTGATTAACGAGCTAGTCAAGTAGAGGCATACTAGGGACACTCTGTTTGTCTATGTACTCACACGTGTACTAAGTTTCCAGTTAATACAATTCTAGCATGAATAATAAACATTTATCATGATATAAGGAAATATAAATAACAACTTTATTATTGCCTCTAGGGCATATTTCCTTCATTAGCCCAGAAGGGAGTTGGTTGGAGTGGCCAGGTGAGTGTCATGGCAATGGGAGGGTTCCACCGGAATGTCGTTGGTCCACCCGAATGGGAGTGCGAGGCCATGGGTTCCGTTATGTGGGTACAATGTACTAACCTCTGCAGACTGTTTACGAAATCTATCGATAGCCGTGTCCCCAGTCACAAACACAACTCATAAGTAGGTCACACCATTGATCAACATGATTAAGTACCCTTGCACACTAAATTTATATACTTGGCCCTGGTTATGTGATGAGGTTTGTGAGATCATGAAAATGATCCTTGTGGGAACCAAAATGTTGGTTTCGATTATGATCCGGGCTTGATCACCGTTTGGTTACAAGGTAACCCGTATGGTAAGAGAGTCCAAGGGACTCGGTGCACAAGATTGATTTCACTGCATCATTAGTAGGTTATTGCATTGCATTTAACTTGATAAATGTCATTATAGTGTTTGTCATTATGCTTATGTTTGTCATTATAGTGTTTGTCATTTTGGACGTTTACAAATAGGTTCCGTGCCAGGCTCAAGATCGATGACAAATTCAACTAATCGGTGACGAGGCATTCCTGGAAGCTCTTCTGGAAATACATCTTGATATTCACAAACGATTGGAATCTGAGAGATGGCATTCAACTCGCCCTTCTCATTGAGAGAAAACAGTCGAATGGTATCATCACGAGTGGCATAGATGATCACATCCTCAGACGAGTGTGTCAATTGAATCTGCCTGGCAGCACAATCAAGCTGAGCCTTGTGCTTAGAAAGCCAGTCCATGCCGAGAATTAGTCACCAAGAACAATTGGAGAAGCCAGAAATTTGTAGTCGCCCATCTCAATAGAAACATCCGGGACGCAGATATTAGCTAACATTTGCTTGCCCGGGGACACAATTGATAAAGTTCTAGGCAATTATTGATAATCACACTCATACTTTGATGCAAAAGGTTTTGAAATGAAACAATGTAATGCACCAGTATCAAAGAGAACTTTGGCAGGAATAGAGTTAACTAGAAGGTTACCCATGATCACTTCTAAAGAGTCCTCTGCCTGAGCTGCATTCATCATGTTAACCCTGACATGCTTGGGATTATGCTTGACCACTGCATTGCTGGCAGATCTCACTGGAGGAGGAGGCTGAAGGCGCCTCTGGTTGAAGCATTTGTTCGCATAGTGCCCTTTCTGCTGACACTTGTTGCAAGTAACCTTTGAGAGCGGACAGTGATACAGAGCACTTGATCTCGGAGCATGAGACGGAGCTTTGCTCTGATAGCTGGGTTGGGTGGGTGCTACGTCTCCGTCGTATCTACTTTTCCAAACACTTTTGCCCTTGTTTTGGACTCTAACTTGTATGATTTGAATGGAACTAACCCGAACTGACGTTGTTTTCAGCAGAATTGCCATGGTGTTGTTTTATGTGCAGAAAACAAAAGTTCTCGGAATGACCTGAAACTCCATGGAATATCTTAGAATAAATAATAAAAAATCCTCACCAAAGATGAAGACCAGGGGGCCCACACGCTGTCCATGAGGGTGGGGGCGCCCCCCCCCCCTGGGCGCGCCCCCTACCTCGTGGGCCCCCTGGTGGCCCTCCGACGCCAACTCCAACTCCATATATTGGCTTTCAAGGAGAAAAAAATCAGAGAGAAAGTTTCATCGCGTTTTATGATACGGAGCCGCCGCCAAGCCCTAATCTCTCTCGGGAGGGCTGATCTGGAGTCCGTTCGGGGCTCCGGAGAGGGGGATTCGTCGCCGTCATCATCATCAACCATCCTCCATCACCAATTTCATGATGCTCATCGCCGTGCATGAGTAATTGCATCGTAGGCTTGCTGGACGGTGATGGGTTGGATGAGATTTATCATGTAATCGAGTTAGTTTTGTTAGGGTTTGATCCCTAGTATCCACTATGTTCTGAGATTGATGTTGCTATGACTTTGCTATGCTTAATGCTTGTCACTAGGACCCGAGTGCCATGATTTCATATCTGAACCTATTATGTTTTCATGAATATATGTGAGTTCTAGATCCTATCTTGCAAGTCTATAGTCACCTACTATGTGTTATGATCCGGTAACCCCGAAGTGACAATAATCGGGACCACTCCCGGTGATGACCATAGTTTGAGGAGTTCATGTATTCACTATGTGTTAATGCTTTGTTCCGGTTCTCTATTAAAAGGAGGCCTTAATATCCCTTAGTTTCCAATAGGACCCCGCTGCCACGGGAGGGTAGGACAAAAGATGTCATGCAAGTTCTTTTCCATAAGCACGTATGACTATTTACGGAATACATGCCTACATTATATTGATGAACTGGAGCTAGTTCTGTGTCACCCTATGTTATGACTGTTACATGATGAACCACATCCAGCATAATTATCCATCATTGATCCGGTGCCTACGAGTTTTCCATATACTGGTTTACGCTTATTTACTTTTCCGTTGCTACTGTTACAATCACTACAAAAATACCAAAAACTTTACTTTTGCTGTCTTTACTTTGTTACCGTTATCACCACTATCATATTACTTTGCTACTAAACACTTTGCTGCAGATACTAAGTTTCCAGGTGTGGTTGAATTGACAACTCAGCTGCTAATACTTGAGAATATTCTTTGGCTCCCCTTGTGTCAAATCAACAAATTTGGGTTGAATACTCTACCCTCGAAAACTGTTGCGATCCCCTTTACTTGTGGGTTATCAAGACCTTTTTCTGGCGCCATTGCCGGGGAGCATAACTCTATTCTTTGAGTCACTTGGGATTTATATCTGCTGGACACTATGAAGAACTTGAAAGACGCTAAGATAAAAATTTATCCCTCAACTACGAGGGGAGGTAAGGAACTGCCATCTAGCTCTGAACTTGATTCACCTTCTGTTATGAGTAAGCTAGTGACACCTAAACCTACTACTGCTATGAATTCTGATATGTCGCATGTTATTGATGATGCCACTTCTGCTATGCATGATACTTATGATGAAACTACTTCTATGCTTGATACTACTGTGCCACTTGGTGAATTTCTAGATGAGAAAATTTCTAAGTCTAGAGAAAGAGAAATTAGTGAACCTGAACACGATGATGTTAGTGATGATGAACCTATGCCTGTTATTCCTGAGGGTTATCTTTTTAATAATGAATCTTATGAAGCTATTCTTGCTTGTCCGGATAAACCTGAACGTAAGAGGTTACTAATTAAGTGGAGTAAGGAATCTTTTAGAGGTAGGATGAGACCCGACCCTGCTTTTGCTACTTCACCTATCTGTGTTCCTGATCAGGATTATTATGATATTACTGTTGATCCAGATATAATTACTTTGGTTGAATCTGATCCTTTTTATGGCTATGAATCTGAAACTGTTGTGGCACATCTTCGTAAGTTAGATGAAATAGCTGCCCTGTTTACTAATAATCTGAGATCACGCCACTTTTATATACTCAAAATATTTCTGTTCTCATTAAAGGGTGATGCTAAGAAATGGTTTAATTCTCTTGATCCTGCCTATGTGCAAAGTCCCCAGGATATGATTTATTACTTCTCTGCTAAATATTTCCCTGCTCATAATAAACAAGCTGCTTTGAGGGAAATATACAATTTTGTGCAAATTGAAGAAGAGAGTCTCCCACAAGCTTGGGGGAGGCTTCTCAAGTTACTTAATGCTTTGCCTGATCATCCTCTTAAGAAACCTGAAATATTTGATATCTTTTATAATGGACTAACTGATGCTTCCAGAGATTACCTGGATAGTTGTGCTGGTTCTCTTTTCAGGGAAAGAACACCGGATGACGCTGAAATTTTATTGAATAATATGTTGGCAAATGAAAATAATTGGGCACCTCCTAAGCCACCTCCCGAGCCAACTCCTGAGCCAGTTACCGAGCCTATTCCTAAACCAACTCCGAAGAAGAGAGGTGTTCTATTTCTCAGTCCCGAAGATATGCAAGAGGCAAAGAAATCTATGAAAGAAAAAGGTATTAAAGCTGAAGATGTTAAGAATTTACCTCCTATTGAAGAAATACATGGTATTAATTTACCGCCTGTTGAAGAAGTATATGATCTCAATTACTTATTTACTGAAGAACCTCCCGATATCCCGACGCAGGTAGTAAAGGTAAATTCTCTCTATAGATATGATAAAGTTGAAGTCCCTCCTACTAAAATTGCTAGTCGGTGCTTGGATGAGTTTGATGACTTTATGTTTAAGCAAGATGACTTTAATGCTTATTTTGGTAGACAATTAAAGCAGAATACCTTTATGATTAAACGCTTGAGTGATTATATGGATAATATTAGAGGTGAACTTAAACTTGTTAGCAAACATGCTTCTATGGTTACCACTCAAGTAGAACAAGTACTTAAAGCTCAGAAAGAAATGCTTGATGAAATGAATAGTAAGAAAAATGATTATGCTATTAGAGTGGCTACTAGAACTGGTAGAATGACTCAGGAACCTTTGTATCCTGAAGGCCACCCTAAGAGAATCGAGCAAGATTCTCAAAGAAATAATATTGATGCACCTAGTTCTTCTAAAAGGAAGAAAAAGAAAAAATGATATAACTGTGCAAACTTCTAGTGAACCTATTGCTGAACCACCTGATAATCCAAATGATATCTCTATGTGTGATGCTGAAACACAATCTAGTAATGAACATGAACCTAGTGAAAATGTTAACGATGATGTTCATGATGATGCTTAACCTAGTAATGATAATGATGTAGAAGTTGAACCTGCTGTTGATCTTGATAACCCACAATCAAAGAATCAACGATATGATAAAAGAGACTTCATTGCTAGGAAACATGGTAAAGAAAGAGAACCATGGGTTCAGAAACCCATGCCTTTTCCTCCGAAACCATCCAAGAAAAAGGATGATGAGGATTTTGAGCGCTTTGCTGAAATGATTAGACCTATCTTTTTGCGTATGCGATTGACTGATGTGCTCAAAACAAATCGTTATGCTAAGTATATGAAGGATATCATTACTAATAAAAGAAAGATACCGGAGGGTGAAATTTCCACCATGCTTGCTAATTACACTTTTAAGGGTGGAATACCAAAGAAACTTGGAGATCCAGGAGTACCTACTATACCATGCTCCATTAAAAGAAATTATGTTAAAACTGCTTTATGTGATCTTGGAGCCGGTGTTAGTGTTATGCCTCTCTCTTTATATCGTAGACTTGACTTGAATAAGTTGACACCTACTGAAATATCTTTGCAAATGGCTGATAAATCAACTGCTATACCTGTCGGTATTTGTGAGGATGTACCTGTTGTGGTTGCAAACGTTACTATTTTAACGGACTTTGTTATTCTTGATATTCCCGAGGATGATAGTATGTCTATTATTTTTGGAATACCTTTCCTTAATACTGCAGGGGCTGTTATTGATTGCAACAAAGGCAATGTCACTTTTCATGTTAATGGTAATGAGCATACGGTGCACTTTCCGAGGAAACAACCTCAAGTTTATAGTGTCAACTCTATTGGAAAAATTCCATCGATTATATTTGGAGGTTTTGAATTTCCTCTTCCTACTGTCAAAAAGAAATATGATATACTTATTGTTGGGGATGTCCATATCCCCGTTGAGGTAACATAGTGTTATTCGAAATTTCTCCGGTTCCATGATTATCGAAATGAGTTTGTTAACAAGAGTTGATCAACCTTGTTAGTGGATTCTTTTTGATGAGCATGAGATGGATGAAACTAGAAGCACAACCTTGTGTACCCTCTTTATATTTTCTGTTCTTTAGTAGAAATAAAGTAAAATAGTATTTTTCTGTCTGTTTCCTGACTTATCCGTGCAATATAAAAATATCCCGAAAATAAAAGTCCTGAGAATGCCATGCCAATTTAATATGATTTTTTTGGGAATATTTAAGGATTTTTAGTGCAAAAATTACCGCGGGGGGAGCTGCCACCTGGTCACGGGGGTGGAGGGCGCGCCCTACCCCCTGGGCGCCCCCTGCCTCGTGGGCCCACGGTGGCCCTCATCCACTTATTCCTGCACCCATCTTCTTCCTCTGTCTCGCACAAACACGAAAAACCAACTCAAGCTCGTGTTCCAGCAACTTTTGCTGCGATTTTCGATCTCCTTGCTCAAAGCACCTCTCGCAAAACTGCTTGGGGAGATTGTTCCTTGGTATGTGACTCCTCCATTGGTCCAATTAGTTTTTGTGCTAGTGCTTTATTCATTGCAAATTTGTGCTGCATAGGTGACCATGTTCTTGAGCTTGCATGTCAAATATATATGGTTCCAAGTAGTTCTAATGCTTGATATATGCTCTAGGCACTTGTATGAGTAGTTGCTATCAATCTTATTGAAGTTGGTTCACTTTGTTTGAAGTTACTAAAAATTTCAGATTGTTTCAGAAATAATGAAGAGACTTTTGAGAGGCTCGTCGAGCCGAAGTTCTAAGGAGAAACAAAAGGAAGAAGAACAGAAGCCCAAATTTAATCTGCCTCGTATCGCGGAGGTCCGGCCGTGTGAATGGCCTTCCGATGACTTCTTGAGGAGTGTCGGGATTTATGAAGATTTCTATCTATTGATTGAGAACGCCGTCCTCACCAACTTCCTCCGCGACCAACGTCATCAGTATCTCTTACTCACAAATACTTTTGTGCAGAACTTCTACTTTTTCCCTAAGAAATCACCTCCAATAGTAGAGTTCCATTTATATGATGTTGCTAGGGTGATGAGATTAGATGCATTTTGCGAGGTTTGCAAAATACCTTTCGAGGGTTCTTTAGATGAACCACACCGTAATGAAGTGGAAGCTTATATTGACACTATCACTATGGGAGAAACCAGGAAGGTTTCTGATGCAAGAATTACTAGCATACATTTCCCTGTTTTACGCTACTTTGCCTTATTTGCTAGTCGTTGCTTGATTGGTCGCGGGAACTGTGGGAACCTTAGTATTCCTGATATTATTATTTTGCTCCATGGTTTATACTGCAATAACTCTGTTAGTATGGGTGGAATTGTTGCTAGATGGTTGAGTATGAACCGTACTAAGGGCCCCATCTTTGGAGGCATTTATGCTTCACGCCTAGCTGAACATTTTGAAATACCTATTAGGCATGAGGAGAAAGAAGAAACAACGTTGCCCCGTGCTTATTTAGATTATAAGAGTATGGTAGCGCATGATTTTCTTGTTAAGAATCGCGAAAGGGCGCTTAAATATAAATTGTACTTTGATAAACATCACCCTGAGACTATTACTTTGCCTGCTCCCTCTTTGTTTAACTTGTCTGCAGGTACTTACATTGTTCCGTGGGCGGTTGTTCAAGCCTATCAGAATGCAGCACCAGCCTCGGAACCGGAGCCTCCACGAATGTATGTTTATTCTTGGGATCCTGAGGCGGCTGCCAGCTAGTGGCAGTCAGAGTCCTCTTCATCACATTATGATCCCAACTATTCTTCATCGCAGTACGACCCCAGCTTCACCTACGGATATCAGCCAGGTTATCCCTGGCAATAGACCAACTTAGGCCAAAAGCCTAAGCTTGGGGGAGTACGTATTTCCCACCGACATTACATTCATGTTCACACTCATTGCTAGATGTCGGTGCTCATACTCTTTCATTGTAATATCCATGTTAGTTTAAATTTATTTTTCTAGCTTTCTTCTTGTGTGTTTGATAAACCTTAAGAAAAAAACAAAAAAAATTAGTGTTAGTCTACTTTCCATGCTTGTAGTAGAATTAAAAAGAAAACCCAAAAATATTTCCCGTCCTTCTTTTGCTTGTTGGGAGCTTTCCCGTGTAAATAGTTTTTATTTTTTCTTTTCCTTTCTTTGGGGGTCGAGAAGACTATATTGAAAATGCTTAGTGGCTCTTATATGCATGATTGTTTATTTAACTTAGAGCCCATATTACTTGTCTTCTCTCTTGAGTTGAAAGCTTGCAAATTCCAGCTTAGTCCAATGCATGTGCACTCTTATTATTATACACACCGTTCGCTCGTGCAAGTGAAAGGCAATAATGATGATATATGATGGACTCATTGGGAAGAGAAAAGCTGGTATGAACTCGACCTCTCTTGTTTTTATAATATGATGATTCATCGTTCCTGATTCAGCTATTATGAAGTAAACATATTTGCAATGACATTTAGAGATTATAGTTGCTTGTGCCATGCTTGATTAGCTATGAGTTATAATGGTTAACCTTGCGTACCAACATGCTATTGAGATGATTATGATGTGGTATGATAGGATGGTATCCTCCTTTAAATGAATTGAGTGACTCGATTTGGCACATGCTCACGCATGTAGTTGAATCAAATCAACATAGCCCTCATGATATTTATGTTCATGGTGGATTATATCCTACTCATGCTTATATTCGGTGTGAATTAATTTTAATGCATGTTTACGACTGTTGTCGCTCTCTCAGTTGGTCGCTTCCCAGTCTTTTGCTAGCCTTCACCTGTACTAAGCGGGAATACTGCTTGTGCATCCAAACTCCTTAAACCCCAAAGTTGTTCCATATGAGTCCACTATACCTTCCTATATGCGGTATCTACCTGCCGTTCCAAGTAAATTTGTATGTACCAAACTCCAAACCTTCCAATGAAATTCTGTTTTGTATGCTCGAGCAGCTCATGTGCAACTATGGCTGCCTATATCTTCCATGCTAGGTGGGTTATTCTCAAGAGGAGTGGACTCCGCTCCTCATTCACGAGAAAGGGCCGGTAACCAGGATGCCCAATCCCATGACCCAAAAAGATCAAAGCAAATCAAAATAATTAAACAAAACTCCCCCTGGGACCCGTTGAATGTTGGAGGCACTCGTTGTTTGGAGCAAGCCATGGATTGATGCTTGTGGAGGAGCGGGGGTATAAACCTTTACCATTCTGTTTGGGAACTGCCTATAATGCATGTAGTACGGAAGATACAGCCATCTCATAGTTGTTACGTTGACAGTGAAAGTATGCTGCTCAAAATATTATTTATCTCTATTTCAAAAATCGAGCTCTAGCACCTCTACAAATCCCTGTTTCGCTCTGCGAAGGGCCTATCTATTTACTTTTATGTTGAGTCATCACCCTTCTTATTAAAAAGCACCCGCTGGAGAGCACACTGTCGTTTGCATTCATTATGATTGGTTTATATTGGGTATGACTTGACTAGATCTCTTTTACCATGAATTACAATGTTTAGTCAGTCCTTGATCTTTAAAGGTGCTCTACATTTATGTTTTGCGGTCTCAGAAAGGGCTAGCGAGATACCATTTTGTTATATCATGTTATGATTATTTTGAGAAACTGTTGTCATCCAAGTTTTATTATTATAGCTCGCTAGCTGATTATGCTATTGATATGAGTAATTGTGAGACCTATGTGTTATTGTGAGTATGGTTAGTTAATAATAATTGCTGAAACTTGAATGCTGGCTTTTCATATTTACAACAACAAGAGCAAACAGAGTTTGTAAAAGTTTTTCTTTTTCTCTTTCA
>NC_041388.1:529605292-529619222 GCF_002162155.2 Triticum dicoccoides
CTTTTCCAAACACTTTTGCCCTTGTTTTGGACTCTAACTTGTATGATTTGAATGGAACTAACCCGGACTGACGCTGTTTTCAGCAGAATTGCCATGGTGTTGTTTTATGTGCAGAAAACAAAAGTTCTCGGAATGACCTGAAACTCCACGGAATATCTTAGAATAAATAATAAAAAATCCTCGCCAAAGATGAAGACCAGGGGGCTCACACCCTGTCCACGAGGGTGGGGGGCGCCCCCCCTGGGCGCGCCCCCCTACCTCGTGGGCCCCCTGGTGGCCCTCCGACGCCAACTCCAACTCCATATATTGGCTTTCAAGGAGAAAAAAATCAGAGAGAAAGTTTCATCGCATTTTACGATACGGAGCCGCCGCCAAGCCCTAATCTCTCTCGGGAGGGCTCATCTGGAGTCCGTTCGGGGCTTCGGAGAGGGGGATTCGTCGCCGTCGTCATCATCGACCATCCTCCATCACCAATTTCATGATGCTCACCGCCGTGCGTGAGTAATTGCATCGTAGGCTTGCTGGGCGGTGATGGGTTGGATGAGATTTATCATGTAATCGAGTTAGTTTTGTTAGGGTTTGATCCCTAGTATCCACTATGTTCTGAGATTGATGTTGCTATGACTTTGCTATGCTTAATGCTTGTCACTAGGGCCCGAGTGCCATGATTTTAGATCTGAACCTATTATGTTTTCATGAATATATGTGAGTTCTAGATCCTATCTTGCAAGTCTATAGTCACCTACTATGTGTTATGATCCGGCAACCCCGAAGTGACAATAATCGGGACCACTCCCGGTGATGACCATAGTTTGAGGAGTTCATGTATTCACTATGTGTTAATGCTTTGTTCCGGTTCTCTATTAAAAGGAGGCCTTAATATCCCTTAGTTTCCAATAGGACCCCGCTGCCACGGGAGGGTAGGACAAAAGATGTCATGCAAGTTCTTTTCCATAAGCACGTATGACTATTTACGGAATACATGCCTACATTATATTGATGAACTGGAGCTAGTTCTGTGTCACCCTATGTTATGACTGTTACATGATGAACCACATCCGACATAATTATTCATCATTGATCCGGTACCTACGAGCTTTCCATATACTGGTTTACGCTTATTTACTTTTCCGTTGCTACTGTTACAATCACTACAAAAATACCAAAAACTTTACTTTTGTTGTCTTTACTTTGTTACCGTTATCACCACTATCATATTACTTTGCTACTAAACACTTTGCTGCAGATACTAAGTTTCCAGGTGTGGTTGAATTGACAACTCAGCTGCTAATACTTGAGAATATTCTTTGGCTCCCCTTGTGTCGAATCAACAAATTTGGGTTGAATACTCTACCCTCGAAAATTGTTGCGATCCCCTATACTTGTGGGTTATTGGTGGGTGGGAAGATCCATTGCCACCTTTGCTCTTCTCCTGATAAGGCTGACGGAACGGAGGAGGAGGAGGCAACCAGAACTTTTGCTGCTTAGCTGCTACTTGAGTTGAAGAAGAAGAAGGAGTTGCATCCCTGACTCTCTTCTTAGAAGCATCGCACTTGAGCTGAGCAGCTTCTTGCTTTAGTGCCATGTTGTAGAAATCATCATACTTGGTCGGCTCAAAAAGCACGAGAGATATTTGCAGATCTTCTCTGAGGCCACCTCTGAATTGATAAATCATGCTCTTCTCATCAGGGACATCTTGTTTGGCGAACAGGATGTTGTATTGGTAAACAGACAAGCTGCCTTGCTTCAGATTGCGGAACTCCTCGCGCTTACTCTCAGCAACACTTTGAGGAATGTGGTGAGCTTTGAAGTCTCGGCGGAAATCATCCCAGGTAATCACACGACCTCCTCTGGAATCTTTGTATTGTTGATACCACTCAGTAGCTTGGTCTTTGAGTTGGAACGAAGCAAACTTGACAAAGTCCTCAGGCCTGACGTTGCTACACTCAAAATGTTTGCAGATATCCACGAGCCAATCGTCAGCGTCTGTGGCCTCGACACAGTTTCTGAAGGACTTCGGCTGGTTTGCGAGGAACTAGTTGAGGGTAGCAAATTGAGCTTAATTGTTGCCTTAGCCTTGATTTCCTTGGTTGCGCTCTTGCAAGAGTTGCAAAAGCATCTGCGTGTTGGCGTTGGTGGCGGCCATGACAGCTTGCCATGCCTCCGGAGGTGGAGGAGGTGGCAGAGGTTCCGGATTCTGACGCGTTGGAGGAGCCATCCTGAAGAGGTTGACATCCGTTAGCATCTTGAAAGACATATATTCAAGCTGAATCAATGGACCGAAATTGCAACATATATCCTTAACATTCGAACAAGGATGAACAAATGAATTCCAAAGTAAATGATCACACTTCCATAAAGTTGAGAAGCCACTTAAATAAAGATAGATGAATAAAGAAACAAGGTACGTATATGAACAAATAATTGGTAAGGATTACCCAATCACAAACCAAATATCTGCGGGAAGAAATACTAGAGCTACATGAATTCCCACCTATGAAACTCCCGAAACTTTCCGGTTATGCAATCAGGTGTTGGGGGTACTAGGGAAGCATAATATCTCACCCAAAACTAGCAAATCCTACATCCAGTTGTATCCATCCTTCAACACATAACCAAGAAACCCTCGAAAATCATTTACCTCAACCTTAGAAAAGCATCCGTTATACGAGTTATGGCAATACTCCCGAACTCCCGCCCCAGTACTGGGTGGCGTCGTGGTTATCTCACCAGCAACTGCATAAACAAGATTTTTGATGTCGGCGAACTCAGGTATTCCATAATTGCAACGATAAAATTGTGACGACAACACCTCGGAGCTCAACTCCCCGGGACACTGCCACAACCCCTAAATGTCAGGAGGCACCAAGAACAATGTTCTCGTCACAAAACCATCGAAACGATTCCAAGATACCCGCGTGATCCTAAAAAGAAAATTCATGAAATTTGAGAAGAGAAGAGTCAAAACTCAACGCCGGGATGCCTCACTAGAGCGACGAAGGGACTGAGGAGTAAAAAGAATCCTACTCTCCGATATATATAATCCTATAAGACTCAAAACATTTTTCTAGACTCAACAACGTCAGCGATTCGATCAAGCAGGGGGCTCCTAAGTCGGGGAAGGCTCTGATTACCAACTTGTAACACCCACGATGCGGCTATATCTCCCACGTGTCGGAGCACGACTTAGAGGCATAACCGCATAGTAGGCATGTCGCAAGAGGGGTAATCTTTACACATCCCATGTACTGAATAAGAAAGGGATAGAGCTGGCTTACAATCACCACTTCACATAATACATAAATATAGCTTTACATCAGCTACAGTACAATCAAGGTCCGACTACGGAACCAAAATAAAGACAACCCCAAATGCATAGATCCCCGATCGTCCCAACTGGGCTCCACTACTGATCGTCCGAAAAGGAAACATAGTAACGTCCAGAATCCTTGTCGAACTCCCACTTGAGTTTGGTCGCGTCCCCTGTACTGGCATCATCGGCACCTGCATCTGGCGTTTGGAAGTAATCTGTGAGTCACGGGGACTCAGCAATCTCACACCCTCACGATCAAGACTATTTAAGCTTAAGGGTAGGAAAAGGTAGTGAGGTGGAGCTGCAGCAAGCACTAGCATATATGGTGGCTAACTTGTGCAAATGAGAGCGAGAAGAGAAGCAAAGCACGGTCGAGAAGCTATAATGATCAAAAAGTGATCCTGAAACTACTTACGTTCAAGCATAACACGAGACCGTGTTCTCTTCCGGGACTCCGCCGAAAAGAGACCATCACGGTTACACACGCTGTTGATTCATTTTAATTAAGTTAAGTGTCGGGTTTTCTACAACCGGATATTAACAAATTTCCATCTGCCCATAACTGCGGGCACGGCTTTCGAAAGTTCAAAACCCTGCAGGGGTTTCCCAACTTATCCCATCACAAGCTCTCATGGTCAACGAAGGATATTCCTTCTCCTAGGAAGACCCGATCAGATTCGGAATCCCGGTTACAAGACATTTCGACAATGGTAAAACAAGACCAGCAAAGCCACCCGATGTGCCGACAAATCCCGATAGGAGTCGAATGTATCTCGTTCTCAGGGCACACCAATGAGCGCTCTGTACAACTAAAACCAAACCTCGAGTTTCCCCGAGGGGGCGCTGCAAAGGACTCTAGTTTGGACCAACACTCAGAGGAGCACTGGCCCGGGGGTTTAAAATAAAGATGACCCTTGAGTCCTTGGAACCCAAGGGAAAAATGCTTAGGTGGCAAATGGTAAAACTAAGGGTGGGCCTTGCTGGAGGAGTTTTATTCAAGGCGAACTGTCAAGGGCTTCCCATTATAACCCAACCGCGCAAGGAACGCAAAATCAAGGAACATAACACCAGTATGACGGAAACTAGGGCAGGAAGAGTGGAACAAAACACCGGGCATAAGGCCGAGCCTTCCACCCTTTACCAAGTATATAGATGCATTAAAGTAAACAAGATATAATAATGATATCCCAACAATAATCATGTTCCTACAAGGAACAAACTCCATCTTCACCTGCAACTAGCAACGCTATAAGAGGGGCTGAGCAAAGCCGTAACATAGCCAAAAAAGGTTTGCTAGGACAAGGTGGGTTAGAGGTTTGACATGGCAATATGGGAGACATGATATATCAAGTGGTGGTGTCGTGGAAACGTCACGGCAGATGTCCTAGTGTGAGGACTTAGTCGTGAGGCCAACACATCTATGTGGGAGCTTGAAGGGGTTAATTAGAATCGAGAGCCGCGACACGCAAGACGAAGATTTAGACAGCTTCAGGCCATGGGAAACATCATCCGGTAACAACCCTACATGTTGTTTGTGGCTAGGTTTCATTATCATCATGAGGGAGTCGTCGTAACTCCGGCTCTCCTAGTTGTGTCTAGACTTAATGATTATTCAACCTCTCCTCTTGGGGTGCCCTGCCCCTCCTTATATATGTTGAAGGGGTGGGTTACATGTAGAGTCCAACTTGGACTTAAGACTTAACTATTCTGTTTTCTCTCCATGGGGTTTTCTCCATGGGCTTTCTTTAACGTTTCGGGCTTCTTAACTGTTAACCTACAATCTGGCTTACCATCTGGCTTAACTATCCGGCTTAACTGTCTGGCTTAACTATGCGGCTTAACTGTCCAGCTTAACTGTCTAACTTAACTATGTGCTTAACTATCTGGCTCATATGATTGTGTCTGCCGGGTTATATGACTGTATCTGCCGGGTTACATGACTGTGTCTGCCGGGTTACATGACTATGTCTACTGGCTTATCCTCCTTAACTGTTCCCGCTGGCTTAACCTCTGGTGTAAACAATCTGCCGGCTTACCAATGAAATACCAAGTCCTAGCCGGATCATATCTCTGGCCGGGTCATACCGCGGGGTATATCCCCGACATTAGCCCCCAGTTTAATTTGGATTTATCCATGTTAAACTGATCATGTAAACAAAACACAAGAACAATTTTAACATGTTATGCTCCAGGTTAAATATTCTTGTAAGCCGGCACCCAAACATCCTTAAGTCCTTGTCATTTCCTTCTTCCAGAAAATCCGGGTCAATAAGTCAATTTCATAATCAATTTGCTGATGTTGGTTTCTCACAGAGAAAAACTGAAGAATGATTCATTTGACTCAGCTCCCGATGCTTAAAAATATTGGTCTTTGAAATACTCATGTGACCTTCAACCGGCTTAAAGATGAAAAACTTGTCAGGTTAAAAATAGATAATGCTGAGTTATAATTGTTGCAGGCACCCGGTCAATCTGGTTTACTCAAAACTGAGAATTTGAAGATTTTTCTCCCTTATATCCATATTACCTGTAGCCCCCAAGTCTTGAGTAGAAACAAAGTGGTGACTTAAGACTTGCTTCAACATAAATATTGCCACTTTGAAGAAATCCATATTGTTCATCTCAGTCACTAGTAAAGACTAAATACTCCATATATGTAGCCCCCAAGTGTCGGGTTGTCATGCTTGCAGCAACCTGGGACTTGTAATTGCCTTATATTCATAAAAACTTCAACAAGGTGTAGCCCCCAAGGGCCGGCTGAGTAAGATAATATTGAGCTGGGACTTTATATATACTTCTTTGAAAAGAACATCATATGATGTAACCCCCATCATGGGGCTTGAACCCGCGTCCACAAGGTTAAGAGCTTTGTGCTTTACCAACTGAGCAGTGGACCCTTCAATATAATGGAATAAAACTTGTGTAGCTTGAATTGTTGACAGGAGCAATTGGTAGCCCCTAAGGGCCGGCTCATTACAATGTGATGAGTAGGGTCTTCAATAAGGCCAGTTAAAATGTCTTTGCATTAGCCCCCAAGTGCCATGGTGCATGCTGGCAGTGACATGGGACTTGCATATTTGATGTAATCCCAATTTGAATAATGTAGCCCCCAAGTGCCGGGCCATAAGCCTGCAGCGACTCGGGACTATTCCCTTCATTGTAAAAATAAATCATGTCCATTAATAAAATAATAACCATTGCGCTGAAGCGACTTTGAAGACCTCCATCATAATATTGGCTATTGATAACCATAATAAAAATCCAGCCATGTTGGCTATTAAAGATTTGAATAATATAATCCGGATTGGAAAACCAGTTCCTGTGATATTGAATCATATTGTCGGTTCAGGATACCTGTGCAGTAAGGGTGATAACCCAATCTTCAGAAGCCAAAACTTCCAAATGTTTATGATTGTCATATATGGCGACTTATCATCCAAAGTCAAGCCGGGTTTAATCGAAACCACATATATGCTTCAGATATGAACAAAAAGGTCTCAAGACAAAACCAAAGATTGTTTTCCAAAAACTTAAGCCAAATAGAAAGAAAAATCAAGGCTTCTGATTCGAATACGATCAGTAAACCGCTCCAAAGGGGTTAAGCTAGGGTTCGAATACGATCATGTAGCCCCTAGTGGCTTTGGCGTTGCGCCGATCAAGAGGGTACCGACAGCTGTGTTCTCTTTGGCTCGAATACGACCTATGTTTGAACAGGAAGCCCCCAAATGACCTTGAGAGGTTTTTAACGACCCTGATTTGAATACGATCCAAGTCGGACCCAAAAGGGGTTAAGCTATGATTCGAATACGATCAAGAAGCCCCCTAGTGAGTTTGGCATTGTGCCGATCAAGAGGGTACCGACAGCTGTTCTCTTTGGTTCGAATACGACCTATGTTTGAACAGGAAGCCCCCAAATGACATGTAACTGTGGCTATGAGCCGGATCAAAGGGTAATCATAGCTTAGCTCAATAAGCCGGAAGCCCCCAAGTGATATATTTCTGAGCTGTGCTCGCCGGGTGCCTATGTTTGAGTTGTGTTGTGCAACAAACTCTCTTTGGTCCTTATAATTTTTTTTCTGAAAACTCAAACTTGCAAGAGATGATTTTTTTTAAATCGGAATTTCAAACCGGATATTGAGAGCTTCAAAGCTTTGTGGGAGATAGGTTTACCTTGAGCCGGATTTTAAACCAGTATTCTTCATGTTGAGGCGGATATTTTCTGACGGCCTTTAAATTCTTTTCACCAATATGGCGGTGGCCTCCAGGACCGGGTTATCTTCCCTCCAATGACCCAGGGTCTTGAATCTCACAATATTTGCTAAGTCATGACATCGTAGCCCCCGAGTCTTAAGACTGCTTGAGGAGTTGGTTTGAGACTCCATGCTTGACCATGATATGACCAGTGGATTGCTAGAATATGTTGAATCTCGGCGGGTTATAATTGACCCTGTCCATTGACCCGTCTGGTGTAGGTAAGGGCCATAGCGTGATGGCCACTTTTGTAATGGTGAATTTCTGCATAAGAAACCGCACAAACAGGAGTAATTGTTCTCGAAGAAAGTAAAGTGTATCAATAAAAAATTGACAGGATGGATTTCACCTGATATGTTTGACTGAAAATTATCAGCCGTAGGGTTGCAGCAATGATGACAGAGGTGCCGGCTTAAAGTGCAGCACCAGGCGGCTCAGCAGTTATCCTCCGAGTCATGTGAACCAAACCACATCACTCTTCAGCAGTTTTTTTTACACAAACACAAATGCTAGTACTGGATAATGGCGGACGTAGTCAGACGAATGTCTAACTCAACTGATCTAATGTACTTATAGCACCCCGTGGTCTCCTTTTCTTTTTCTTGATTTCCACGTGGGTAGAAAGACTGCATGTAGACTTGTCTTTTTCTTTTCTTTGAATAATGATTATCCGGGAGTACCCCGCTGTGTCAACCTCTCCCCCTTTTTTATTCAGCCCCCTTTCTTTCTTTCTTCAGGCACCCTGCTTGCATAATAACGCGGAGGAGCGCAGCGGCTCAGAGGAAAAATCGAGCGAGGGGGACAGGAGTGGCGGCTCGGGGGCGCCGGCGGGTTACGACCTCAAAGGCTTCAAGTGAAAAGCGGCTCGGTGTCGCGAAGGACCGGCGCTGGCAGGGCACCCGGCAAGGCTAGGAAAAATCTCTCAACGGCAGCACCGGCTCAAGGCGGCGATTTGCAGCCCGAGTCGTGGCGTCTCAAAGGCAGGTCCACTTGAGGCCGCGGGGTGAGCTGCAGGGTGGTCGCGGCAAGCCGGCTGTCGAGGCGTTGTTGCGCGGGCCGTTCGGAGATGAGGGCGCATGGCCGATTTGAAGGCAACTTTGGCGGGTTGAAGCAGTCCCGCAATAGCTTGACGGAGGTGGGCAAGCCAGCAGCGGCTTGCGGTCGAGGCCGCACTAGGCAGGCCGTAGTGGCTGCTCAAGGTCGGAGCGACTTTGACGCGGTTGTTTAGGGGTGATTTGTAGACGATGTCGTGACAGCTTGTAGTGGCGGTTCAAGGCCGCAGTGGTGCTTGCTGAGACCCGGCAGGCGGGTCACGGGTGTGGGTTGGAGAGTCACAACAGCGACTTTGCAATAGAGGCCACGCGGCAGCTGAGGCGGCGCACAGGTCGGGCCACGGCGGCTCCAAGTGGTGGTGCTTGCGGCTCGGAGCAGAGGTGAGGCTGCTCGTCTGTGAGGGTGACTCGGCGGTGGCAAGGGTGAGACCTGGCGTGGATGGAAATGACCCAGATGGCGGTTCGGGGGGCGAGGCGCGGCAGCTGGAGCGCGCGGAGGGAGCGGCGCGGTGAGGCGGCTCAATGGAGGTGAGCAAGGGTGCGAGCGCGGGACGGCCGACAGCTTTGGAGGCAGGGTGCAGGGCTGACGTTTCAGAGCAGCGGGGCGGCTCAAAGTGGTGGCGAGGCCATTCGGCGACAGAGTCGGGCTTGAGGTCGCACCAGCGGGTCAGCGGCGGAGGTCCCTCGCGAGGCGGACTGGCAATGCCTGGTGTGGTTGGTTCAGAAACGTCGGACCCCGACTATTCGACGTCCAGGGTGGGTCGGAAACCAGCCATCAGGGCGGCTTAAAGCAGCGGAGACGGGCAGCCTGCGGAGGCGAGGTGAGGCCATGGTCACAGACATAGACGGTTCGCGATTCGGCAGGGCGGCTCGAGCAGACTGGCGTCGGGGTTGGCTCAACATGGCACGCTTGTCGTAAGGCCAAGGTGGGGCCTGGTTGATGAAGGCGGTTCGCGGCTCGGCCACGGCCGGGGCTGACCTGCTCGATGCAGCAGAGTCGGGGGCAACCCCAAACCGCAGCGGTGGCGGCTCATTGACGGAAACCGGGACAGAGGTGGCCGGCTGTCGGAAACGGCTCAGAACTGAGATGAAGCTCCGGGAAGGCGGTGTCGGCTCGTGGATGAGGTTGCTCAGGGCCGATTCAACACAGCGATCCACAGCGTTGAAGTGCGACGGCAGCGGTGGTGTGAGACCAGCACCTCGCAAGATGGGCTCGAGAGATAGAGCAAGGCACGGTGCTGGTCCGGCTTGATGTGGAGACGCACCGCAGGCAAGGAACAGCCGCTGCTCAAGGTGAAACATGCAAGGCTCTTGAGCACTTACGGAATTGAAGTCATATTCCGTGGAAGTCCCTGTTGAGCAAGGTCACGAAGTCGTGTGCACACGAGAGAGACTCGGCGGCTCGAAGACAGGATGTCGCGACTTGAGAGCGTAAGCGGGCAGCTCTGTAAGGCCGCAAGATGGCCGGCTCACAGTGCGGCAATGGGTTGCTAGAAGTGGCGACGGCTTAGGCAAGCCACATGGAGGTGCAGTAGAGGAGTCCGGCTCAGTGCGGCCATGATAGAGGAACCGATTCAGGGCATGGCATAGAGGCGGTCGGCAGCATCCGGCGACTCATCATGCGGTAGCTGAGGCGGCCTGCGGCAGCGAGATCCGGCAGGGGCACCACGACGTGACGAAGCCGGCGGGCGGTTCAACGCAGCAAGGAGACGACTCGGTAGGGCCGGCCCGGAACTGGCTACGGAGGACGTAGTGGATGCGGAGTTCGGTGGCCTTGATTTTGAGGCGGAGACAAAATCCGGTGATTGGATTGGCGCAGCTGCCGCTGCGGAGGCCCGCGACGAGGTAGAGCAAGGTGGCTTGTAGCCGACTCGGGGCATCTCTCGGTCACCGGGATGGAGGCGAAATCCGGCGGGCTGAGGAAGTGGAGCCGAGAGGCGGAACGAGGTAACCCGAATCACGGCTGGCCTCCGTCCAGCACATGAGAAGCACTAGTTATATTAGTACTTTGATTTAAGAAGCGATTTAGAACTTCCTGTGGTAGCTGGCGGTGACTTGCAATTTGACCACTTGCCAGGCTACGAGGCGGCGGCTCACGTCATGACACAGTGGTCGGGGCGGAGAAAACGGCGGCTTAAGTCTGGCCTGAAACTGGTAGGGGCCGGCCCCCGGGATGTTTTGACGATGAAGATGAAGGCGAAGTCGTGGTTTGGGTTAAGGCCGCGGGCGACCATGCGATGACTCGGAGATGTCGTCAGGTCGAGGCGGCTCACACTAGCAGCAGCGGCTCACGAAGCGTAGAGGCGGAGATCTGACTTGAGGCCTCTTCAGACTTGGTCAACCAAACAATAACCTCCGTAGGAACTGACTCGGTGAACCAACGCCAAACAAACAGAGACTCCCCCCACACGAGTTACAGGTAGAGATTTAACCCGCCAGTGAAATAGGCTATATCGGAAAAAGCCAGTGGTGGCAACTTTTGATTTGACCGCTTGCTTAGACCAGCCACGGTTTTGATTTTTCTTGAACTCAATCTCGTGGTGCTAGCTCCCAAAATTTACCAGCGAACTTAATTAACCCAGCCATGGCCCGGACTTGACTCAAACTTCTGATGAAAACCTTTTTGATCTTCAGCTGATAAAAATGGAGCCAACCTAGATTCTTTCCAGATTGGCTCTCCTTAACGGAAGAGTTGTGAACGTCTCGATTTCTGAGAGAGATCCCTCCAAGAACTCAACACCATTGTGCGCAGGCCCCACAATGGGCGCCAACTTTCGTGGAAACGTCACGGTAGATGTCCTAGTGTGAGGACTTAGTCGTGTGGTCAACGCATCTATGCGGTAGCTTGAAGGGGTTAATCGGAATCGAGAGAGCGACACGCAAGACGAAGATTTAGACAGCTTCGGGCCCCGAGAAACATCATCCAGTAACAACCCTACATGTTGTTTGTGGCTAGGTCTCATTATCATCATGAGGGAGTCGTCGTAACTCCGGCTCTCCTAGTTGTGTCTAGACTTAATGATTATTCAACCTCTCCTCTTGGGGTGCCCTGCCCCTCCTTATATATATTGAAGGGGTGGGTTACATGTAGAGTCCAACTCGGACTTAAGACTTAACTATTCTGTTTTCTCTCCATGGGCTTTCTTTAACGTTTCGGACTTCTTAATTGTTAACCTACAATCTGGCTTACCATCTGGCTTAACTGTCCGGCTTAACTATCTGGCTTAACTATCCGGCTTAACTGTCTAACTTAACTGTCTGCTTAACTATCTGGCTCATATGACTGTGTCTGCCGGGTTATATGACTGTGTCTGCCGGGTTACATGACTGTGTCTGCCGGCTTATCCTGCTTAACTGTTCCCGCTGGCTTAACCTCTGGTTTAAACAATCCACTGGCTTACCAATGAAATACCAAGTCCTAGCCGGGTCATATCTCCGGCCGGGTCATACCGCGGGGTATATCCCCGATAAGTGGGTATCACGGCATAGCAATAGAGCGAGCAACTAGCAAGCAAAGATAGAAGTGATTTCAAGGGTATGGTCATCTTGCCTGCAAAGTTCTCCGAGTTGACGTAAGCTTGATCCTCGTAAGCATACTCAACAGGTTCCTCGATCACGTAATCGTATCCCGGCTCTACCCAAAGCAAGAACACAAGCAAAGGAAACAACAATCAACCACGGTGCAATGCGCAAGCAACATGATGCAAAACATGGCATGCTATGCGGGATGTGATATGCAATGCATATGCGTGCTACGGAAGGAAAAGATTGAACCAGGCATCAACTTGGCAAACCAAGTGTGCCGCTAGAAAGATGAGTTGATTTCGGTCAAAATCGATATAAAGATCACCAGAATCGGATGCACGGTTTGCAAATGGCAAGCCAAAACAATAATGGCACAATTCTGCGATTTACAGCACGATGCCATCTAGAATGCAACAAGTAACTAAGCTACTGCACTCCAACATAGCAACAAAGCAGATGGCAGTGATATACTCAAGATGCTTGACAAAAGATGAACACTGAGCTACGGCTAAATCACACAAGAGCAGGTTCAAACAAGCATGGCAAAAGTGCAAAAGATATCAGCATCACAGACTTAGTGAAAATACTAACATGTCAGGATTTAACATCAGGAAGCAATGTTTAGAGCAAGATAATAACATGCTACAGGAACAGAACATAGCAAAACAAGGCATGGCATGAATCTACTCAAAGCATATAACAAAATTCCCTTACTGACCATAAGCCAAAAGGATCAGAAGATATGATGGCACCCATATAAACATAGCAAGTTCCGTTAACAGATTCAGACTTAGCAGAAAACTGGACATGGCAAAAACAGAGTTATGAAGGCATGTTTGCGAGCTCGATTCACTCATCACAAGGCATTGCATGACAAGCTAAGCATACTACCAGCAAGACAACATGATCATGAAGCCAAGCAAAGCAAGAACAAGCTCATAGCATGCATGGATCAACTACAACAACCTTGGCAAAATTGATTAACATGTAAACAATCTGCCAGGAACATTTTATAGCAAAAGTAGAGCAAGATTGAGTCATTCTAGGGCACTCCAAAAATGCAAACAGGGGCATGGATGGATAGAGCACAACCATATGCCCGAATCATCCTTATTGAACATACTCAAAAGAAGCATGGATCTCTCTGTAGCAACATGAATACATGCCATAAAAATAACAGCAGGGAAATGACTTAATGAAATTCTAAGTCCCTGAAATCAGCAATATCACGAGAGCTACTTTGCATACATGTCCTAGTCACCACATTGATCACAAAAATACATGGCATACACCCCTGTAAAGATGGCATGGCATAGCCCAAAACACATGTAGAGCTCATGCCCATATGCAGCACACAATAATCATGGCAAAAATGACAAATACTCAAGATCTGTTAAGAATCAGCACCTAACATTTTATAGCACTCTTGCATGAATAATTTGGTCATCAAGATGGACTCAAACAAGCATGTCACAATGGAACAAAATGAAGAGCACATCCTGATGAACATTTTGATATATTATATGCAAGAAATGGAGCTACGATGACAGAGTTATGATGCGATGAACATGGGCTCAAAATACTACAGAAAATGAGGAAAAAGAGAGGTCAACCCTAGGGTTTCCAGATCTGGATCGGCGCGCGAACCGAGGATCACCGGAATCGACTGGAGTTCGTTGGAGTAGGTCGCTATGGCCGGAGGAGGGACGGGGAGGCCGGATCTGGCCGCGGCTCGCTGGATCCAGACGCGGCTGCGGCTCCGGTTGCCGGAGTGGAGCGGGGCGGAGGC
>NC_041388.1:529619756-529632941 GCF_002162155.2 Triticum dicoccoides
GCGGTTCGGCCCTGCAGGCCGGCGCGGTGGGAGGCGGTGGTGCGCCATGTGGTGGGCGCTGGTTGGCCGCGGGCGGCAGCGCGGGCGTGTCCAGCGGGAGCAGAGAGGACGAAACTTAGGGTTTTTTTGGACTGCGGGATTTCGGGGAAGGCATCAATTTATAGGTAGAGGGAGCTAGGAGAGTCCAAATGAGGTGCGGTTTTCGGCCACGCGATCGTGATCGAACGGCCGAGAGGATGGAGGGGGTTTGGATGGGTTATTGGGCCACTTTGGAGGGGTGTTGGGCTGCAACACACACGAGGACTTTACGGTTCCCTGGTTAACCGTTGGAGTATCAAACAGACTCCAAATGGCATGAAACTTGACAGTCGGTCTACCGGTGGTGTACCAAGGCCGCTTGGCAAATCTTGGTCCATTCCGAGAATGCTTAACACCCGCACACGAAAAGTGGTAAAAGGGGGGCGCCGGAGGACATAGGAGTGTCGGATTGCAAAACGGACAACGGGGAAAATGCTCGGATGCATGAGACGAACACGTATGCAAATGCGATGCACATGATGACATGATATGATATGCATGACATGAACAAAATGCAAACGAAGACAAAAACCCAACCATGAATCTCATAACTTAGTGCTGAAAAAGGCAAGAGTTGGAATACAAATATGGTAAGTTACATCCGGGGTGTTACAACACTCCACCACTACGAAAGGATCTCGTCCCGAGATCTAGGGCTGAAAGAACTCCGGATATTCGGAACGGAGGTGGTCCTCGCGTTCCCAGGTGGCTTCTCGGTCGGAAAGATGTGACCACTTCACTTTCAGGAATTTGATAGACTTGTTGCGAGTCTTGCGCTCAGTTTCTTCAAGAATAGCAACGGGATGCTCATGATAAGACATGTCTTCTTGGAGATCAATCTCTTCAAAGTTGATGGTGCGGTCAGGCGTCTTGAAGCACTTGCAAAGCTGTGACACATGAAACACGTCGTACACATTTGCAAAGTTGGACGGAAGCTCAAGTTGATAGGCGAGGTCGCCTCTTTTGCCAATGATCTTGAAAGGACCACATATCTAGGGGCAAGATTCCCTTTGATACTGGAAACTTGATACATGTGTGGATACATGTGTGGATACATAGATAAAACATCGTGTCCCTAGTAAGCCTCTACTAAGACTAGCTCGTTAATCAAAGATGATTAAGTTTCCTAACCATAGACATGTGTTGTCATTTGATGAATGGGATCACATCATTAGGAAAATGATGTGATGGTCAAGACCCATCTGTTAGTTTAGCATGTTGATCATTCAGTTTTATTGATATTGCTTTCTTCATATCAAATACATATTCCTTCGACTATGAGATTAAGCAACTCCCGGATACCGGAGGAATGCCTTGTCTGCTATCAAACGTCACAACGTGACTAGGTGATTATGAAGATGCTCTACAGGTATCTCCGAAGGTGTTTGTTGTGTTGGCATAGATCGAGATTATGATTTGTCACTGCGAGTATCAGAGAGGTATCTCTGGGCCCTCTCGGTAATGCTCATCACTATAAGCCTTGCAAGCAATGTGACTAATGAGTTAGTTGCGGGGTGATGTATTACGGAACGAGTAAATAGACTTACTGGTAACGAGATTGAACTAGGTATGAGGATACCGACAATCAAATCTCGGACAAGTAACATACCGATGACAAAGGGAACAACGTATGTTGTCATTAAGGTTCGACCGATAAAGATCTTCGTAGAATATGTAGGAACCATGTGGGCATCCAGGTTCCGCTATTGGTTATTGACCAGATAAATGTCTCGGTCATGTCTACATAGTTCTCGAACCCGTAGGGTCTGCACGCTCCTCACATATTCTCCTCGACGCCTACTCCCCTCTCATATCCTCCTCTCTCAGCGACAATGTGGTCGTGACGGTCCTATTGGTTAAATGTGGCGGTGGAGCGGAATGTCCCATCGCAGACGCCACACAACAACAGTGTGAACCCTCCCCTCAGTGCACTAGCCGCCGGCTACTCCTCCCACAGCGGAGGATCTGGCGAACGCGGCCCTGATGGCGCATCTCGTGGCACTGAGGCGACTGTGTGGGACCTAGGCTCCTGTTCCGAGTGAAGGAGGAGGAGAACGCCATCCCGGCCAACCTAGCCCGCCTCCTTGTTCGGGTGAACGATGTAGTCCCCGTCGCGGCCGAGACAGAGGCGGAGACGGAGCCCGAGGGCCTGGTCCACGCCATGCTCGATCTCACAACCCTCCAAGCATGTAACGAGATGCGGGACCTCAGACTCACATCTGAAGAGAGCAAGCTGCCGCTTGTGAGTCCAAGCCCTACGTGTGGATGCATGATATCTTGCCCGACAAGGAGGAGGTGGACCATGACGATGACGATAGCGCCGATTAGATGGCACCGACCACCGACTAGCGTAAGTAGTCTAGGTAGGAGTGTCGCCTGAATAGCCATGTTTCTAATATAAAAAATGTCCTTTAATGACATTTGTAGTCACTAATTATATTTAAATGCGACGCATTTTGGCCAATATTATAATTCCATTTAATTTAGCATGTTCAAACTTGTGTTTGGTATGTTAATTTCAGCTTTAATTGCCCCTACATATGAAGGCTGTATTTGCCGACTTGGTGTTTTTGCACCGCCGCACCGGAGTGTGCTTTATATCCTATATGATGATCGCCGATACAGCAACTTTGTTGGAATTGTTCTTAGAGCATCTATAGCCGGGAGTTCAAACCCGTTTCATACGTCCGAGCGGGCCCGATCACATGAAATTTTGACCCACCTCATAGTGCCGGCGCCCCTGTAGAGTACGTAGTCCCAACACGGCAACGCGTGAGCGGTCGGTTGGCCGCGTGGTGCAACCTTGGTGTAGCTTTCATTCGATGGATCAACTAATGAATACGCATGTGGTAGCTATAGATACGGGTATAGCTTCCATGGCATAGCATGTGCACTTACCGACGTACGTATGCTATGCATTAACATACGCTGCAACATTTGGTAGGAATGAATGGCCAACAACATAACAGTGTCGATGTGTACGTGCACTAGCTATCAATGTGTATGCAATGCCCTGCAGAGGCAAGTATTTGCTGCACAGAAGCAAATTTAAAACGAACATTGGCAAGCATATCTTCAAGACCTTAGGTTTCACAGCATAAAAAACGAACCACTACTACTTAGGGCATGTATAATGATTGATAAAATAATTTTATTTTAAATCTTGCATTTCATTTAGAGATGACAAAATAAAATGTCTACAAACAATGGGTCATCTCTTAGCCTTATCTTCAATAACTAGCTATTCCTAAAAACATGGTAAGACATATTGTGCTAAGAGATCATCTCTTGTCTTCTTTTAAATAAGAGAAGACAAGTCTTTTCTTATGAGTTCTCTCTTCTTCACCTCATCATTTATCTTACACGACACTCCTAAAATAGTACCATTGTATATGCTCTTATGCACGTGGGCAAGAGGGATAAGATTGATCACAGACAGTGGCCATGCATCAACTGGGAATTGTACAAGTCAACACCAAATAAACAAGTTCTAAGCCCTCAAAAAACCAACAAATATGTTATAATTCCTGAAAAAATTCCGACCTAAGGAATACTTGCACATACTACTAGCTTTTAACCGGCACATGTAAAACCTACTTAACATTTTTTTTCACAAATTAAGCTCATTCACCTATCCCTGAATAAGAAATGTACTGCTTTGACCTGCTCCCTATGCTACTAAATACTCCCTCTGTTCACAAATATAAGTCTTTATAGAGATTTCAACTGATGACTACATACGGAGTAAAATGAGTGAATCTACACTTTAAAATATATCTACATATATCCACATGTTGTAGTCCATTTAAAATGTCTAAAAAGACTTTATATTTAGGAACGGAGGGAGTACAACAAGTTAAGCCATGCATAAGTGCAGCTTTGAGCTGCCTTTTCTATATCAAAATATTGTAAAATAAGTTCAAGAAGATGTATTTTGGTTTTCAAAAGATCTTTCTTGAGTAAGCATATATGACTAAACCACAACATAGTTTATATGAACCCATTCCAACATCTTCAAGCTAAAAAAGACATTTAGGATAAGTTAACAAACGCAAACATATTATATATATATCAATATATATATCATGTTGATCTGATGATCAGCATCTTTGCCTAGAAAGCTTCACAGAAGGATGCATTAATAAACCAAAGCACTAGATATATTATATAAATATAAAATAAAACAAAGCCCTAGGGGGTTCTCTTCAGTCCTCACCAGAGTTTAAGTCAATACCCGAACCACCACATCAGCTAGTTTAAGCAGCGGCAAATTAAAATGCAGGCATGCCTAGCGCGAGGTTCGTTCTTGACTTAATCCCTAATTCGCATCTCGCCCCGTTCATTTCCTCTATGAAATACTAATTCGATCTCCACACTTTAATTTATTTGTATCCCAAGAAGCCTCTATGATAATCCGAAATCTCGCCTGAAATCTTCTTCTTGTTCTTCTTCCTCTAGCTTTGTGATCTTACACGACCTGATCGAGCTAGTTAGACATTTGAAATGGCATCCGGCCGGTGCTGTATCGGTGTGTTGGCCGGAATCCATGTCAAATGCCCGCTAGCCATGGAGCTAGGGCGAGATGATGCTGGCCTGCAGGGCGGACTTGATCTTCTGGATGGTGCAGGAGAGCAGGTTGCTGACGGTGTCGACCGACTCCACGGTGAGCTTCGCCGTCGGCAGGTTATTGACCAGTATCTGGAACGCCACGGTGACGAGCGAGCCGGGGCTGTTGTTGCTGCTGCCGCCATGAGCGTTGGGCGACGAGCCCTGGGAAGAAGGGTCAGTAGCCGCGGCCGGCGCGGTGTGGCCGTCGGGGAGGATGGCAAAGCCGGAGGGCAGCAGGGAGACGTAGGCCGAGTCGCCGCCGCCCATGACGACGTGCATGGACTGCACGTCCACCGGCGCGTACACCACCAGCGAGCCGGACGCGTCGGTGCACGTCTCCTGCAGGATGAGCATGTTGTTCTGGTTCCCGCTCGTCGCCTGCAAGCAAATGAAGCAATATCGGTGACATGCATCAGCCAGCAGGAACTTATAGTTGTACAGTTGTACCATATGTGGACAGTCCTCGCAAGCATTTAAATTGTCAACTTAATTAGGGTACATAGTAAAAAAATAACTGAAAGTGTAACATTTATTTGCTTAAGACCTCCAACAAACTAGGAGTGGTTCGAATTATAACTAGTAAGATCGTACATTCAACTGCTTTCTTTCACTGTGTTAAATTTGTTTGCGGTACAAACCTATTAGTCCCTCTGCACACTAATGTAAGGCGTTTTTGCAGCTCAAATTGAACTGTAAAACCGTCATATATTAGTGTAGGGAGGTAGTATTATCGAAGGGAAAGGGAGGTCTTAAAAAAAGTGGCAAATATCTGTATTAGCAATTTAGGAGAAAACTGGAAAACTGTGCATAGTCTCAACTTATTTTTGTTAGGTAAATTCAAAGTGTTTTGCTTTAGCCAATCATGCTAGTAGAATCCTGGTGTGTACTTGAGATCAAAAGGGAATCCTGGTGTACTTGGTGTCAACCTCATGGTTCTAAGAACCAGGATATTGCCAAGCCGCTTTACAAAGAAATCAAATAACAGATGAAAAAGATACTTGTCATGGATCTTTGAAAAGTATAGAAGAAAGATAAAGCCAATATTGACAGCTTTGGTGGGCATGCATGCAAGAGAGGACAAGGGCAGATAGGCTGCATGGCTACATGCAAGCATGCCCCCAAAAGGAGGGAAAAGCTAACAGCTACTAGCTTTCTATCACAATTGTCAACCCTACTACTACCCCCCACCCCCGGACCCCGGTTCTGTAGCCAAGAACAATAATTTCTTGGAAGCTTTCTCCGTCGTCCTCTTCCTCCTGTCACTGTGCCCCCCAACCCATGCATTTGCCAATATGGCCATGAAACCTGCATCATGCCAGTTCATGCTAGTACAGTCCTACTCCATGGGGTAGTACGAGAGGTAGAGGAGTGCTTGACTTCTTGACAAACTATTCATCATTAACTATCTCCCTCCATTGTTTAGGTTGCAAGGAGTTCTGTCAGTTTAATTGCTATTTACTAACTAGTACTAGTTAATGTTAGATGCACAGATGCTTTAATGTTACGTAAAAATCAACAAGTGTCAGAAGACACTGAGATTAATTATGAGGAACAGAAAAGTTCAGAAGGAACTGAGATGTGTCATGTGTGGAGAGGAAATGAGAAATGATGCAAGGTATGATGTACTGTACTTACGTTAGGACGGAGGAGGGAGACGGCGTTGCCGTGGTGCTGGCCCTTGGCGATGTGGTCCATCTCCTGCATGGCCTCGCCGTTGGCGAGGATGTCCCACTCTCCGCGGCGCTGTTCGTCGCGGAGGTAGTCGAAGACGCGCTGCGGCGGCGTGCCGGGGAGCCGCACGGAGGTGGTGGCGCTGAGCACGACGCCAGGGGGCTCGCCGGGCGCGCCCACGCTCTGCCTGGCCATCATCCTTACCTTGTCCTCCCCGCCGGCCGGGTCCCGTCCGCCGGCGCCCTCAACGCGCCACTCGTCCAGGCGGCGCCACTTCTGCGCGGCCGTGGCGCACACGCCAGCGCAAAAGTTGTCGGCCATCCGCTGCGCCAGCCTGAGCATGCAGCGGCGCCCCGCCGGTGAGATGGGCTCGTGGCGGTCGCCGTGGTTGGGGTGCGGGTTGGAGCATAGGATGGCGTGGTACTCGCACTGGCGCTGCAGCGAGGCGAGCCAGCGGCGCGCGCCGAGGGCTTGGCCGGAGCGGAGCAGCGGGCGGTACAGCTCGTGCACCGCCGCCTCGTCGTACTCGGCGTGAACCACCCACGTGACCTGCACAGTACGTAGCACAGCGTCAGCACGTAGTTACACTTACCACGGGCAGCCTCTCACCGAATGCAGCTTCGCTTTCCCCGCTGGCTTCGGCCACTTGCCGCGACAAGGCAGTAATGGCGGCTGCCGGCGCACGCGCGGTGCCGGCCGGGCCGCTAGCTGGTCACGCACAGTAGCAAAGTAATAGTAAATCCGGCGTGCGTGTAACAAATGGCGTCGCTCACTGGCTGAAGCAAGAGGACAAGCCGCGCGGCGTAGACACGGCCACGAGCGACAACAGCCAGCCTGCAACTGCATGCTACGTATCTGATCGCCCATGATATCACCGGAGCATAGCGGAGGGACCGGAGATTCAGAAGAAGCCCAGTTGACCACTGCAAATGCAAAGCCCTAGCTAAACACACTGCGCTGCTGCAGTCGCAACCACATGGAGATAAGTAGAAAAATAATAACAGGCATGCATATGGCGAACACGAGACGCGCAGTACAGTGGCTGGCGATCAGATCGTGCACGCATAGACATAATCTGCGACGTAGATATGCTTAGGTTTGGAGCTGAGCGTCGACCACACGGCAGGGGGGCACGTGGGGTGTCAACAGGCCGCAACTGTGTCATTACTCATTACCAGCATGGATCATGCACAATAAGGGATGAACCCTCCCATGATTGATTATATTAAGCTGGACTAGTGTAGTGTAGTAGTCTATAGTTGTATCAGCAGCCAAGGAACCCTAAAATACTGGATCTGTCGACTAGCCGGGCATTTCGCGCGCACGGATGGAAGCATCGAAACAGTTGAAAATTGCTTGCCCCGGGAAGCGAAAACAATGGCGATCAGTCGTCGCAGGCGGCACGGGAACCAACTGATCCTATGCACGCACGCACGTCCCGGCCCGTCGTCACGCGGGACGGGAGCATTGACTTGCGGGAAATGGCCTTGGATTCACCTTCGTCCACGTCCTTCTCTGAGAGCATAGAATACTGGGCCGCGCTGCGTGTACGTGCGTGCGCGCGCGCGGCGTTAATGTGGGCGGCCGACTGGCTGACTGCCGCCACATGCCGACGCGCCGTGCGGCAATCAAGGCGAAAGGACTGATCGTGGTTCATGGGCTGGTGGTGGCTGTGGCGGCCGTGCGGAGTTACGCCGGCCGAGGGAGCAGGACGAGTGGACGACGGTACGGGTGGCGCGTTAGTTCGACCGGTGGGTGGATGGGAGAGCGGGACGGACGGGTTGGTTACGTACCTTGGCGTAGCCGTTCTGCATGTCCTCGACGATGCAGCCGGAGGGGAGGAGACGGCAGCCCATGTACCCTGCCGGGCCGGCGCCGGTGCCGGAGTCAGGGCGGAGAACGCCGTCCACCGAGACGTCCACGATGACCCACAGCCCGTCGGCGTGCTGCTTGCAGAAGCGCAGGAACGTCACCTCCCTGATCGGCACCAGCGGCGACAGTACCTGCAGCTCCGCGCGCATCTGCACACGGCATAACGTCAGTACGTCGCAGGAGCGAGAGAGCGAGCTCAAGTTAGGCTGGCCGCGAGGTGGAGCTAGGATGAAACGGGAGTGCATGGTCACCAGTTGGATTGAGCCGCTGCGGGTGCCGCCCATGCCGCTCGAGATGATCTCCATCGTGCTCGCCCTCGCCACCACGCACGGGAACATCTCCGACCACCGAGCCTGCAGCATTGCACCGATTAGCTCTTGTGTTTCTCCATGAAGCACCGCTAGTGTCTATGTTAATGGCAATGCGCACCTCGTTCATGAGGCTGTTGACGAGGTCGACGCTGTTGATGATGGCGATACCGACCTCGCGGGTGGCCTCGGAGACGTAGCCGGCGGGGCTGGGGCCGAGCACGCGGGCGAACGCGCGCCGGTACTCGTCGAAGTTGAGCGTCTCCAGCCCAATATCCAGACTGGGCTGCCACAGCGGGTCGTCCACCTGCGTCACCTTCACCAGCTCCTCCATGGCCGCCAGCCCGAGCTCCAGGAGCGCGCCGCGGTCGATGGCGACGCCTTCGCCGCCGAGGCCGTCGTCGAGGCCGCCGCCCATGATGCCAGCGGGCAGGCGCATGGCCGCCGAGCCGCCGCCCATGAGGTCGGGGATGGACTGCATTCCCATTCCCATGAAGCCATTGTTGCTGCCGACGGCGAGGTCGAGGCCGGAGCAGAGGGAGGAGGGCAGGCTCAGCGGCGAGGAGATGGCGGAGACGGGGCGGCCGAGGAACTTGCCGGCGAGCGCGCAGACGCGGTCCAGCTCGTCCTTGAGGCGCGAGTTCTCGATGCGCAGGTGCTGCTCCTCCAGCGACACCTCCCCGAGCACGGCCGCGCCGCCGCAGTTGCCGCAGGTGGGGCTCCGCATCGCCTCCCGGATCGTCATGTTCTCCGTCCGCAGCTTGTCGTTCTCCTGCCGCAGCAGCGCGTTCTCGTGCCGCTCGATCTGCGTCTGCAACCAACCCACAGGAGCACGATTACCAAAAAAGAAGAAGGAACTGATTCTTCTTGGCCTAGCTCGTCACATCAACCGACACGTCGCACCAAAGATAGAAGATTGTTCTGACTGACAGTTCGAACCTTCATCTGGGTGCGGCGATTCTGGAACCAGAACTTGACCTGGCGGCTCTCCAGGTTGAGCCGCCGGCTGAGCTCCATCCGCTGCTTCTCGTCGGGGTGTGGGCACTCCTTGAAGACGCTGCGCCAAAATGAATCAGTCAAGCACTTGCGAATTTAGGGCTAGATAGAAAGTAGACCAAGAACCTGCGAGAATTGCAATTGCTTACGCTTCGAGCTCTTGGATTTGCTGCGGCGTGTGGCGGTGGTAGCGCTTCTTCTTCTTGCGCGGGTTGCTGTTGTCGGGGTCGAGCTCGTCGGCGGAGGCGCCGTCCAGGTTGTCGCTGCCGGAGCGGCTGTCGTTCTCGTCCTCCCGCGCGCGGCCCAGCGAGTCGCCGTCGCCGCCGCTCCCCGTGCTCCCCATGAAAGCGCCGCCAAGCTGACCTCCGCCCTCCATGTTCGTCTGCTAATTAAACCGATTAAAATCCAAGGCAATTAAACACGGCAAAGAAGAGAAACTGGCCAATTAATTAAGGCCAATAAACACGCAGTGGTATTGAGCGCATGAACGGCCGGGTGGTAGTATAGAATATAGCATACCAGGCCGAGGGAGAGGCCGGTGGAGGAGGCGAAGCCACCGCCGCCTGCGCCGGCGCCGGGCCTGGGGATGGGCGGCGGGGCGAGGAGGCGGCCGGGGTTGTGCATGCCGGGGCCGCCCCCGCCGGCGTCGTAGGAGAAGACGCCGGAGCCGGCGCCGTCGAACATGCCGCCGAAGCTCATCTACGACCCCAAGCGACAGACAAAGACTCCCCGGCTGTGGTTTTCTTTTCTAGGACTGACGACTGACTGAAATCTCTCCCGCTATCCCGAGAATTGATCCTGCTACCCGCCCCTGCGGCTGCAGGCGGGAAGGAAAGCCGATCCCCTCAGATCCCGACGATTGATTGCGTTGTTTTTATGAGGAAAGAGGAGGGCTAGGCGTGCATTAAAATAGCAGGAAGGGGCTATACATGGCATGGCGGGCGCGGGGACGGAAGGGAACCATGGCGCCCGGTGCAAACAAGGAAAGAATCGCGACGTGGAATCCCTAGTAGTCTACCAACAGCGCTTCTGACTTCGCCCCTTCCTTCCCGACCCCAGAGATACTATCACCAGTCTCCCTCCCTCGGCCGCCGGCGGCGATGGCGACGAACGAGCGAACGAATTCAAACTGAATACCAACAAACGGCGCGCCCCTCGGTCAAGGAGAAGGAACTCGTGGAGGAAGAAGAGGAAGAGGAGGAGGAGAGTGGGAGATGGGAGGAGAAGGGTTGGGAGGCTGGCAGCTCCGGCTATGGATATAACGAAGCCAGGCAGGGCAGACAGCGTTGGTGTTAGATAAAGCCGGACATGTGGCGAGCAGATAAAACGGTTCTGTTAAGAGAGCTCAAACAAATATCATCGTCGTCTCGTCGCCATGTAAACCCGTGGAAGAAAATGGCGACGGAAACCAACAAAAAATCAAGTGGGGCTGACTCGCACACGGGGCTAGGGCTGGGCGGAGCGACGCGAGAGTCAAATGGCCCCCACCGCCGGCGGTACGTACGCTACCGACACCGGTGGCCGTAGCGGAGCAGCTCCGGCTCGCTCCGTACGCGCAGGCAGGGATCTGGCACGCACGCACGCACGCAGCACGGATCTTTTTAGGGAGGAGTTAGTAGGAATTACCTCGAGATTAATTACCGGGCTGGCCTCGGCGGTGGCTCGCTCGCTGTCAGCCAGCCGTGGTGGCGAGAGGGAGCGGAGGAGGTGGAGGTGGGAAAAGGAGGTGCGTGAGTCGTGACGGGGACTTGTCACGGGTGGGTCACCTTTTCGGATCGGGCGCCCGTACGCACGGTCCCCCTCCCCTCGTCGTGGAGAATGCAGGATGGATCGACCGATGGATGGAGGTGGTGGCGCACCGCACGGGGTGAACTGTGAAGGTGGAGTAAACCCAACCGATGGGAGGGAGAGGGAGACCATAAATGGAGGGGAGGTGGCGGTGGGGTGGGGTGGGGTGTCTCTGGCTGGTGTAACGTCCGTCCCGTCCGGCGGCTCCGCCCGGCCCGGCTGGCATCCGCAACGGCAACCGGCGCGCAGTAAATGCCGCGGGCGGGCGGGCGGGCTGGGCTGGGCTGGCGCCGTGCCACGGCACGGGGCGTGGCGGTGGTGGTTCGTTCGGTGAGGGCGCCGCCGTATTAATTCATTGCTGCGTCCGTCCGTCCGTCCAGCCAGCCAGCCAGCGCGCGCGCTTCAGCTGGCCGGGCGTCATCGACGTCTCGTGCGATCGTCGTCGCCGTGCACGCGCGCGCGAAGGGACGTGCATGGACTGTGTACGTACGCCCTCGACGTTAATTTTCCCGCTGAGCTCCGTCCACCGGTCGATTCATTCCACGTATGTATGGGCTGCTAATTGGCATCTGTGTGTTCTTTCTTTCTGTGGGTTCCCTTGGTTATAAAATAAATCCACGAAAGCGTTCTTCTAACTCAGAGCTCAAATGTTATTGTTATGAACAATATTTCTTCAAGAATTATTAAAAACAATTCAAAACATTTTGACTTTTTTTTTGGGTGTGGCTAGGTCTCAGTCGACTAAGATTTAGTATCAGTTAAGTGACATTACATGCAAGAGGGCAAAGGAAAAAGTGAAAAGAAAATTTTACACGAATCTCATTGTAAGATCTTACAGATATAGTATCGACTAAGACTAAGTAAAACTGTTTCTTTTTACAGCAAACATTGTTTAGTTGTGTGCCTGTGTCAGAAAATTTGTGATGAGATCATGTTCGCTATGGTCAAAAAAAGTTTCTTTAAGCATTCCATTTGTTTGTTTTTTTTTTGGCCAGAGCATGAGGAATGTTTTTCCTTCATGAAAATTTGCATAAATATAGAAAATTCAACAATGTTTGTTGCCAAATTTTTTTTTTTTGAACTATTTTTTCCGTTTTACCGTTCACAAGGGTGCATTTAAGCTTGAGTGTGTAAACTGCATGTCCAGTAAACCGCAGTTCTAGTTTGGTTTGATGCTGAATTGTTCTATGGGAATGTGATACTTAATTTTGGCACAAAAATGTGTATTTATGTTACTGCCATGTTCCTATTCTTTAATGACTTATAATGAGAATGCTAAGGCTGGTTGTAGTAGGGAGTATCATACACTAGTAGCATATGATACTACATCCATATTACTAGGCCATATATGTGCTACACAAACTCCCTTGACTGAGATTTAACCATATACGTGCCAACATATACTAGTATCATACATATGATACTAGTGCATGACATGTAATAGCATAACATTTATTATGATATGGTATCTACCTATGTTACTATGGGGGTGTTTGGTTCAGGGACTTTTTAGTCCCAGAGACTAGAAAAAGTCCCTAAAAAGTCTCTACGAACCAAACGGGAGGGATTTTTTTTACAGGGACTAGAAAAAGACTCTACTAGAGAGTCTTTTTTGATTAGTCCCTAGGACTAAAAAAAGTCCTAAGACTTCTGAACCAAACACCCCCTATAACCCTTCTCTCTCTCTTTCTTCTTTAATTGTCTGTCACATAAGCATGTTTATGAGTCCCAAGCGCATCATACCGATTAAGTTACCCCCACTATGGCCAGCCTAAAATCTGCACGGCGATGTACCAGTGTTCGTTTTTTGGGACAAGTGTGTGTACTCTGCTGTTATGCCGATGACTCTACGCACTAACAACCC
>NC_041388.1:529633194-529633835 GCF_002162155.2 Triticum dicoccoides
TTGACGCTACACATGGGAGGCTTGGAGGTGATGATGGTGAGTAGCATGGCACCTATATAGACTCAATGGTTGGTCTGGTACGAGATGAAACGGCCATAGCACCACCCACTATAGAACTAGTGAACGCGGGGTGCCTTGTAAAGGAATGTCTTTTCGATGATTACCGTAATTAGCTTGTGTCCCCGAGGAGAAGAGGAAAAAATGGGATCCGATTTTGGGCTCTGACAAGGATCCTGAGTCGAGGAAGAAGAGACATATCCTTTGTTAAGCTAATGGAACCTTATTTGGTATGACCGCAAGGCATAAGAGGGGAAAAGGGAGGTTGCATAAGGATCATGAGTGGAAGAAAAAGAGACATATCCTGGGGGAGGACAGGTGACCTTGATGCGGTAGATTGTTTCATGGCACGAGTCAAGACATCCAGGCGCTGTTTTGAGCCAACTGTTGACACTAGATTTTGACACGGCCAAAAACTTAATTAAGATGGCCTCAAATGTAGAAGTGTTCAAAGTGAGAAAGTTCTGTATCGTCAAAAGGAGAAACTTTCATATTTGGGCCATAGCCATCCGGTCTCATCTCTAAGGCCGAAGTTGTATTTCAAGTACTCAGATTTTGTATTCAGAACACTATTCGGCTGATTA
>NC_041388.1:529634053-529662350 GCF_002162155.2 Triticum dicoccoides
GAGAAATGTTTCTACACGGATTGTCTTCGTCTCGTCGAGACGACCGATTTCGATATAAAAACGTCTAAATCAGAGTTCGTATGCAAAATTTAAAGCCAAAATAGTGTGCTGCATAAGTTTGCCCCGGAAGTTCCGGGCAAAACTTCTGGGGAGGTTCCGGGCTAAACCGAAAGTTTGCACGCGGTGCGCCTCGAAAACTGGAATTTTAACATTGTTTGCAGATTTGTAGGGCCGATTTTGACATCAAGATGACCTCGGATAAGTGATCAACTGAAGAGTTTCTCTCCATAGCAAGATCTACAACTTTTCTTTTGGGACCATCGTCATCCGAAGTAGTATACGACCTGCAGATTCAATGCAAGAGGGCTACTTGATATAATTTCAGCCCGGAAGTTCCGGGCCAGACCGGAAGTTCCGGCCCTCGTAGTCCGAGTTAGGGTAACTTTTGATGATTTGGACGTGATTTGAGTCCTTTTCTTGTACGGAAAATCCAGCCGCCTCATATATATGTAAGGGTGATGACCGATTGAAGAACAACACCCACTCGAACAAATCATCTACAACTTTTTACCTTTACCTTTATCTCTCTCCCTTGTTTTTCTTTTTCCTCGTTTTTCGTTCGTTCTTCTTGTTGCAGGGCGGCGAACCTCGAGGCCCTAGGGGCGGTCAGGCCGACCTAGGGCGCGTGGGGTTTCGGGTCTACAAATGCGCCCGCCAAATTTGTCTTCTGTACCGCGCTTTCGGCGGGTCTCCTTCAACGTGAGCTGCGGTGCATCACCCCCGGCGTCGAGGGTGCACGATGACGTGTTCGTGTGCGAACACCAACATATATGTGCTCCACAAATTCCCCTGCCAAACCGAGCTAGGCCAGGTTTCGAGAACTTATCTAGTGCACCAGGTGCTCGAATGCTCACTAAAAGTTGTCAAAATCCTCAAAGTAATCCATGGAATGGTCAGAAAATACATAAACTATATTTTGAAAATTCAAAACGAAATTCAGTTGAAGGTTTTCTTTTGAAACAAGGTACAAACACAAACTTTCACATGTATGCATGCGCGCGCGCACACACACTCATGCCTATGAATACATGTACTCACAACCTAATCCAATGAGCACCTCTCTTGACGGAGCCGACATACCTTAAATTATTGATCAAAGCTCAAAAAAAAAAGCTATTTGGTGTTTATGGGCTCAAATCAGTGCCCAGTCTGCATTAACTAGTTTTCATAGCATAATTTGTGTAATGTTTCCTAAATAGTGAGTTAAATCTTAAATTGCAAATTGTGTCTATGCAAGGAACTTTTTCTAGTATTGTTCAGAACTTTCTGGGAGGGTTTTCGAGCCAGTGAAAGAAGAGGATAGGTGCAAAACACCGATATGTTGTTGGTCAATGCTCACTACTCCATCTGATCACAAATACGATATGTTTTGGATATTTTAACATGCACAGACTAAAATGAGTATACAAGCACACTAAAACGTGTATATATACATTTTATTCACAAACACATTAGAACATCTTATATTTATGAACGGAGGGAGTAATTCATAGCGTGCGGGGAAGGCTGGAACAATAGTGTGCGGGGAAGGCTGGAACAATAGCACAGCATTCCCAGATATGTTGGCCCCTACGCGGTAATGTTCCCATATTGAGATGTGCCAGTAGCAAGCCTCCATCAGGGATGCCGATCAAGCCCATATGCCCCGAATTATGTTTCTCTAATTATGGTGCGTGGATCCCAGCTCCTAAATGTGGCCGTTTCAATTGTCGCAATAAAAACCCTGGATGATGACCCGGTCGCGTTCTGCAGGTTTTCATTAATTGGGTTTATAACTCTGTAGATGATGCGCCAATGCACGAGTAATTACCCATGAATGTGACTGTTTCCATTGATTATCGTGTTTATTATGACTCCAGTGATTACTGCTGACTGACTAGGGCGCTCAGACGTGAAGGCCATTGCATGTGGCACGACATGACACATCACATGCCCGATTTTTATGGCCTGCGCTGCTGCTTTGCAGATTCAATTCATGCCGCGTTTTATGACGACCCCTAGCCTCACTGGGGAAGCTTGATGTGTCGCGCGTACGCTGGCCGCTGGCGCTTGTACGTCGAACAACCGAGCAGATGCACAGTGCACGCAGATGAACGCTGAGGTTTGATACTATCAAAATTTTCACTGCTACGCCTGCAGGCATTTAGTGGCACTATAAGGGCCACATTTACGCGCGGTGTACTTTTCCTGGACCCAGGTTTGAAATTGTCATTTAAATTCGTCGCTGGATGATATGGTTATTACTAAGTGCTAGTAATAACTTCGGCATGTTCTTCCAAAGTTAATGTGTGGTCTGGTGTTTCTGAACACACGCTCTATCTCTGTCTTGAGCGTAAATGGGGTGTGGGAGCCTGCGACTTGATGGTCTTAATGGAATGGAAGGGCAATAAACCGCATGGAAAGGTCCGAGCGTATCTCTCTCAGGAGGAGCTAGCTAGGCGATGTGTTATTCGTGACAAAGAAGAAGAAGCCAGAACCCAGAATGGAGTTATGCTACTAATAACTCGGGCATGTTCTCCAGGGTTAAGGCTGGTCATAATGGGCAAGAACATAGTCTAGTAACTTACACATTTCCCTAGACTATGTTACTACCTTCACAGTGGGTAGAAACATCTATGTAGTGTCATGCAATAATGTATTTATTAGGTTATAGACTCATTGTTTCTTGGAGTGTGTGATGTTCCGGTAACTTAGCTATTACTAGTTACCACAAGCACCTCTCTCTTCATTAAATATGTGACACATAAGTAAAGTTGTATTGAAGTGTGTGATGTTACTCCTAAGTTTCTCCCCATTATGACCAGCCTAATGTGGTGTCAGGTCCGGGTTCTCTGAAACCGCACATTATGTTGCGTGTAAACGGGCCGTGTGACTCTGCGAGGTTTTAATGGAAAAGCAGTGAGCTGCACTGCACGGTGTCATCAGATCTTATAGCTTTCACCACCAAGCATATGGAGACATGCATGCATGCATGCAAGGATGCGGCAGCAACGGCCGTTTGATCCTCTAGCTCGATCGTCTTGCGCGCGCTCGAGCGTGTGTCGGTCTCTCTCTGTGTGTGTGGACGCGCGGGCATTATCTTGCGTGTTAGTGGCATGTGCGAGCCTGCGGCTTGTTCGTAGGTCTTGAGGGCACTGCACGGCATGATCAGGGCTGCTTTATCGCTTTCACCGCCAGGCATGCATATGGAGTCATGTTCATCTCGACTGTAAATGGACTGTGCGAGCCTGTGACGCGGCCGCACTGCACAGCATCACCAGAGGTTAGCTAGCTAGCTAGCTACTACACCTATCAAAAAGGTCTTGTGATTTGGGACAGAGGAAGTAGCTGATTGTATACGGCTCGCCATGCACGGAGTCGGGCGTGCAGCGGCGGCCGGCCGGTTGATCGCCGTTCGACGCTCGGCCGCTGTCTTTGTCGGCGCATTGAAGCCGGCCGGGCAGTTTGGCGATCCGACGCATGCAGATTGCAGGCGTGCGCGTACGTAACGTACGTAGTACTCGCCTAGCTACTCCCATGAACTGACGCGACGTACGTCGGCGAGGCGAGGCGTATGGTCGATATCAACGAAGACGGCGGCGATGAGCTATGGCTAGCAGCTAGTGTAACTAAGATGCAGCTAGGATGGTTGCGCAATAAAAACGGGATGGGAAACGGTGATGGGATCGCGTACGTACGCCGGCCGTCGTCTCCGAGGTATTTTCTCGCTGGGTCTCTCGTACGTTTCGCGGTGGCTGGTGGTGTGTGCGCCCCATGATGTACGTGCTGCCAAGTATAGGATCCAAGAAGAATCCAAGGTGTCCACCGGATCGTCGAGTGTTAAAGCAAGAAATCGTAGAACTACTCTGTGCTTGCGTTGCGTACGTTCAGAGAGCAACGGCAGACGATCGAGCGATGTAGTATACCGTATATGTATTTTTTTTCATGGTAATACGTGTTTTATTTATATTATATAAGAGCCATGGTACAAGCCACGTGCACACTAACACAAAAATGAAAAGACAATAAAACGCTAGCTTTTACGCACAAGAACAACAGCCAAGAAAAAGAATTACAATCAAGAGCAAAAAATTCTCTCCTTGATATCAACGTCCTTCACCTGCCTTGGCATCAGCACCACCACAACCATCAAAGAAAAGAAAAATGAATCATCTTCTCTCGACGCAGCTCATGCTGTCACCGTCAGGCATATACTTCCTTCGTTTCTAAGTATAAATCTTTGTAAAAAATTTATTATGGACCATAAAATGAATGAATATACACTCTAAAATGCATCTATATATATCCGTATGCAGTTTATAATAAAATCTCTACAAAAAATTATATTTAGAAATATAGGAAGTACGTTAGAAGGAAAAATGAAAGTTTATAACGTACGCTGGTTTATATGCGTGTGCTACGTTCGGAGTTGGGAGAGTTCCACTGGAACTGAACAAGTGCATGTGCATACACACACAAGCGCAGGGGCATCTCCAACGCTCACCTCACCTTCCCGCAACCGTCTGAAGAGAGACCCCGACGCATTTTACCATTGGTCCGCGGAGCAGTCTGACTGTATGTTCTTCACAAACCGGAAGTAAAAGGGGATGTTTCGTTGGTGTCCGAAGCACTGCCACGCACATGTCCGTCACTTTTGTCCTACCCACAAATATACTTTGCCCCCACATACCCTTCCACATGAAACGTTTGCCGCACAACCATGTCGGTGTGCGATGTCTAGAGCGTCAATGTCTCGTTAGTGCCATCCCAGAAGCAGGCGTGACCTTTCACTGGAGCCGACGTTAAAGCAGCACGGCGGTCGAGAACACCGCCCACTCTCCACACTTGTTTCTGTGTCAAAGAAGCGTGACCGGAGGAGTCTCTACAGTTGTGCACCACAATCATATCGGCTCCTGTCTGTCCGCTTACAAGCACTAAATTGACGCGGAGACAACAAAACCTAGTCTGCGCCAACATTAACATACCACGCCGTGTGTCCCGACCGGTGCCCGCTATTTAAACGATGCCTCCTAACCAGTCACGACCAGCACCACCGCACCACATCTGCGAGATCTGGAGCTATGTTAGAGAGCATGTCGGCGCTGTAGAAGCAAGAGGCTAGCAGGCCCGTCATGCTCGATGGAATAAGGTTGGCTTGTCGGCTATCTCGTCGGAGGTCAACGACGAGGACCAGATGATGGAGGACGCACCCGACGACGAGCCGGCGCCCCTGTCCGCGGAACTGCAACCGATGCTGCGTGTGTCGGCATTCAGTCAAGCGCGTGGCGAGCCACAACCTCGAGTTCCTTGACGAGCACCATCTATCCTAAACCCTAAACCCTAAACCCTAAACTTTAACCCTAAACCCTAAACCCTACTAAGGGGCAAATCATCGGCGAGCAAACGAGCGTCAATGCTGTCGCGGGCATGGTTTGCGGAGGATGTGGGCTTCCTCGATGAGCAGCGAGTGATGTACAAGTCCATGCGGAGCGCCCGCGACATCCGGTGTGAGCGATGGTGGTTGCATGGTCTGCAGGCGGAGAGAGACGCCATGTTCGCGGAGATCGACGGAAGGTGGCCAGAGAGGAGGCATAGGTTATCATGAAAGTCAACAGATCCTCGTTTGTCGGGCTGCTATCGCGGTTTGCGCCCCGCCGCCACGACCATGAGGCCGATACGTCAACGTGCAGTGTTGTCGACAAGGCGGACTCAGGCGAGGAAGAGTAGCACACGGGGCGCCGCGGCAACTTGGGTCTGAGGAAGGCCACTACTATTCTTTCCCTCCCGCATCTTCACTTCCAGGGGCTCATGGCCGCGCGGTGAGCTTGCTGGACATAGGGAAGACATGTCATGAGAACCGGGAGACGTTGCCGTCGATCATTTAGACTAGTTTAAAAAGCTTAGCCCGCTATAATTTAGTTGAAATATGTAAAAAAAATGTAACGATTTTGATTCGGTTTAGATGAAAATCATCCAGTTTGCATGAAATTCATCCGGTTTATTCAAATTTGCTTTGAAATATATACGGGTATGATTGGATGGTTGGCTTCCACATTCATATCCGCATACTGATCTGGACCAGTCCATAGACAAATAACATGTCTATTTTTAGAGGTCCGTGTTGATGCTGCCCTAACGAATTTCGTTGGCCATGAATATGTGACGCGCCAGGGCCTCTTACACTTCTGCTACTCGGCGCACAACCATTTCAGCATTACGTGGCGAATGGGCTGGCCCATCTAGCTCTTTATCACAGGTTTCCCCCGGTTTTCTGGGCGGTTCTTCTTGTGGTTTTACCTGGCATGGTTTTTACACAGCTTTTCTTTTTCTTTTTTATTATTTGTTTAGTTTTCTTTCTTTTCTTTTCCTTTTTCATTATGTTTTATTTAAACACGTGATTTTTTAAAATTCGAAAACCTTTTGCAAATTCATGAGCTTCTATTAAATTCATGGAATTTTTTCTACTTTATGAGCTATTTTACTTTCAAATTATTGAACATTATTTTTGTGATTTTTCTAAATTACGAACTTTTCCAAGTCATGATTTTTTTCAAATTCATGAATATTTTCCAAATTTACGAACTTCTTTATTTTTTTGTGATTTTTTTCAATTCATGAACTCCTTTTAATACTTGAATTTTTCTGAATTCGTGAATTTTTTGCATTTCGTGATTTTTTAGTTGGTGACCTGTTTTTCAAATCCGCGAATTTTTTCATGTTCATGAACTTTCCGCGTGTTCGTGAGCTTTCGGAATACATGAATGTTTTCCAAAGATGCACATCTTTTAATTCGATTTTTTTTCAAATTCGTCAATGTTTTTCAAATTCATGAACTCTTTCATTCAAATTTATGAACTTTTCCCAAATTCACGAACTTTTTTTAATTCATGATTTTTTTTCAAATTCATGAACCTTCTAAATTTTCATGAACTCTTAAAAATTCATCGGTAAAGGTCTAGGTAACGCCACCGGCCAACCGTCTTTGCTGGCAAATGGAGTGAGTGGGTACTTCATGCGTGCATGATTCGTGGAAGGACAAGAAGGTGAAGGAGGTGGGCACAAGACATCTGGGCGCGCCAGGAGGCCCAAGCGCGTCCAGGTGGGTTGCGCTCACCTCGAGGCCCATCGTCGCGTGATTCCAACGCTGGAAAATCCTATATGTAGAGAAACCATCAGAAATAACCCTATATCGGAAGTTCCACTGCCGCAAGCCTCTCTAGCCATGAAAAACCAATTTAGACCCTGTTCCGGCAGCCTGCTGAAGGGGGAAATCATCATCGATGGCCATCTTCATCATCCTGACAGCCACCATGAAGAGGAGGGAGTAGTCCACCCTCGGGACTGAGGGTTTGAACCAGTAGCTGCTGAAATTTAGTCTATTTTGGGCAGCCCAATAACTATTTGAGAAATTCCTAATAAATCCTAGAGGCCCACTTAGCCCATTTGTGCAAGGCAAGGGATACTACTAAAGTTTAGTCCCATATTGCTAGTTTAGTGGGAGTTGGACCTCCTTATAAGGGAGGTTCTTTCCCCACTTGTACGAGCATAAGAACAAGAGGGATATCCACGCGCGCTCCTCCTCCGCCGCTCGCCTCGCCACGCCTCGTCACGACGCGCCGCGCCGCGCCGCGCCGCGGGTTGCGGGAATGAGCCAAGCCGATATCTAAATTTTTGCCACGCACTACGGGTATATGCTGGCTGTTCGCTTCGTCTCTGTCTCTGTCTCTTCGTTTCGCCTTCCGTCGTTGCCCTCTCGCCTCCTTCTCTTGCGCCTAGAAAAGGGAGGTCGCTCCTCCCAGAGAGACGCACCAGAACTACTCCTTCCCTCGCCATCGGTTCCATCTCTGAGCTGTTGTTGTCTTCCTCATCCCGGCTTGCGGCGTGCACCGCACGTCGGGACAGTAGGCCTCCGAGACCGCACCTTTTGAGTCCTGTACGGGAGAAGGGTGATAAGGTTTTTGGGGAGCGCTCTGCGCGACTACTGGCTTCTTATCACGGACTCCGACGACTACTTCCCCTACGACAACTTCTTCCCCGACGTCGACTACCTCAGCAACGACATGGCTGGAGAGGATGTTGACCCCAAGTCCAGTGCTTCTGCTGTTGCTGTCCCGTATGTGTTCTTCTTCTTTATGTCAGATGTCCTGCCACAGTTTCTCGTACTAGTTCTTGCCCTACATGTGTTAGGTTCTACTCCGTATATGCAACATGATCTAGTGTCTGTCCTACATGTGTTCAGTTCAAGTTCATATATGCAGATGCTATTTACTTTCTCTCCGTCAGATTGCATGACTTGCTTTATCGCAGCTATATTAGTCATGCTTTATCTAATATTTCTGTTAATAAAATCATTTGGTAAATTGATCATATTTCCAACAATCCAAAAACCTTATTATAGGCAATTTACCCCGAGTGGTTTTGCTGCTTCCATGAGACCTCCTATGTTTGAGGGTATCCACTATAAGAGGTGGCACGTGAGAGCAGTCTTATGGTTTCAAACCATAAGTTGCTATGACGCCACTCTCGGCAAACCTTAAGGAGAGCTTGATGCTCAACAGGCACAAGCTTTTCAGAAAATGGATACTCTGTTTAAGGCTGCTCTCTTGAGTGTTCTTGGTGAGAACATAGTTGATGCTTATGCATCAATTGATAATGGAAAAGATATGTGGGATGCACTCGAGGCCATGTTTGGGGTCTCGGATGCTGGCACTGAGCTGTACATCATGGAGCAATTCTATGATTACAGGATGACTAAAGAGCGCTTCGTGGTTGAGCAAGCTCATGAGATATAGTCATTTGCTAGAGAACTTGAGCACTTCAGTTGTATGCTACCGGACAAGTTTGTTGCCGGAGGTATCATCACTAAGCTTCCTCCTTCATGGAGGAACTTTGCTACCTTGCTGAAGCATAAGAGGCAGGAGTTTTCCGTCCCGGATCTCATTGGCACTCTTGATGTGGAAGAAAAGGCGAGAGCAAAGGACACACGTGCTCGAGGTATTGAGGGAGGATCTAGTGCCAATGTGGTACAGAAGCAGAACTTCCAACCCCACAAGTTCAAGAACAAGGGCAAGTTTGATGGAAAAGCAAAGTTTGATGGGAAGAACTGTTGGGGAATGTAGTAATTTCAAAAATATTCCTACGCACACGCAAGATCATGGTGATGCATAGCAACGAGAGAGGAGAGTGTTGTCTACGTACCCTCGCAGACCGGCAACGGAAGCATTAACACAACATAGAGGAAGTAGTCGTACGTCTTCCCGATCCGACCGATCCAAGTACCGAACGTACGGCACCTCCGAGTTCTGCACACGTTCAACTCGGTGACGTCCCTCGAGCTCCGATCTAGCAAAGTGTTGAGGGAGAGTTTCGTCAGCACGACAGCGTGATGACGGTGATGATGTTCTACCGACGCAGGGCTTCGCCTAAGCACCGCTACGATATGAGCGAGGTGGAATATGGTGGAAGGGGGCACCGCACACGACTAAGGAACGATCAGGAAGATCAACTTGTGTGTCATGGGGTGCCCCCTTGCCCCCGTATATAAAGGAGGGAGAGGGGGAGGTGCGGCCGGCCCAAGGGGTGCGCCTGGAGGAGTCCTACTCCCACCGGGAGTAGGACTCCCCCCTCTTGCCTTGTTGGAAAAGGAAGGAGAAGGGAGAAAGAGGAAAGGGGCGCGCCGCCCCCCCTTCCTTGTCCTATTCGGACTAGGGGGGAGGGGGCGCGCGGCCTGCCCTGGCCGGCCCTACTCTTCTCCCTTAGGGCCCATGTAGGCCCAATAACCCCTAGGGGGGTTCCGGTAACCCCCCGGTACTCCGGTAAAATCCCGATTTCACCCGAAACGTTTGCGATATCCAAATATAGGCTTCCAATATATATGAATCTTTATGTCTCTACCATTTCGAGACTCCTCGTCATGTCCTTGATCACATCCGGGACACCGAACAAGCTTCGGTACATCAAAACACAAAAACCCTAATTACGATCGTCACCGAACTTTAAGCGTGCGGACCCTACGGGTTCGAGAACTATGTAGACATGACCGAGACACGTCTCCGGTCAATAAGCAATAGCGGAACCTGGATGCTCATATTGGCTCCTACATATTCTACGAAGATCTTTTATCGGTCAGACCGCATAACAATATACGTTGTTCCCTTTGTCATCGGTATGTTTTCTTGCCCGAGATTCAATCGTCGGTATCTCAATACCTAGTTCAATCTTGTTACCGGCAAGTCTCTTTACTTGTTCCGTAATACATCATCCCGCAACTAACTTATTAGTTGCAATGCTTGCAAGGCTTGAGTGATGTGCATTACCGAGAGGGCCCAGAGATACCTCTCCGACAATCGGAGTGACAAATCCTAATCTCGAAATATGCCAACCCAACAAATACCTTCGGAGACACCTGTAGAGCACCTTTATAATCACCCAGTTAAGTTGTGACGTTTGGTAGCACACAAAGTGTTCCTCCGGTAAACGGGAGTTGCATAATCTCATAGTCATAGGAACATATATAAGTTATGAAGAAAGTAATAGCAACAAACTAAACGATCAAGTGCTAAGCTAATGGAATGGGTCAAGTCAATCACATCATTCTCCTAATGATGTGATCTCGTTAACCAAATAACAACTCATGTCTATGGTTAGGAAACATAACCATCTTTGATCAACGAGCTAGTCAAGTAGAGGCATACTAGTGACACTCTGTTTGTCTATGTATTCACACATGTATTATGTTTCCGGTTAATACAATTCTAGCATGAATAATAAACATTTATCATGATACAAGGAAATAAATAATAACTTTATTATTGCCTCTAGGGCATATTTCCTTCAAGAACAAGGCTGTGCAACACACGAACTTCAAGAAGAAGAATGGCAAGAAGAAAGGTGCTTGTCATGTGTGTGGGGATCCTGATCATTGGGCTCCTAGTTGCCCTAATCGCTATGACAAGCGTCATCCTGGGAAAGGTGGCAAGACCACTAATGTTGTCATTGGATACACTGACATGAAGGATGTTGGGTATGGTATATTTCCCACTATTCTTTCAGTATGTCATTCTCCTGACTGGTTGATTGACACGGGTGCTAATGTGCATGTATGCGGTGATATTTCCATGTTTTCGTCTTATCAAACTGTAGGGACTTCAACCGTGCTGATGGGCAACGGTTCAAGTGCTTCTGTTCATGGTGTTGGCACGGTTGATCTGAAGTTTACTTCGAGGAAGATCGTGCGGCTGAAGAACATGCATTATGTCCCCTCTGTCAATAAAAATCTTGTTAGCGGATCTCTTCTGTGTAGAGATGGCTACAAGCTTGTCTTTGAGTCGAATAAATTTGTAATATCAAAGTATGGAACCTTTGTTGGTAAATGCTATGAGTCAGGAGGCTTGTTTCGTTTATCCTTATCAGAGGTGTGCAATAAAGTTGTTAATCATATTTGCAACAATAGTGAATCCAATGTGTGGCATTCACGTCTTTGTCATGTTAACTTTGGTTGCATGTCGCGACTAGCGAAGTTGAACTTAATCCCTAGTTTCACCATCGTCAAGGGATCTAAGTGTCAAGTGTGTGTGCAAGCTAAGCAACCTCGTAAGTCCCACACGACTGCGGAAATAAGAAATCTTGCACCACTAGAGCTCATACATTCAGATCTATGTGAAATGAATGGTGTGTTGACAAAAGGTGGAAAGAAACATTTCATGATGTTAATTGATGACTCCACTAGATACTGCCATGTGTATCTTCTGAAATCTAAGGATGAGGCTTTGAACTTTTTCAAGATCTATAAAGCTGAAGTGGAAAACCAACTTGATCAAAAAATCAAGAGGCTTAGGTCCGACCGTGGTGGAGAGTATTTTTCCAATGAATTTGATGCTTTTTGTGCGGAACATGGTATAATCCATGAGAGGACGCCTCCCTATTCACCTCAATCAAATGGGGTGGCCGAAAGAAAGAACCGTACTCTAACAGATTTGGTTAACGCCATGTTAGACACTTCAGGTCTCTCCAAGGCATGGTGGGGGGAGGCGATATTGACTGCATGTCATGTCCTAAACCGAGTTCCCACAAAGAACAAAGAGATAACTCCATTCGAGGAATGGGAGAAGAAAAGGTTAAAACTCTCTTATCTACGAACATGGGGTTGTTTAGCGAAAGTCAATGTTCCAATTTCAAAGAAGTGGAAACTTGGACCAAAGACTGTGGATTGTGTTTTCCTGGGATATGCTTTTCATAGCATTGGCTATAGATTCTTGGTTGTAAAATTTGAGGTACCTGACATACATGTCGGTACGATCATGGAGTCGAATGATGCGACTTTCTTTGAAGATATCTTTCCCATGAAGGATATGGCTACCTCATCTAATCAGGAGATGCCTAGTTCATCGAATCAGGAACTAGTTACAATTACCGAACCTGCCATTTCGATGGAACACTTTGAAAGTCCTGTGGAGGAGAACAATGAAGTTCCTATTAGGAGCAAGAGACAGAGGTCTGCAAAGTCTTTTGGTGATGATTTTCTTGTGTATCTCATAGATGACACTCCCGGTTCTATTTCAGAGGCCTATGCATCTGAAGATGCTGACTACTAGAAGGAAGCGGTTCGTAGCGAGATGGATTCCATCTTGGCGAATGAAACCTGGGAGATAACTGATCGTCCTTATGGGTGCAAACCTATAGGATGCAAATGGGTATTCAAGAAGAAGCTTAGGCCTGATGGTACTATTGAGAAGTACAAGGCTCGGCTCGTGGCTAAGGGTTATACCCAAAAGGAAGGTGAAGACTTCTTTGATACTTACTCACCTGTGGCTCGACTGACCACTATTCGAGTTCTACTTTCACTAGCTTCCTCGCATGGTCTTCTCGTTCATCAAATGGATGTTAAGACTACTTTCCTAAATGGAGAGTTGGACGAGGAAATTTATATGGAACAACCAGATGGGTTTTTACTAGATGGTCAGGAAGGGAAAGTGTGCAAGTTGTTGAAGTCTTTGTGCGGACTTAAGCAAGCACCCAAACAGTGGCATGAGAAGTTTGAAAGAACTTTAATAGCTGCAGGCTTTGTTGTGAATGAAGCTGACAAATGTGTGTACTATCGCCATGGTGGGGATGAGGGAGTTATCCTGTGCTTGTATGTTGATGACATACTGATTTTCGGAACAAATCTGAATGTTATTAAGGAGGTCAAGGATTTCCTATCTCCTTGTTTTGAGATGAAGGATTTAGGAGTGGCTGATGTCATTCTGAACATCAAGTTGTTGAGAGACGATGATGGTGGGATTACATTGCTTCAATCTCACTATGTGGAAAAGATCTTGAGTCGCTTTGGGTATAGTGACTGCAAGCCCTCTCCAACACCATATGATGCGAGTGTGTTACTTCAAAAGAATCAAAGAATTGCTAGAGATCAATTGAAATATTCTCAGATTATTGGCTCGCTTATGTACTTAGCAAGTGCTACAAGACCTGACATCTCTTTTGCTGTTAGCAAACTGAGTCTGTTTGTCTCAAAACCAGGAGATGTGCATTGGAAAGCTCTAGAGAGAGTTTTGCGTTATTTGAAAGGCACTGCAAATTATGTAATTCACTACACCGGGCATCCAAAGGTGCTTGAAGGGTATAGTGATTCAAACTGGATCTCAGATGCTGATGAGATAAAGGCCACGAGCGGTTATGTATTCACTCATGGAGGTGGCGCTGTTTCTTGGAAGTCTTGCAAGCAGACCATCTTAACGAGGTCAACAATGGAAGCACAACTCACAGCACTAGATACAGCTACGGTTGAAGCAGATTGGCTTCGCCGGCTCTTGAATGACTTGCCGGTTGTTGAGAAACCTGTACCGGGTGTCCTTATGAACTGCGACAATCAAACTGTGATCACGAAAGTGAGCAGCTCAAAGGATAACATGAAGTCATCAAGACACGTTCAGAGGAGGTTAAAATCTGTCAGGAAAATGAAAAACTCTGGAGTTATTGCGTTGGATTATATCCAAACGTCTAAAAATCTGGCAGATCCTTTTACCAAGGGTCTATCACGTAATGTGATAGATAATGCATCGAGGGAGATGGGTATGAGACCCACAATATGAGTTGTTCACAGTGGTAACCTATTCTTTGTGATCGGAGATCCCGTGAATTAGATGTGGAAGACAAGCTATTGGTCAACTGAGAGGAGAGTATCCTTACTATTCACAATACCACTCCATGAAGATGCAATACTCTCCTAATCTGCATGGCAGGTTGATGTATATGTTAATGTGTTCTAAGTGGCTTATTTAAGCAGATATGTTATCCTGCAGAACATCTTTTGAAGAACACACCTATATGAGTCTGATTGTCAAATGTCGCAATCTATGAGAGTAGGGTTCTCTCTAGTAAACTCATGAAAGGTCACGGAGTATGACGCATAAGCTCCACCCGCGGGGAAGACCCACGGTAGCCACGTATCGGTCAAGGCTTTATGTGAAGCTAGATTCGCAGAAAACTTGCAGTTCAAGGCCCAGTGCACTGTTCAAGTTGCTTACTAGTGTAGCATAGAGTTCTAGGTGGAAGTTCAACTTAACAGTCTCCATTGCAGTACCGGTATATAAAACAGTGTTTTGGAACCAAAGGCAAATTTCTGTGTGCCTCTGGGATCTGGCGGGGGATTGCTGGAATTTAGTCTATTTTGGGCAGCCCAATAACTATTTCAGAAATTCCTAATAAATCCAAGAGGCCCACTTAGCCCATTTGTGCAAGGCAAGGGATACTACTAAAGTTTAGTCCCACATTGCTAGTTTAGTGGGAGTTGGACCTCCTTATAAGGGAGGCTCTTTCCCCACTTGTACGAGCATGAGAACAAGAGGGATATCCACACGCGCTCCTCCTCCGCCGCCCTCCTCGCCACGCCTCGTCACGACGCGTCGCGCCGCGGGTTGCGGTAATGAGCCGAGCCGATATCTAAATTTTTGCCACGCACTACGGGTATATGAAAGGTCACACAGAAGCTGAAAAGATTTTTGCGAAAGTGGACTTCGAATGCGAACGGTGGCCCTTCGGCTGCTGGCTGTTCGCTTCGTCTCTCTGTCTCTTCGTTTCGCCTTCCGTCGTTGCCCTCTCGCCTCCTTCTCTTCCGCCTACAAAAGGGAGGTCGCTCCTCGCAGAGAGACGCACCAGAACTACTCCTTCCCTCGCCATCGGTTCCATCTCTGAGCTGCTGTTGTCTTCCTCATTCCGGCTTGCGGCGTGCACCGCACGTCGGGACAGTAGGCCTCCGAGACTGCACCTTTTGAGTCCTGTACGGGAGAAGGGTGATAAGGTTTTTGGGGAGCGCTCTGCGCGACTACTGGCTTCTTCATCACGGACTCCGATGACTACTTCCCCGATGGCAACTTCTTCCCCGACGTCGACTACCTCAGCAATGACATGGCTGAAGAGGATGTTGACCCCAAGTCCAGTGCTTCTGCTGCTGCTGTCTCGTATGTGTTTTTCTTCTTTCTGTCAGATGTCCTGCCACAGTTTCTCGTACTAGTTCTTGCCCTACATGTGTTAAGTTCTACTCCGTATATGCAACATGATCTAGTGTCTGTCCTACATGTGTTCGGTTCAAGTTCATATATGCAGATGCTATTTACTTTCTCTCCGTCAGATTGCATGACTTGCTTTATCGCAGCTATATTAGTCATGCTTTATCTAATATTTCTGTTAATAAAATCATTTGGTAAATTGCTCTATTTCCAACAGTATCTATGTGTTTAATCTCTCTCTCTCTCTCGTGTTCTTGATTTGGCACGATCTTGATGTATCGCAGTCTTTTTTAATATAGTTGGATCATATGGTGTTTTTCCCTCTCTATCTTGTTGTGATGAATTGAGTTTTACCTTTGAGATTTCGTTTTATTGGATTGAATACTTTTATGGATTTGAGGACACTTGATGTATGTCTTGCTATGAATACCTGTGGTGACAATGGGGTATCATATTGATTCACTTGATATGTGTTTTGGCACTCAACTCGCGGATTCCCGAGGTGACATTGGGGTAATTTATGCATAGGGGTTGATACACATTCTCGTCTTTGTTTCTCCGGTAGAAATCTTGGGGCACTCTTTGAGGTTCTTTGTGTTGGATTGAGTATTATGAATCTGAAATTGTTTGATGCATATCGTATAATCAACTCACGGATACTCGCGGTGACATTGGAGTATCTAGGTGACATTAGAGTTGGTTGATGTGTATCATATGATGTTATTTTAGTACGAACTCTTGGATAGATCGATCGGAAAGAATAGCTTTGTGTTATTTTAGTACGAAATCTAGGATAGATTGATCGAAAAGAATAGCTTTGAGGTGGTTTCGTACCCTACAAACAATTTCTTCTTGTGTTCTCCGCTAGATAAGAACTTTGGAGTGATTCTTCATCGCACGTTGAGGGATGGTTATATGATCCAATTATATTAGCATCGTTGATAGATTGCACTAGCGAAAGTACGAACCCTAGGTCACATTTTCAAGCGTTGGAATACCATTTGTGCTCACTTTTGTTACTTGCTACCTTGCTGTTTTTATTGTTCCTATTACAAAATTCAATATCTACTATCATTACTACACTTATATCACCATCTTTTTGCCCAACTAGTGCACCTATATAATTTACCCTTGTATTTGGTGTCTTGGGGACACAAGAGACTTTTTATTATTTGGTTGCAGGGTTGTTGAGAGAGACCATCTTCATCATACGCCTCTCACGGATTGATAAACCTTAGGTCATCCATTTGAGGGAAATTCACTACTGTCCTACAAAACTCTGCGCTTGGAGGCCCAACACGATTCTACAAGAACACGTTGTGTAGCAGACATCATCGTGGCAGGAGTTGTTGATGAGTAAATATGGTAAAACTAAAGGCCTGGCTGAAATTAAACATAGGCAAGGAGATCTCAGTTCTAGTCTGAGCTGATTAAGCATAGAGAACATTTTCGTTCTCTTTGCATACCTGAGGTAGGAAATGGGGAAAATGTAAGTTTTTGGGAAGATGGGTGGATTGGAAATAAAGCTCTTAAAGACAATTTTTCTAGATCGCACAATTTATGTTTTGATAAAATAAATCTGTTAAATATATGCTTGATAAAGGGTTGAATTATGTCCTTTTTAGAAGAACTTTATATGTCCATTCTTTGAATTGTGGACTCACATCAAAGAGTGTTGTGTTCAGATGAAGTTGAAAACACAGAGAGACACCATCAAGTGGACTCTTAATAAAAATGGGATATACACTATTAAATCATATTATAGACATTTGGTTGAAAATGGGGTCAAGTATCTACACAACTTTATGTGGAAAACTAAAATGCCACCCCGGGTTAAAGTATTTATGTGGTTACTGCTAAGAAATAGTATACTGACTAGAGATGATCTATTGACAAGAGGATGGATTGGGGACAAGAAATGTCCTTTCTGCATGCAAGATGAAAGTATCAACCTCTTTTCTTGAAATGCTCTATTGCTAGGCTACTTTGGAAAATTATGCAATGTGCTTTTGACTTGCAGCCTATACTTGATAATATGCATGATTTATTCAATGTTTGACAGTCAACCTTTGACAAATAAGAGAAAAACTTGGTTGCCATTAGGGTTTCTGCTATATGTTGGACAATATGGAAACTAAGAAATGGAGTAGTGTTTGATAATAAAAAGGTGTCTGATCCTTGTGTTTCAGTTAATTTGATAATCAAAATGCTTCTTGGTTGGCTTATTTTGAAGATAAATCCAAAAAAACATAGGATAATGATGGAGGGCATAAAAAAGTTGAGTTGGTCGCTCGGAAGATCTTTAGAGCTTTGCTGGGATGGAAAACGGGTTGCATGATCATTGTTGGGTGATGGAGGGCCTCCCATCCAGATGTGTTTGAAGAATTCTTCGACCGCTCACTTGGCTTTCGTCTTTATTTGCGCCTTTCCCCTCTGTTTGTTGATAACCCATAAGTACATGGGATCGTTTGTAGCCTTGTTCAATAAATAAGAGTGTCGAACCCAACGAGGAGCTAAAGGTAGAACAAATATTCCCTCAAGTACTATCAACCACCGATACAACTCTACACACACTTGACGTTTGCTTTACCAAAAACAAGTATGAAACTATTTTACGAGAATAAAATTACGAGTACTTTGCGAGAATAAAACTACGAATAAATTGCAAGGTAATAAAAGTAGATATCTTTTGTCAACAAGAAAGTCATTTGTCCCTAGGTGATCGATAACTAAACCGGTGACCATTGTTGCAATTTTATATGAGGGAGAGGCATGAGCTAACATACTTTCTCTACTTGGATCATATGCACTTATAATTGGAACTCTAGCAAGCATGCGCAACTACTAAAGATCATTAAGGTTGTGAAACTCAACCATAGCATTAAGTATCAAGTCCTCTTTATCCCATACGCAATGACCCCCAAACTTGGGTATGTGCTTCTGCCGCTCATGCCACCCATCATAAGAAAACCATTAACGTATTGCAACACCTACAATGGGGATCCCTCTATTTGCGCGACACGGAGCGCACCATAGGACAACAACAAAATAAAATATACAACTCAAACCAATCATGATCATCTATCAACCCATAGGACAAAACAGATCTACTCAAACATCGTAGGATAACCACATATCATTGGGAAATAATATATGGAGTTGAGCACCATGTTTAAGTAGAGATTACAGCGGGGAGAAGAGGTGTTACACCGCTGCATAGAGGGGGAGAAAGTTGGTATTGACGGTAGCAAGATTGTTGATGTAGATCGCCATCATGATCCTTGCCCCAACGTTACTCTGGTGCCATCGGGAGAGAGGGGGGGAGAGCCCCCCTCCTTCATCTTCTTCCTTGGCCTCCCCACTAGATGGGAGGAGAGTTCCCCCTCTGGTCCATGGCCTCCATGGAAGTGGATGGGCGGGAGCCCTCCGAGATTGGATCTCCCTCTTTGTTCTCTTCTGTTTCGCGTTCCTGTTTTTTTGGCCAAAACCCGTTACTTATATTCCCGCAGATTCGTAACTCCAATTGCGCTGAGATTTTATCACGATTTTTTTCCGGATATAAGCTTCCCTGCGCCCAAAGTAGAGATCCAACCGACGTACGAGGTGAGCACAACTCACTTGGCCGCGCCTGCCCCCGGGGCGCGCCCTGGTGTCTTGTGGGGGCTGCGGGCCCCCGTTTGTGTTGATTCCAACTCTCAAAAATCACATATATTCCAAAATAATTCTTTTTAAAATTTTATTGCATTTGGACTTCATTCGATATAAATATTCCACGAAACAAAAAACATGCAACAAATAGGAACTGACACTGGGTACTCGATCGATAGGTTAGTCCAATAAATCATATAAAAAGTTGCCAAAAGTATTTGAAAGTTGTATAATATTGGCATGAAATAATCAAAAATTATAGATACGACGGAGACGTATCATCTGTATAGCTGTAATAGACTTTGATAAGTTTATAGTATGCAACTGTTCACGGCTTGTTCCCCTGGAGGTGTTGTCTTGTGGTTCTCGCAGGGGATAGGGTTTGGTCACCGATGGAGTGCCTTTTGAACTTGCTGCTAGGTACCAGTAGCCCTTGCTGTTAGGCTTTGGTTGGTGGCTGCAGTGCAGATTCACCGTGATGTGCTAGGCTTAGCCATGCATCATTCTCTCGCCCCCTCTTGTGGACAAGGACAATGTGGTTTCTGATATATAGAAATCGGAGAGGGAGCTCTTTTTTCCAAAAAATAGAGCTGATGGCGTATTATATGTCTTGATCTACAAAATGACGCGGTTCTCACCTACCGTAGAAGCCGATAACATATAGAAATTCTTATTTTGTAAAAAAAAAGCACATGATGCAATGACAATGATTATCTCTCCTTACTCTTAGAGCACGCCAAAGATAACACTTCATTGTGTTATGCACATTCCTACAATCAGATTTGCATTGTATAAATTCAACTAATGTACATGATCAAGACGAAGCCATAGTCATTCGCCCGAATCATGTCCCTTCACCAGACATGTCACACGCAACTTCTTACTTATAAGCCATGGTCACTCAACATCAGTTCAACTCTAGCCAGTCAGAGCGTAAGCGTCATAATGGCATCGTGCCAACACAAGCTACTCTCTCCAGCAAGGTCTTCCATGTCTATGGGGACGAGGATGGAGTTATACACGAACATCCATCGTCCACCCTCTCTTTCCTTCATTTGTCATGTATTTTAGTTTAGATACATTTATTTTTATCCATTTTTGCGATAAGTAATTCAGGACGGAGGAAGTAGTATTCTATATCTTAGAGAGAGAGAGGGAGAGAGAGTTTATTATGCCATTCTATAGTATTTGGTTAGGCAGAACTGCAGATCATAGAGAGAAATTTAGTCATTTATGTGCTATAATAAATTTTGAAAAAGTGCCCAAATGAACCAAAATCTATGAATAAAATGAACCACTATGTGATATCATAGTTTCTTGAACTTCCTGGGCTGCTTTGGATCTCAAGTTGAAGTGAGAAGAAAATCAATCAAAATCCAGAACAACTAAGGCTGATAAACCATTAAATGTCTCTCTTGTGCTGGCTCCACTATGTACAGGAGTTAAGGGTAACTGTTTCAAAAGATCAAACTCTTCCCCATGTAAACAAATCTATCACATTTGTGAGTACAAATTTACTAAGCTACATTCATGCTAATTTTGGAGGCCATCAAGCCGGACAAAAATAACAAGAGATACTTTCCACCCTGCAAAATGTAACATTTGCAGGATGGAAAACAACATTTGTCATACGCATGATTTATAGCTACAAACTTGTGACTACAGATTTATAGCTACAAACTTGCACAAATAAACACATGAGCCAAAAATAACATTTACACACCTACTGTAACGACTGGCACGGCGTACCACCGCACGGGTAGGGCTATAGAGATGATAGGAGAAGAGATATGGCGTTGCTAAAATTTGCTTTCACGGAGCAACTAGACTGTAGCCACGAGAAAACAAGCAGTTCAGAAAAGCAAATCAGGAATAGGAAGACAACTTATCCCATGATCGCCAATGGCTCTCTTTTCTTGCCCGGTGGTCACGCTAGTAAAAATTTGACATGATCCTCACTAATTTGGAGCACGACTCTTTTGCGAGTTTGATATGTTATGAGCGGATCAATCTTTCTTTTTCAAAGCCACTGTCCTCCTATACTAGCCCGAAATGCCCAAACGGGTTGTTCAGTCAATGTCCGGATGCAAAAACGCCACCAACCAGCCTACCCATATCCGGCCCAAACATTCAGACTGACCGGCACTCGTCATATCCAGCCCAAATCTGGGGCTGATATGGGGACATCGGGGCGCCCGGGCACGCCCGCCATGTCGGATCCAGTCCACGCTGGCCCACTTGATCCCACATAAAATGGACCCTATCTGCACCTCTGGACAAAACCCAAGCTGCATTACACTCCACTCCCTTCGACCCGCCCACAAGTTCCCTTCCGGCGATCTCCTACCTTATTCGGCATGGCGGGCAGCAGATCCAAATCCTACACCTCCAGACCCATTGACCCCGAGCTCATCCCATGTGGCCTCGAGGAGAAGATGACCTGCGCCTTGCGCTCCACCGCCCCCAGGAGGAGGCTGCCGACAGTAGCACTCGGACTCCTTCCGTTAGGAATCCATTGCGTCCACCAAAATGGCGCATGGATTCGGCGCGAGGTGTATCACCGTTGTGTCACTAGAGGTGGTGCAGTCCGTCTGGCGTCCGAACGCGCCAGTGGATGCGCAACCGCTTCGTTGGCATGCCGAGGTGGAGGTGAACGCATCAGCGTCCGACAACGCCAATATGGCGCGGCGTGCCTGCCGTGTAAGGCAGCGAGCGCAGGAGATGGCGGAAGCCCTCGCGGCGGTTGACGTTGGTGAGGCGGAGTCGCATTCTCCGGCACCCCGTATGATGCACCAGTTTGGTCACCGCAACCGCGACATGGTGGACATCGGCGGCTCCACACAGGACGGATCCATCATCGATCTCACGTCCACCTGCACCGTGAAGGCTTCAGACTTCGACGAGGAAGAGTAGGGCATGAGAGACGACGGTGCCTTGAGTCCGTGAGCCGGTTAGTGTCCCATGTCTTACTATACCTCACCGGCGACCGGAGTAACGCTGCGAGGGGCGTAGCCGTCTGCCAGACATGGGCATGGCGGAGCCGACTGAGGTCTGCTTAAATTAGATTTTACATTGCATGTAATAATATGGGTTTGATGATTTGAAAATTACGTCTGTGGTTGTGGAATCAACTTTTTGTGTGTTGTCCTGTCACTGTCCGTGGACGCACGCGTTTGGCAGGAAGGGGGCGGATTTAGGCAATTGCGGCTGTAGATGCTCTTAGCTGGCCGTGGACACCTTCGACTTGAACTTCCCTTGTTTCAGTAGGAATCACCAGTAAGAATCAAGAGAGAGTTTTCACGGAAATCCAGTTCAGCTCTTAGGAGCATATGCTCCTGCCCACCAAAAATGTTTTTGCCAAATGTTAACTTTTGTAAAAGAAATAGATGTGTTCATTGTGACACCAAATGCTACCTGCAAATTTTTAGAAGGAAAGCTTAAGTATTTTAATTTGTGCAAAAAAAGTCAAACGACAAATGTAATCTCCAAATGTTACATTTATTTATTTTCACCGACGACACACCGTCATCCCATTTCACATGAAAATTGGCAAGAACATTTGTTATACTAACAAAAACATCTAAAAAATGCAATTTTTAAAAAATTTATTTAATACATTTTAAATTTATTGTTCATTGGGGAGCATATGCACCCCGAGCCAATACGACCCTGCCGAGTTCTCAACCCAAATAAATCTCATGGCAGTTGTAGAAGTACATGCTCCAGCCAATGCAACCGAAAGACCGATCTGATTGAAGAGACTATGGAACACATTTATACGTCAACACTCCCTCTCATGTGTGGTTTTCTCATGTAGAAGTGCACTTTATAAGCAATGCAACTAAAAGACCAATCTGATTGAAAAGACTAGTCAATATATTTATACGTCAACAACAATGTTTGGAGTGCTGACCGATGAGCCGGACTGGGTGGAATGGAAATGGACAGCTGACGGGCGATTCACGTCGGCATTAGTGTATGTGATTCAATTCGAGGGATCAACATAGACTGAAGTCAATCAGATCATCTGGAAGGCCGACGCACCCATGAAGTGCAAAATATTCTCCTGGCTTGTGGTGCTAAATCGATGCCTCACCGCCGACAACCTAGCCAAATGAGGATGGTGTTATATTTGTGTCGAATATACTATGTACTCAAGGGGTTACATGGACTTGGAGTTGTAATTGGTGTGGTTAGGTATGAGTTGTGTAGGAGTCGGACACTTGTATCCTAGACCTCTTATATATGGAGGGGCACTACACATTGTAACCCATGACGACTTGATAGCAATAGGTACGCGGGGGAGCCTACGGCTTGTGCCGGCGCCCGGGCGGCCGGTGTTGCGGTATCTTGGGGAGGAGTGCCCGTAGTCATGCCTCGAGGATGTAGCCATATCGGTGAACCTCGTTAACAAATATCGTGTCTTGGTGTGTCGTCTATGATCTTGCATTAGCGTTTTATTCTAACTAGTGGTATCAGAGCAAGGTTGCGAGAAGGCTATGCGTAAGATCATTCGAAGGTATGAGGATCATGCTCGATGGGTGCCATGGAACGTCCGTTTGGTGCAAGGTGGAGCACGGAGGCGATCGCGGATGCGGTCGGTGGTGTCGGACACTTCGGGTAGGAGGCTTGGACCGTTCGATGGGATGCGGTCGGTAAGGATCGACTAGACGTGGCGATCGGACTGGCTTAGTGGCTGTTGAAGACGTTGCGGAGGCGACGGATTCGGCTCGCGATCAGACCAGCGACAAGACGTGGGGGATGGCCGGATAGATCGGAGTGTGAGTGCATCGAGATGATGCGCTCGGTGTTGTACAAGGGCGGCGGTGCGGCACTCTGGACAAATTGTGTTGGCGATGTGGATGGCTAGGGTACGACACGACTCGTAAATGGATGATGCGCGAGGTGGCGACTGTTACAATAGGGTTGGCATTGGTGAGTACGTGCGACAGCGCTATTTGGTTGCTGGCGAGACCCAAGAAACAGAGACCAGGAAGGCGAGCAGTCGCCGAGATCAGCGGCGAGGTTTTCCCCGAGGGATGCGGAATCGAGAAAAGGAATGTCAGGATTCAGTTGCTCGTGTCATAGGCGAGACGGCCGCTGGAGCCTCGAGCAGGCGTGTGACAGTTGGTCTCGGTAGAAGCATGGCGCGCAAGGCGAAGAAAAGCCGAGGCAGCAGGTTTCATCGGATAGAGGGCAGTGCACAAGAAAAGAGAATCGTGATGAGGTAGAAGTACCGAGGTTTACATGGATGCTATCAGTGGATCAAGTGATACGTGCGTGGGTGTACATGTTGTTTTAGGGGACAAGTCTGCTACTGGTCATGATTAAACAAGAGACGTGTGCATGCATAGGTCCGTGGGAGACTTGGCTTGACAAGGCTGGGCAAATCGTGACAGAGTTGAACTCGGTTCGTGTGAGAGGAGGAAAAGAAGGGCCAGCTATATCCAACGGAAATAAAGGGCTGGGGCGACGAGTCTAGCAGGGCACTGATAACCCACAAGTATAGGGGATCACAACAATTTTCGAGGGTAGAGTATTCAACCGAAATTTATTGATTCGACACAAGGGGAGCCAAATAATATTCTCAAGTATTAACAGTTGAGTTGTCAATTCAACCGCACCTGAAAGACTTAATATCTGCAGCAAAGTATTTAGTAGCAAGGTAATATGATAGTAGCAGTAACGATGGTAAAAGTAACAGTAGTAGTTTTATAGCAATCGTAACAGTGGCAACGGAAAAGTAACTAAGCAAAGATCAATATGTTAAAAGCTTGTAGGCATTGGATTAGTGATGGATAATTATGTCGGATGCGATTCCTCATGCAACAGTTATGACATGGGGTGAAACAAAACTAGCTCCAGTTCATCAATGTAATGTAGGCATGTATTCTGAATATAGTCATACGTGCTTATGGAAAAGAACTTGCATGACATCTTTTGTCCTACCCTTCTGTGGCAGCGGGGTCCTATTGGAAACTAAGGGATATTAAGGCCTCCTTTTAATAAAGTACCATACCAAAGCATTAACACTTAATGAATACATGAACTCCTCAAACTACGGTCATCACCGGTAATTGTCCCGATTATTGTCACTTCAGGATTAACGGATCATAACACATAATAGGTGACTATTGACTTGCAAGATAGGATCAAGAACTCTCATATATTCATGAAAACATAATAGGTTCAGATCTGAAATCATGGCACTCGGGCCCTAGTGACAAGCATTAAGCATAGCAAAGTCATAGCAACATCAATCTCAGAACATAATGGATACTAGGGATCAAACCTTAACAAAACTAACTCGATTACATGATAAATCTCATCCAACCCATCATCGTCTGGCAAGCCTACGATGGAATTACTCATGCATGGTGGTGAGCATAATGAAATTGGTGATGAAGGAAGGTTGATGATGACGATTGTAACGCCCCGAGACCGATGTGCCAGGTGTCGTCCAGTTATTTGTTGTTGTTGCCTTGTCATTGCTTGCGTGTCATGCATTGCATATAAAGTCATCATGCGCATTTCATTTGCATACGTGTTCGTCTCATGCATCCGAGCATTTTCCCCGTTGTCCGTTTTGCATTCCGGCGCTTCGTTCTCCTCCGGGGGTCATTTCGAGCTTTCTTTTGTGTGTGGGGATTAAACATTTCCGTATTGGACTGAGACTTGTCATGCGGCCTTGGTTTACTACCGGTAGACCGCCTGTCAAGTTTCGTATCATTTGGACTTCGTTTGATACTCCAACGGTTAACCGAGGGACCGAGAAGGCCTCGTGTGTGTTGCAGCTCAACACCCTTCCAATTTGGCCCAAAACCCACCTAACTTTGCTCCATCATCTCGGTCGTTCAATCACGATCGCGTGGCCGAAACCGCACCTCATTTGGACTCTCCTAACTCCCTCTATGCCTATATATACACCCCCTCCGAAATTCGCGGTTCATTCTTCCCCTAACCCTAAAAATTCTCAGATCCACGCCGCTGGACGTTTCTTCCCGCGCCGGACATGTCCGCGCCGTCCGCCGCGACCAACCACGGCATGCCACGTCAGCGCCACCATCCTCTCTCTCCTCCTCCACCGCGCCAGGCCCGCCGGGCCCGGATCGGACCCGCGGAGCCCAATCGGTCGCCGCCGCCCGAGTCTCCCCGCCGCCACTCAGATCCGCCGCCGCCACTCAGATCCGCCGCTGCCCGAGTCTTCCTCCGCCGCCGCCTCCGAGCCTCGTCACCGGCGCCGACTCTCGTCGCCTCGCTGCCTTCGTCGCCGGATCTTCACCACCGCGGCCGGAAACGGACGGATCCCGTCCGGATCCGCACCTCAGGGGCCTCCTCTGCTCCTCCTCGACGGCAAGCCGCCGCTGCCGCCTCGCCGTTGACCTCGGGCGTCGCCGCCCTTGCCTCCTGGGATCCCATCGGGATCGAGGGAGACGAGCGCCTCCGCCTCCTCCCTGCATGGGCCGAAGCTCCAAGGCCCAGCATCGCCGGCCCAGCTTCCCGCAGCCAGCGCTAGGCCTCCTCTCCAGTCGCAGGCGCCAAGGCCCAGCGCCGCCTTGGCCTCCCAGGCCAGCTCCATCCGGCCCAGCGCGCCGCCCCCGCCTCGGCCTGCTTCCCCTCCAGCCGGGCCGAAGCCCGTGGTGAGAAAGCACCCAGCGCCCCATTTTTTTCCTTCTGCTGTTGGGCTTGCCCAGATTCGGCCCGATTCATGTTTTTTTCTGCGGAGCGATTTTGCCCATTTATCCAGGGATTGCCAGTTTTGCAGAATAGTCCTCCTAGTTCATGCATCTAATAACTCACTAACCGTGCATCGGTTTAAAATGTTTTATATATGAAACTTGCTCAGAATTTTGTGTAGATTAATAATATCAAACTTTCATCTATGTTTGAAATGCTTAAAATGTTGTTTGCATTAATTTGCTCCTATGCCATGTTAAAATGATTTAATTCATAACTAAATAACCGTAACTCCGAATTTAATAAACTTTATATGTAATTGGGGTAGAATTTTGCCTAGTTTATCATGGTGGCCTTACTTTGCATGTTTAACAACCCTAAAATTGTGTTTAGGGCAGAACAGGACCTAATCTAAAATATGCATATGGGGATTTACCGGAATTTGTTGTTTGTTGTTCCCAGCCTCATTTAAACTTGACTAGATAGGTAGTTTTGCTTTGCTTCACTCTCTTGCCATGTTTAACAACATTTAATATTGTTGGGTACATAAACGAGATCGAACTAAACAATTGATGTGGTGCTCTGTCAATATGCAACTCGTTGCATATTGAGCTCCACTTAATTTGTAGTATTGTTTGTGCATATTTCCATGCCATGCTTCATTAAACCGGACATGCATCATACTTGATTGTGCATCATGCCATGTTCTTGTGTTGGTTGTTTACTATGTTGTTTGCTTCTTTCCGGTGTTGCGTCTTCGGGTTGTTTCCGGTAACGTCGTGTTGTGAGGATTCGTTCGACTACGTCCGCTTGTCTTCTTCATGGACTCGTTCTTCTTCCTTGGGGGATTTCAGGCAAGATGATCATACCCTCGAAATCACTACTATCTTTGCTATGCTAGTTTGCTCGCTCTTTGCTATGCCAATGCTTCGATGCCAACCATTTGCTTGTCAGCCTGCCAATTGCCATGTCAAACCTCTAACCCACCATATCCTAGCAAACCGTTGATTGGCTATGTTACCGCTTTGCTCAGCCCCTCTTATAGCGTTGTTAGTTGTAGGTGAAGATTGAAGTTTGTTCCTTGTTGGAACATGGAGATGTTGTTCCTTGTTGGAATATTGTTTACTTGTTGGGATATCACGATATATCTTATTTAATTAATGCATCTATATACTTGGTAAAGGGTGGAAGGCTCGGCCTTATGCCTGGTGTTTTGTTCCACTCTTGTCGCCCTAGTTTCCGTCATATCGGTGTTATGTTCCCGGATTTTGCGTCCCTTACGCGGTTGGGCTATTATGGGAACCCCTTGTCAGTTCGCCTTAAGTAAAGCTCCTCCAGCAATGCCCAACATTGGTTTTACCATTTGCCACCTAGCCCTTTTCTTTTCCCTTGGGAGTCGCGCTCCTGAGGGTCATCATTATTTTACC
>NC_041388.1:529662506-529682826 GCF_002162155.2 Triticum dicoccoides
GAGGCTACCAGGGGCAACTCTGGGCTGGCTTACCCGACGTCTGGCTCATCTGAGTGTGCCCTGAGAAAGAGATATGTGCAGCTCCTATCGGGATTTGTCGGCACATTCGGGCGGTGTTGCTGGTTTAGTTTTACCCTGTCGAAATGTCTTGTTGTACCGGGATACCGAGTCTGATCGGAATGTCTCGGGTGTAGGTCTATTCCTTCGTTGACCGTGAGAGCTTGTGATGGGCTAAGTTGGGACACCCCTACAGGGATTTGAACTTTCCGGCGGGTTATGGGCAGATGGGAATTTGTTAACGTCCGGTTGTAGAAAACCTGAAGTCGACCTTAATTAAAATGAATCAACCGCGTGTGTAACCGTGATGGTCTCATTCCGGCGGGTTCCGGGAAGTGAACATGGTTGTTGGAGTTATGCTTGACGTAGGTTGTTATAGGATCACTTCTTGATCATACTTTCTCGACCGTGCTTTGCCTTCTCTTCTCGCTCTCATTTGCGTATGTTAGCCACCATATATGCTAGTCGCTTGCTGCAGCTCCACCTCATAGTTTTACCTTACCCATAAGTTTAAATAGTCTTGATCGCGAGGGTGCGAGATTGCTGAGTCCCCGTGGCTCACAGATACTTCCAAAACCAGCTTGCAGGTGCCGATGAGACCGTGCAGTTGACGCAACCAAGCTCAGGAGGAGCTCGTTGAAGATCTTGTCCTCTGTGTTGTTTCCGTTCTAGTTGATCAGTAGTGGAGCCCAGTTGGGGTCGATCGGGGACCTTTGTCGCATTTGGGGTTCTTCTTTTATTTTGGTTCCGTAGTCGGACCTTGAGTGTATTTGGATGATGTAATGCTTTATTCATGTAATTGTGTGAAGTGGCGATTGTAAGCCAACTATGTATCTCTTTCCCTTATGTATTACATGGGTTGTGTGAAGATTACCTCTCTTGCGACATATGCCTTCAATGCGATTATGTCTCTAAGTCGTGCCTCGACACGTGGGAGCTATAGTCGCATCGAGGGCGTTACAACGATGGCGATGGATTCCCCTCTCCCGAGCCCCGAACGGACTCCAGATCAGCCCTCCTGAGAGAGATTAGGGCTTGGCGGCGGCTCCATATCATAAAACGCGATGAATCCTTCGCTCTGATTTTTTTCTCCCCGAACGTGAATATGTAGAGTTAGAGTTGACGTCGGTGGAGCATCAGGGGGCCCACGAGATAGGGGGCGCTCCCCAAGGGGTGGGCGCGACCCCACCCTCGTAGACAGGGTGTGGTCCCCCTGGTGTTGGTTCTTTCGCCAATATTTTTTATACATTACAAAAATAATCTCTGTTGATTTTCAGGTCATTCCGAGAACTTCTATTTCTGCACAAAAATAACACCATGGCAATTCTGCTGAAAATAGCGCCAGTCCGGGTTAGTTCCATTCAAATCATGCAAGTTAGAGTCCAAAATAAGGGCAAAAGTGTTTGGAAAAGTAGATATGTTGGAGACGTATCAACTCCCCCAAGCTTAAACCTTTGCTTGTCCTCAAGCAATTCAGTTGACAAACTGAAAGTGATAAAAAAAACTTTTACAAACTCCGTTTGCTCTTGTTGTTGCAAATATGTAAAACCAGCTCTCAAGTTTTCAGGAAAGATTATGAACTAACCATATTCACAATAACACATAGGTCTCATGTTTACTCATTAATAATAAATCTCGGATGACAACACTTTCTCAAAACAATTATAATATGATATAACAAGATGGTATCTCGCTAGCCCTTTCTGAGACCGCAAAACATAAATGCAAAGCACCCTGAAGATCAAGGACTAACTAGACATTGTAATTCATGGTAAAAGAGATCCAGTCACAGTCATACTCAATGTAAATTAATAGTGATGCATGCAAATGACATCGCTGCTCTCCAACTGGTGCTTTTTAATAAGAGGATGATGACTCAACATAAAAGTAAATAGATAGGCCCTTTGTCGTGGAATTGTCACGGCAGATGTCCTTAGTGTCAGGACTTAGTCGCGAGGCCAATGCATCTATGTGGTAGCTTGAGAGGGGTTGAGTGGGACGAGAGACGCAGGGCGGATCAACACGCAAGACAAGGGTTTAGACAGCTTCGGGCCCCGGGAAACATCATCCGGTAAAAACCCTACATGCTGTTTGAGGCTAGGTCTCATTATCATCACGAGGGAGTCGCCGTAAACCGGCTCTCCTCTTTGTGTCTAGCCCTAAGATTGTTTCTTGCTTCTGTAGCTTGTCCCTCTTTGGGGAGCCCTGCCCCTCCTTATATATGTTTGAAGGGGCGGGTTACATGTGGAGTCCTATTAGGATTAGGACTAATCTCCCTTCTAATACAAACGGATACAAGTCCGGGTCTTCCTTGTAAAGTAAATATTCCTCACGCCTTTTCTCTTAAACCGGCCCACCATAACATGATCCGGCCTTCCATAAACCGCCCGTTGGGCCACTGGGTCTTGTCGCTCCTCTGACCCGCCTGCCGGATTACCAATGAACCGTAAACCGCCATGTCCAAGTGGGTTGCCAGTGAATCGCCAAACTCTAGCCGGGTCATACATCCGGCGGTTTATACCGCGGGGTATATCCCCAACATTAGCCCCCAGTTTAATTTGGATTCATCCATGTTAAACTGATCTGCAACAAGAACAAATTTGTCGGGTTGTGCTCCGGTTTAAATATACTTGTAAGCCGGCACTTGATCATCCTTAAATCCTTGTCATTTCTTCCTTCCAAGTTAATAACCATCTTCATAATCAATTTGCTTGCAGAAGATATTTGTAAATAAAGAATCCATTTGAATCGGCCTTCAATGCTTTGACTTGACAAAAATATTAGTCTCTGAAATATTCAACCGATATCCAGCCGGCTTGAAGATGTAAAACTTGCCGGTTTATGATTACCACCATTGTCTGGTTATAAAAACTGATAATTCCGGGTCATGATTGTTGCCAACACCGGTTCATGATTGTTGCTAATGCCGGTTCATGATTATTGATGACGCCGGGTTACAGACACAGGGTCATAATGATTGGTGACGCCGGGTTAATCCAGTTTGCTCAAAACAGAGAGTTTGAAAATAGTTCTTCGATAATAATATAATACCTGTAGCCCCCAAGTCTTGAGCAGAACAAAGTGATGGCTTAAGACTTGCTTCAATATAAATACCTCCACTTAAGAAGAAATCCATGTTGTTCATCCCAGTGACTAGTAAAAACTGAATACTCCATACTATGTAGCCCCCAAGTGCCGGGTTATCATGCTTACAGCAACCTGGGACTTGCAATTGTCTTATACTCATAAAAACTTCAACCAGTGTAGCCCCCAAGAGCCGGGTCATTATGCAATAATGAGCAGGGACTTTGTAGGTATAATCATGTAGATTTGAGCAATGATGTGTAGCCCCCAAGGGTTGGCTCAGTAAGATAATATTGAGCTGGGACTTTAATATATACTTCAATGAAAATAACATCATATGATGTAACCCTCATCATGGGACTTGAATCCACGTCCACAAGGTTAAGAGCCTTGTGCTTTACCAACTGAGCAGTGGACTCTTCAATATAATGAATAAAAAAGCTTTGTACCTTCAACTGTTGACAGGAGCAATTGGTAGCCCCCAAGGGCCGACTCATTATAATGTGATGAGTCGGGTCTTCAATAATATGAGCAGAAAATTACTTTGCATTAGCCCCCAAGTGTCATGGTGCATGCTTGCAGCGACATGAGACTTGCATGTAATCTCAATTTGAATAATGTAGCCCCCAAGTGCCGGGTCGTGAGCCTGCAGCGACTCGGGACTATTCCTTCCATTGTAGAATAAATCATATCCTTTGATAAAATAATAACTGTTGCGCTAAAGCGACTTTGAAAACTCAATAATACCAGTTACTAATAACCATAAAAATCCAGCCATGTTGGCTATTCAAGATAATATAATCCGATATGAAAAATTCAGCCAAATTTGGCTATTTGAATAATATAACCCAATCATTTATAAGCGCATGATTCCAATGGCGCAATCCAAATATATACTGGCGACATATAGTCCAAAGCCAGGCCGGTTTAATAAACTCCGGATAATTTCCCATCATACACTGGCGACTTATCGTCTTAAAGCCAGGCCGGTTTAATAAACACCGGATAATTTATCATCATGCTTTATTCAACCTGTCTCTGCATACAACAAGTTTAAAGTGTCCTGGCGGTTTACCACCGGACGGGGCATAATGCCCAACATATAACCCAGGTTTATAACCAAGGCTGCACTTAAGAATAATCAATGAAATATATCATACCTGTGATATTGAATCACATCATTGGTTTACCAATTTTTTGTAGTAAGAGTGATAACCCCAATCTTGAGTAATGATAACTCCTTTCATACTGTGCCGGTTGATGATAAACCGTACCGGGTTGTGATAAACACCGGTTTAACCATATATAATACTGGCGACTCGTAGTCAAACCAGACCGGGCTGATAGTCTCTGGATTATAACTTGATCCTGTATTGATAACTTGTAATTGAAAGTCAAGCCGGGTTGATAAACACCGGTTTACTCCATAATAGGATGGTAACAGAAAATCAAACCGGACAGATGGCCTCCGGATTAAGATTTGACCGTGTTCCGTCAATTTGTAATTGATAGTTGAACCGGATTAAAACGTTGTCGGTTTAAAAAACGCAACAAAAATCAAATAACAGTTATGAAAAAAAATATGGAAGCAAAGGCAATGATAAAAACCGTTTGCAAAAATATGCTATACTGAGCTAATCAGATGGTATTACCATGGTCGAACAGGACCAAGCCCCCAATAGGAGTGACAATGATTCAAGTCAGCCAGGTCCCCAAATGATTCGTGGCATATATGCCAGATCAAGAGGCGTGGCAATGGTTCGGGTTCGACCAAGCCCCCAAGTGATTTTGTGGCCTTAGGCCGACCAAGAGGCGTGACTGGTTCAGACTTGACCATGTCCCCAAATGATCTGGTGGCTGTCGCCTATCAAAGGGTGTTCGTTGGTTCGGACACGACCAAGGCCCCCAGTGATATATAAAAAACAAATGTCAAGGGGTAAACCGGAGGCCGCTTTAAACAGAACCACTCCGTGTAACCTCGCATGATAAGAAAGACAGCGACCCCGCTTTATGAAGCAGAAGCCCCCAAGTGATCAATAATATGTTAGGCCAATAAAGCAGGATACCCATGTTTGAACCGCGCATCATGGCAGCAGGTTCTCTTTGGCACCTTTTTAACTTATTGCAAGAGATAAATCCTTCTTCAACCGGACATTAAACCGGATGTTGAGAGCGTCAGAGCTTTGCAAGAGATAGTTTCCTCTTAAACCGGATTATAAACCGGAAGCACCACTGTGAGCCGGAAATTTTCTGATGGCCTTTTAAATTTTGCACCAATCTGGTGGTTTAAGGTCCTGCATTAGATAGCTTTGCAAACCAGAGTAATTGCTCTTTTTAAAGAAAGCAATATATAATATAAAATATATCGGATGGATTTCACCTGATGTATCATGCCAGGGGTTATCCACTGTAGAATTGATGATCACCATGGTGAAGCTGAATTTAATCACGGCCGAGTCGGCCACGGCGTTGTAAACCGGTACGAACGGAGAGTCGCCTGTGGGCGTTATAAACCGGCGCAGACGGAGAATCAGCCATAGGTGTTGTAAGCCGGCGCAGATGGAGAACCGGCCGCGTGTTGATGTAAACCGGACCACCGGCGGTTTGCGCGCGTCCGTTAAGCAGTGTGGAATGGTCAAAAGCCAGTATATAATGACGCCGGTGCACGCTCCATATGCATGGTGTAACACCAATGTTGTGGCGAATAATTGTCCTGCATATAAAAATATGCAAAACCAACGTAATTGTTCTTTTTACAAAAACAAGATATGTCAAAAAATAGACTTAGATGGATATCACGTGATTCGTTTGGGCCGGAAATAACCCGCCATGAAGTTGATGATAACGGTATGAAGCGGAAATCAATCACGGGTGAACCGGCCGCGGGAGCAGACAGATGAGATGGCCGCAGCGTTGAGCCGGTGTGGACGGGCAAGTCAATCACGGGCGCGGTCAACCGCGTGGACGGGCAAATCAACCACAGATGCGGTAAGCCACGCGGACGAGCGAGTCAACCACGAGAGCGGACAGATGAGTTAGCCGCGGACGGGCGAATCAGTCGCGCTGCGGATGCACAAGTTGGCCACCGCGGCACGCCCAGATTCCACGGCAGATGCTGCCTGTGTACGCTTGGTATCCATAACATGGCATCGCTTTTATAATGAACATCCGTCCTGCATGATTAAAATAAACTGGCCGGAATATCTATTCCTCAAATAAATTAATATATTCTGAATGAAGCAGTTTGGACAGATATCACCTGAGCGGACGACAGATGATTTGGCCCAGGCGTAGTCCGGCACGGACGCACATACTTTGAACTCCGTGCATTGCAATTAGTACTACTTTGGTGTATTTGCTTCATAGCAGCTGCAAAGATACTTGACTGTAACCTTCATCAATCGCGAGAGCGCTTCCGGAAACTCCTCTGTACCCAGTCCCGCTTGCTGTGAAGGGCTCGAAGTGCAGCCGTTATCGTAGCAGCAGCAAAGGCAGCAACTTGAGGCGAGGTCGCGGCCTCAGCGGCAAAGTCTAGCAGAAGCACAAGTGGCTCGGAGGCGAGCTCCATGAAGCACAAGGAGGGGCAGGGCTGCAACCACAGAGGCGAGTCGCAGAGGGAAGCAGGGATTTGTAGAGGTGCCAGAGCTCGATTTTGAAATAGAGATAAATAGTATTTTGAGTGGTATACTTTCATTGTCAACATAACAACCAAGAGATCTCGATATCTTCCATGCTACACACATTATAGGCGGTTCCCAAACAAAATGGTAAAGTTTATACTCCCCCACCACCAACAAGTATCAATCCATGGCTTGCCCGAAACAACGGGTGCCTCCAACTAACAACAGTCCTGGGGGAGTTTTATTTGCAATTATTTTGATTTGGTTTGAGCATGGGACTAGGCATCCCGGTTACCGGCCATTTTCTTGTGAATGAGGAGCGAAGTCCACTCCTCGTGAGAATAACCCACCTAGAATGGAAGATACAGACAGCCCTAGTTGATAGATGAGCTATTCGAGCAAACAAAATAGAATTTCCTTTGAAGGTTTAGAATTGGCACATACAAATTTAATTGGAACGACAGGTAGATACCACATATAGGTAGGTATGGTGGACTCATATGGAATAACTTTGGGGTTTATGGAAGTGGATGCAGAAGCAGTATTCCCGCTTAGTACAAGTGAAGGCTAGAAAGATAATGGGAAGCGACCAGCTAGAGAGCGACAACAGTCATGAACATGCATTAAAATTAATCAACACTGAGTTCAAGCATGAGTAGGATATAATTCACCATGAACATAAATATCATGGAGGCTATGTTGATTTTGTTTCAACTACATGCGTGAACATGTGCCAAGTCAGCCACTCGAATCATTCAAAGGAGGATACCACCCTATCATACCACATCACAACCAGTTTAATAGCATGTTGGCACGCAAGGTAAACCATTATAAACTCCTAGCTAATTAAGTATGGCATGAGCAACTATCACTAGTAGAAAAAGGGTCTAATGTGAAACTCATTAGTCCCGGTTTGTAATTGAACAGGCACTAATGTGACCATTAGTACCGGTTCCAACGGCTAGGCGGGCGGCGCTCATTAGTACCGGTTCATGGCGAACCTTTAGTACCGGTTCGTGCCACGAACTGGTACTAAAGAGGTGGTGGCCTTTAGTACGGGTTGGTGGCTCCAGCCGGTACTAAAGGGAGGGTCTTTAGTACCGGTTGGAGCCACCAACCGGTACTAAAGGTGGTGGCCTTTAGTACGGGTTGGTGGCTCCAACCGGTACTAAAGACCCCCCCCCTTTAGTACCGGTTGGAGCCACCAACCGGTACTAAAGGTGGTGTGCTGCCACCCGCAGTGCATAATGTTTAGTCCCACCTCGCTAGTTGAGAGGAGCTCGCACCGGTTTATAAGCCCCGCTGCGGCTACCGTGTCGAGCTCCTCTCTAAGCAGGCCTTTGTGGGCCTATAGCAAGTCTTCTGCCCTGTGGGGCCTACTGGGCCTTACGGGCCTGCATCCTGGCCCAACTAGAGATTGGGTTTCTAGTCGTATGCAGGCCGTGCCGGCCTAGTAGGCGGGCTGTTTTTGCTTTATTTCAAAAATAAAAATAAAAAAATCCTTACCAACCGGGACTAAAGGTCCCCCAGACCACGACGCTCCTCGTGCCACGTGGTGGGCCTTTGGTCCCGGTTCGTGTTGAACTGGGACTAAAGGGGGGGGGGGACCTTTAGTCCCCACTCTTTAGTGCCGGTTCCAGAACCGGTACTAAAGGTCCTTATGAACCGGTACTAAAATTTGTTTTTCTACTAGTGTATAATCTCTAATTGTCATTGCAAACATGTTTCATTCATAATAGGCTCAATCAGGAACAATGAACTAATCATATTTACAAGAACAAGATATGTCGAGTTCATACCAGCTTCTCTCATCTCAATTAGTCCATCATATATCGTCATTATTGCCTTTCACTTGCACGACCGAACGGTGCGGATAATAATAATAGTGCACGTGCATTGGACTAAGCTGGAATCTGCAAGCATTTAATACAAGGGAGAAGACAAAGTAATATGGGCTCTTGGTTAAATCAACAATAATGCATATGAGAGCCATTTAACATTTTCATCATGGTCTTCTCCTCTCGACCCCCAATGAAAAGAGAAGAAATAAAACTATTTACGTGGGAAAGCTCCCAACAAGAAAAAGAAGAACGAGAAATCTTTTTGGGTTTTCCTTTAATTAATACTACTACATGCATGGAAAGTAAACTAGCTAAAAGCTACAACTAATTTTTTTGGTTTTTCTTAAGGTTATTCAGACACACAAGAAGAAGGATTAGAAAAAGAAAATAAACTAGCATGGATAGTACAATGAAAAAGTATGAGCACCGACAACTAGAATGAGTGTGTGAACATGAATGTAATATCGGTGAGAAATACATACTCCGCCAAGCTTAGGCTTTTAGCCTAAGTTGGTCTATGGCCACCACAGGCCTAGCGGATATCCAAAGTTGTAGCTGGGGTCGTACTGAGATGCAGCGGATACTGTCTCACAAGCTGCCTCTTGGAGGCGGGCTGCTTCCGTCCTCCTTTCATACTCGTTCACCTCCTCCCTGGTTATAACATATCTCCTTTTTGCCTGAAAGTCAAAGAAAGTAGGAGCAGGGAGAGCAATATGGACAGCGCGACGTCTGTCAAAGATTAGTCGGTACTGGAGGGATTGCTCATTCCTCTCAACAAAGTAATGGCGAACCATAGCATTATAATGTAGATAAGTAGGAGGTAACTCCATATCATTTCCATGTATACGCATGATACGTCTCCGTCGTATCTATAATTTTTCATTGTTCCATGCCAATATTCTACAACTTTCATATACTTTTGGCAACTTTTTATACTATTTTTGGGACTAACATATTGATCCTGTGCCCAGTGCCAGTTCCTGTTTGTTGCATGTTTTATGTTTCACAGAATATCCATATCAAACGGAATCTAAACGGGATAAAAACGGACGGAGCTGATTTTTGGAATATTTGGAAAATTCCGGAAGAAAAATCCACGTGAGACGATGCCCGAGGTGGCCACGAGGCAGGGGGGCGCGCCTGCCCCCCTGGGCGCGCCCCTGACCCTCGTGGGCCACCCGTAAGGTGGTTGATGCCCTTCTTCGGCCGCAAGAAAGCTAATTTTTCGTAAAAAAATCACGGCGAAGGTTGCAGGCCAATCGGAGTTACGGATCTTCATATATATACGAAACGGTGAAAGGGCGGCAGAATAGAACGCAGAAACAGTGAGAGACAGAGAAACATATCCAATCTCGGAGGGGCTCTCGCCCCTCCCATGCCATGGAGGCCATGGAACAGAGGGGAAACCCTTCTCCCATCTAGGGAGGAGGTCAAGGAAGAAGAAGAAGGAGGGGGGCTCTCTCCCCCTCGCTTCCGCTGGCGCCGGAGCGCCATCGGAGGCCATCATCAACACCGCAATCTTCACCAACAAATTCACCGCCATCATCACCAACTCTTCCCCCCTCTATGTAGCGGTGTAACCTCTCTCTTACCCGCTGTAATCTCTACTTAAACATGGTGCTCAACGCTATATATTATTTCCCAATGATGTGTGGCTATCCTATGATGTTTGAGTAGATCCGTTTTGTCCTATGGGCTATTTGATGATCAAGATTGGTTTGAGTTGCATGTTTTATTATTGGTGCTGTCCTATGGTACTCTCCGTGTCGCGCAAGCGTAAGGGATCCCCGCTGTAGGGTGTTGCAATACGTTCATGATTCACTTATAGTGGGTTGCGTGAGTGACTGAAACACAAACCCGAGTAAGGGGGTTGTTGCGTATGGGATAAAGAGGACTTGATGCTTTAATGCTATGGTTGGGTTTTACCTTAGTGATCTTTAGTAGTTGCGAATGCTTGCTAGAGTTCCAATCATAAGTGCATATGATCCAAGTAGAGAAAGTATGTTAGCTTATGCCTCTCCCTCATATAAAATTGCAATAATGATTACCGGTCTAGTTATCGATTGCCTAGGGACAAATAACTTTATCTTGACAACAAGCTCTCTACTAAAACTAATTTATTTGTGTCTTTACCTAAACAGCCCCTACTTTTTATTTACGTAATCTTTATTATCTTGCAAACCTATCCAACAACACCTACAAAGTACTATAGTTTCATACTTGTTCTAGGTAATGCGAACGTCAAGCGTGCGTAGAGTTGTATCGGTGGTCGATAGAACTTCAGGGAATATTTGTTCTACCTTTAGCTCCTCCTTGGGTTCGACACTCTTACTTATCGAAAGAGGCTACAATTGATCCCCTATACTTGTGGGTTATCAAGACCTTTTTCTGGCGCTGTTGCCAGGGAGCAATAGCGTGGGGTGAATATTCTCGTGTGTGCTTGTTTGCTTTATCACTAAGTAATTTTTATTTGCTGTTTCTAGTTGTTCTTTATCTTTAGTTATGGATATGGAACACGAAATACCAAAAAAATTAGGTGTACTTTCTGCTCATGGAGATGGGGAACCTCCTAAAACCCTCGATGCTGGTTATGTGAAAGATATTATGTACTACTTTAATAATCCTGAGAAAACCCCATTGAATTATGTAATGGGAGTAACGTTGGATCAACGTGAACACTTTAGGGATTACCGCTTGACACAAAAAGGGAAACTATTATGGGATCAAATTCATATATTGAATTGGTATGCTAGGCAACTATGCTTGAGATATGATTATACTTGTTGCTCTAGGATGAAGGCTCCACACCTTCCCTTTTTATGCGAATTTAATGATAATAAAACCTTAGCTTCTTATGCTAATGGTATATATGATTACTATGATGTGGAACAAATAGAAGAATTTGTTGCTTTTATGGGTGCTTATGAAAGTGAATCTATGTTTAAAGAGTTTGAAGACTTTGATGATTCTGTTTATAGACCTGAAAATTTAGCTATCCTTAAATATTATTATGAGAATTATGAATACATTTACGATATTAATGCACTTATTGAGAAAGTCTCCGCTATCCAAGAAGAGAATAATATTTTGCAGGAATCTATGGAAGAAGAAGTTGATGAAACTATGAGCTCATTAGATGAAAAAGATGAGGAGGAGAGCGAAGAACAAAAGGAGGAAGAGCGGATTGATCACCCGTGCCCACCTTGTAATGAGAGTAACTCTTCAACTCATACATTGTTTAATTTCCCTTCGTGCTTACCGAAGGATGAATGCTATGATAATTGCTATGATCCTGTTGATTCTTTTGAAATATCCCTTTTTGATGATTCTTGCTATGCTTGTGGCCAAGATGCCAATATGAATTATGCTTATGGAGATGAACTTGCTATAGTTCCTTATGTTAAAATGAAATTTTTGCTATTGCACCCATGCATGACAGTCCTATTATCTTTTTGAATTCTCTCGACTACACTATATCGGAGAAGTTTGCCCTTATTAAGGATTATATTAATGGGTTGCATTTTACTACTACACATGATGATTTTGATAGATATAATATGCATGTGCTTGCTGCTCCTACTTGCAATTATTATGAGAGAGGAACTATATCTCCACCTCTCTATGTTTCCCACATGATAAAATTGCAAGAAACTGTTTATACTATGCATTGGCCTTTACTATGTGTGCATGAATTGTTCTTTTATGACATGCTGATGCATAGGAAGAGAGTTAGACTTTGTCATTACATTATATATGTTACTTTGTGCTCACTACTAAATTACAAATCATTGTTAATTAAAATTGTCTTTGATATACCTTGGGATCCGGGTGGATTCACTACTTGAGCACTATATGCCTAACTTAATGGCTTTAAAGAAAGCGCTGCCAGGGAGACAACCCGGAAGTTTTAGAGAGTCATTTATTTCTATTGAGTGCTTTTATATAGTTTAAAAACAACAAAAATAAATAGGGGAACCCAAATTTTTTTCAAAAAGGAAAGTGAAAGTGAGAGAGACAAGCATTGTTGAAGTGGGAGAGCTCCTTGAACTTTGTTCATGCTCACGGCAACTTTCTGAATCTTGATTACAGAAACTTTTCAATAAAAATAATTATCCCCTTGTACAATTCCATTGTATTATAAAACTAATGTACCAAGGTTTTCGTTTAGGATGTTTACATTTGCTTGATGGTCTGTATGGTGCAGGACAGAAACTTTGGCTGTAGTGCGCGATTTTACATTTTTAGCTTAACGTCAAATGGTTCTGATTCTTTTTTCACTGTATTTATATACAAATTGTTTATTTCCGAATTTTGGCAGAATTTTTTAAGTATCAGAAGTATGGTGAATGTTCAGATTATTACGGACTGTTCTGTTTTAGACAGATTCCGTTTTTATGCATAGTTTGCTTGTTTCGATGAAACTATCGATTTATATCAGTGGATTAAACCATGAAAAAGTTATACTATAGTAGCTATAATGCAAAAACAAAATATGAATTGGTTTGCAACAGTACTTAGAGTAGTGATTTGCTTTATTATACTAACGGATCTTACCGAGTTTTCTGTTGAAGTTTTGTGTGGATGAAGTGTTCAATGATCGAGAAGGTCTCGATATGAGAAGAAGGAAGAGAGGAAAGAGCTCAATCTTGGGGATGCCCGAGGCACCCCAAGTAAATATTCAAGGATACCCAAGCGTCTAAGCTTGGGGATGCCCCGGAAGGCATCCCCTCTTTCTTCAACAAGTATCGGTATGTTTTCGGATTCATTTCGTTCATGCAATATGTGCAATCTTGGAGCGTATTTTTGCATTAGTTTTCATTTTTCTTTTATGCACCATGCTAGTATGAGATAGTCCTTGGTTGATTTATAGAATGCTCTATGCACTTCACTTATATCTTTTGAGTATGGCTTTATAGAATGCTTCATGTACTTCACTTATATCATTTGAAGCTTGGATTACCTTTTTCTCTTTACATATACAACCGCCATTTGTAGAATGCTCTTTTGCTTCACTTATATTTGTTAGAGCATGGGCATATCTTTTTAAGAAAGAATTGAACTCTCATGCTTCACTTATATCTATTTAGAGAGATGACAGGAACTGGCCATTCACATGGTTAGTCATAAAATCCTACATAAACTTGTACATCGCTGAATATGATATGTTTGATTCCTTGCAATAGTTTTGCGATATAAAGATGGTGATATTAGAGTCATGCTAGTGGGTAGTTGTGGATTGTAGAAATACTTGTTTTGAAGTTTGTGATTCCCGTAGCATGCACGTATGGTGAACCGTTATGTGATGAAGTCGGAGCATGATTCATTTATTGATTGTCTTCCTTATGAGTGTCGGTCGGGGACGAGCGATGGTCTTTTCCTACCAATCTATCCCCTTAGGAGCATGCGCGTAGTACTTTGTTTCGATAACTAATAGACTTTTGCAATAAGTATGTGAGTTCTTTATGACTAATGTTGAGTCCATGGATTATAAGCACTCTCACCCTTCCACCATTGCTAGCCTCTCTAGTACCGCGCAACTTTCGCCGGTACCATAAACCCACCATATACCTTCCTCAAAACAGCCACCATACCTACCTATCATGGCATTTCCATAGCCATTCCGAGATATATTGCCATGCAACTTCCATGATCATCATATACATGACTTGAGCATTCATTGTCATATTGCTTTGCATGATCGTAAGATAGCTAGCATGATGTTTTCATGGCTTGTCCGTTTTTTGATGTCATTGCTACGCTAGATCATTGCACATCCCGGTACACCGCCGGAGGCATTCATATAGAGTCATATCTTTGTTCTAGTATCGAGTTGTAATATTGAGTTATAAGTAATAAAAGTGTGATGATCATCATTACTAGAGCATTGCCCCAGTGAGGAAAGGATGATGGAGACTATGATTCCCCCATAAGTCGGGATGAGACTTTGGACTTTACAAAAAATAAAAGAGGCCAAAGAAGCCCAAATAAAAAAAAGAGGCCAAAGAAGCCCATCAAAAAAAGAGAAAATAAAAAAATGAGAGAAAAAGAGAGAAGGGGCAATGTTACTATCCTTTTACCACACTTGTGCTTCAGAGTAGCACCACGTTCTTCATAGAGAGAGTATCCTATGCTTTCACTTTCATATACTAGTGGGAATTTTCATTATAGAACTTGGCTTGTATATTCCGCTGATGGGCTTTCTCAAATGCCCTAGGTTTTCATGAGCAAGCAAGTTGGATGCACACCCACTTAGTTTCAGTTTGAGCTTTCATATACTTATAGCTCTAGTGCATCCGTTGCATGGCAATCCCTACTCACTCACATTGATATCTATTGATGGGCATCTCCATAGCCCGTTGATACGCCAAGTTGATGTGAGACTATCTTCTCCTTTTTGTCTTCTCCATGCAACCTCCACCATCATATTCTATTACACCTATAGTGTTATGTCCATGGCTCACGCTCATGTATTGCGTGAAAGTTGAAAAGGTTTGAGAACATCAAAAGTATGAAACAATTGCTTGGCTTTTCATCGGGGTTGTGCATGATTTGAATATTTTGTGTGGTGAAGATGGAGCATAGCCATACTATATGATTTTATAGGGATAACTTTATTTGGCCATGTTATTTTGAAAAGACATGATTGCTTTATTAGTAAGCTTGAAGTATTATTGTTTTTATGTCAAATGATAGACTATTGGTTTGAATCACTTGTGTCTTAATATTCATGCCATGATTAGATATGTGATCAAGATTATGCTATTAGCATTCCACATAAAAATTATCCTTTTATCATTTACCTACTCGAGGACGAGCGGGAATTAAGCTTGGGGATGCTGATACGTCTCCATCGTATCTATATTTTTTGATTGTTCCATGCCAATATTCTACAACTTTCATATACTTTTGGCAACTTTTTATACTATTTTTGGGACTAACATATTGATCCAGTGCCTAGTGCCAGTTCATGTTTGTTGCATGTTTATGTTTCGAAGAATATCCAATCAAACAGAATCCAAACGGGATAAAAATAGACGGAGCTTATTTTTGAATATTTGGAAAATTCCGGAAGAAAAATCCACGCAAGACGGTGCCCGAGGTGGCCACGAGCCAGGGGGCGTGCCTGCCCCCCTGGGCGCACCCCTGACCCTCGTGGGCCACCCGTAAGGCGGTTGATGCCCTTCTTCGGCCGCAAGAAAGCTAATTTTTGGTAAAAAAATCACGGCGAAGGTTTCAGGCCAATCGGAGTTACGGATCTCCATATATATACGAAACGGTGAAAGGGCGGCAGAATAGAACGCAGAAACAGAGAGAGACAGAGAAACATATCCAATCTCGAAAGGGCTCTCGCCCCTCCCATGCCATGGAGGCTATGGACCAGAGGAGAAACCCTTCTCCCATCTAGGGAGGAGGTCAAGGAAGAATAAGGAGGGGGCTCTCTCCCCCTCGCTTCCGGTGGCGCCGTAGCGCCACCGGGGGCCATCATCATCACCGCAATCTTCACCAACAACTTCACCGCCATCATCACCAACTCTTCCCCCCTCTATGTAGCGGTGTAACCTCTCTCTTACCCGTTGTAATCTCTACTTAAACATGGTGCTCAACGCTATATATTATTTCCCAATGATGTATGGCTATCCTATGATGTTTGAGTAGATCCGTTTTGTCCTATGGGCTATTTGATGATCAAGATTGGTTTGAGTTGCATGTTTTATTATTGGTGCTGTCCTATGATGCTCTCCGTGTTGCGCAAGAGTGAGGGATCCCCGCTGTAGGGTGTTGCAATACGTTCATGATTCGCTTATAGTGTGTTGCGTGAGTGACTGAAACACAAACCCGAGTAAGGGGGTTGTTGCATATGGGATAAAAAGGACTTGATACTTTAATGCTATGGTTGGGTTTTACCTTAATGATCTTTAGTAGTTGCAGATGCTTGCTAGAGTTTCAATCATAAGTGCATATGATCCAAGTAGAGAAAGTATGTTAGCTTATGCCTCTCCCTCATATAAAATTGTAGTAATGATTACCGGTCTAGTTATCGATTGCCTAGGGACAAATAACTTTCTCTTGACAACAAGCTCTCTACTGAAACGAATTTAGTTGTGTCTTTGCATAAACAGCCCCTACTTTTTATTTACGTAATCTTTATTATCTTGCAAACCTATCCAACAACACCTACAAAGTACTTCTAGTTTCATACTTGTTCTAGGTAAAGCGAACATCAAGCGTGCGTAGAGTTGTATCGGTGGTCGATAGAACTTGAGGGAATATTTGTTCTACCTTTAGCTCCTCGTTGGGTTCGACACTCTTACTTATCGAAAGAGGCTACAATTGATCCCCTATACTTGTAGGTTATCAACGCACATCAAGATAATTAGCTGCACGAGTTGCATAAATTCCACCAAACAAATCTCCACTTACACTATTGTGATGCAACCTCCGTGCAACAATGGCCCCCAAGTTATATTGTTTATCACCTAATACCACACTTTTAAGGACACTAAGATCCGACGCACATGCGACAAGCCTCATCTTTACCGTTAATACATCTACCTATAAAGAGAGTAAAATAATGTATGGAAGGAAAATGAATGCTACCTATGGTAGCTTGTGTGATTTCTCTAGATTCCCTCACAATGTTACTAGCAAGCTTTATATTCAGATTTGCGAGGTTCACTAACATTGCCCCACTGCGGGAGATTACAAGCAGTATTAAAATCTTCTAGGTTCATGGTATATGATTTATCATATAAATCAAATAAAATAGCGTGAGAGTTGCGCGAGGATGTAAATTTAAACCTTCTCACAAAGGAGTCAGTGAGGTAGTGGTATTGCAGGCACTTATCTGACACGAAGTCCTCAAGATCAACATTACACACATACGCGTCAAATTTATCCTTGATGCCTGCATGGACCATAAACTCCTCTGACGGCCATTCATAAGCCCGTACTTGAGCTTCCCTCGGTGGTTCATAATCCGGCTCACGTATCGCGAGCCTCGTTCCTTGTTTCCTTGAGGAACCACCTTGGTACATTTTCCTGAACATTTTTCTTCCTCTGAAAAGTTTCTGAATTTTTTAGTGACTCAAAATAAAAGTGAACCAAACTCAACAAAATTGATAGCAACTACTCCCACAAGTGCCTAGAGGCAATATCATGCATTAAAACTACTTTGGGACCATATAAATTTGACATGCAAGCTCAAGAACAGGGTCACCTAAGCATCAAAAATTTGCAATAAATAAAGCACCAGAACACAAATTAATTGGACCATTGGAGGAGTCACATACCGAAGAACAATCTCCCAAACAGTTTTGTGAATGGAGCTTTGAGCAAGGAGATCGGAAATGGCAGCAAGATGAGGTAGAACAAGGGTTTGAGCTATGGGAGGATTTTTTCTGAAAGAAGATGAAGTGTATGGGTGCTGAAATAAGTGGAGGGGGGCTACGTGAGGCCCACGAGGCAGGGGGCGCGCCCTGGACCCTCGTGGCCAGGTGGTGTGGCCCCCAGGTGTGTTCTCAGTGCCAATAATTTTTAAACATTCTAAAAAATCATATTTCATTTTCAGGACATTTGAAGAACTTTTATTTTCGAGATATTTTTTATTACTGATACGTCTCCAGCGTATCTATAATTTTTGATTGTACCATGCTATTATATTATCTCTTTTGGATGTTTAATGGGCCTTACTATGCGAAAATGTCGTTTGGTGGCCGAGCACCCTGCAGGCCGGAATCAGCCCCGTCAGTGCTCGACGCGACCGGTGCCCAGTGTGCATAAAGCTACCGTATAGCGACTGTATTCATAGAATAATCTGGTGTACAGCGCCCGTATTTGCTAGTATTAAATAATCACTGACGGCTCACGTACACTAGCAGGCACACGAGTGCAGCACAGCTGCATAGCAGGCACACGAGATGCAGCACACCTGCATGTCTCGTTCACGCGCGCAACAGTCCCTGCCTCATGTACACGGCACGGAATTGACTCGGTCAATATGTTTGGTTTTCTTGTTTTTCTTCAAGTTTCTCTTATTCAACATTATATTTTGGTTTTCTCCTTTTTTTCACTTGGTTTTTATTTTTTCTTTCGTTTTTCATTATACTTCTTCCCATACGTGAAAAACATTTCTTCCTTTCGTTTTTCATTATACTTCTTCCCATACGCGAAAAACATTTTTTTAATAAGCGATCAACATTTTTGGGTATACACGTGCAACATAGTCCGAACATTTATTCAATATTTTTCACAAACTTGTTCAACACTTTGATACTTTATTCAACATTTTTTTCAAAATACTTGGTCGACATTTTTATATATTCGTTCCGCATTTTTTTAGTATGTCTTCAACTTTTCAAATACTTTATTCAGCAATTTTCAAATTCTAGTTTAACATTTCCCATACACTCATCAAGATTTTTTAATACATGTTCAACAGTTTTAAATGCTTATTAAACATTTTCAAATTTTTTGTTCATCATTTTTTCCATATCTCTGGGTCAACGTTTTCTAATACTTATTTCAGCATTTTTTTCAAAATTACTTGTTCAACATTTTTTTCAAATCGTTGTTCAACATTTTTTAATATTTATTTCACCGTTTCTTCAAATACTTGTTCAACGTCTTATAAAATACATAATCAACTTTCTCATTCACATATGTATTCCATTGTATCAATTTCTTTTGTTTAGATGATAATGATTTTTCAGGTTTACATCCCCCCCCCCTTTTTTTAGAATGATTACTTAACTTATCTTAACCTGAAGCAGAAAACTCCACATTAAGCGACCTGCATATTAGGTGATACAGCAAGCAAAAGCAACACAAATACAGGACCAAACAAGAGATTTCACATTTGGAAACAGATCATGTCCAACTAAATTCTTCTGACAACAAACGATACTACGGATTCTGAGATTCGCTAAACAGGTGAAAAAAGTTACTATCGGTCTGAGGGCAAGCCGTTGCAATCAAACAGACGGTCGACAAGGTGTGAATGCGGCGCATTGATGCAGGTGCTTAGATCAGATTATAAGGGGTGGTTCATATGTGAACACAAAACAGAGCACAACCATGCACTATTGGTTAACCGCATGGAGAAGCTGTACTGGAAGTCGCACTGGCACATAGATAGGTATACCAGAGACTTGGTGAAGCAGCTAAGAGAAAACAATACCAGAAGCTATGCTTCAAATAGTACTATGGCTAGGAAGCGAACTGGGAAAGATCACATCGCATGGTCCCTCCGGCCAGTTAACAAACCATGAGCTGCGCCACTTCGTCCAACTTGGTGTATCAAATTTCTAGGACAAATCGTCACTGTGTAACCACCAACTTGATATGCCCATTTTAGTGCACGAAATCACCTGAAGACATCATTTCTTTCTTTCTTTCTTTCCGAATCATGAAAACATCATTTCTTGCTTGACGGGTTTAAAGAAAAGAGAAATTGTGCATAATTCAAATTGTTTTGCCTGTCACATCTCGGAATAACATTTTTCCTTCAAATGCATTAATTGTCTAGATGCATTTTCCAAATTACTTTTGCATCACAATTTTTTGTTAGAAGATTCTGGTGGCAAATTTCCTTTTTAACACGTAAACACAGTCACCCTCGCACGGATTCAGTTTATGATGAAATTTTCACACGTTATCAACAAAAATGCATTCGGATTGTTTGTCGTTTTATACAAGCATTTTTTTAAACAACCGCTCCCC
>NC_041388.1:529683397-529693260 GCF_002162155.2 Triticum dicoccoides
TGATGTCATACCGTAATTGTGGCTCACGTCAACCCCATGGCACTCCAAGTGTACTAATCGGCATTTTCTAGGTGTGAAAATTCCAAGAAATCCTCATATCTTATATGCACATGGGCAGAAGATAAATCACACATATGGAATAATATTTATTATCGACCCCTTTTAACAAAGGATGGAAACCGTTCGACTATTTTTGCCAACCACAGATGTTACCCGATGTTCCTAATCATTTCAATAAGATGCACTCTACCATTTTTTATGTCGACTTTTTTCTAGAGGAAGTTAGACAAAAATTATGCTATTTTTTCATTTTAAATAATATTTCTTATTTCTTAAGCAGCTAAAAGAACACGTTGTGTGCTCATATTCTATTGTTAAACGAATTGCGCTCACCAGGTTTGTCACCGGTTTTATTTGTATTTTCTAACTAGCACTGCATTAACTTGTACGAAGAACCGTTTTTGGGTTTGTTGCATCATAGTAGTTGATATTCCCCCCACACCCAACCAAATTCCAAAACTAGAAGAAGCACAAATTTTGATAGATCTGCCAAATGATTACCTGAATGGCACTCCTCGGAGAAGAATTCCATCCCATCGATGACGAAATCGCTCATGTCCAATGTGTCAGATTTATCCTTTTAGAATATCCAGTGTGCCAGATAAAGGGGACGACCCGTGCATCGCCTCCAAGTAAATGTAACGGTATCATTAGTTGGTCCATCCATAGCATTTAATGACACACCAGGCCGGCCCTAGCACCACATGTGGCGAGGCCCCGATGTATTTCAACTTTAGCAATCCTCGTATAGTTGCGTGCAAACGGGCGCGCGCACATCACGGCACTGCATTGTGCGGCGCGAGATTCCGGCTTGCATGGTGCTCGGCCACCAAAACGCCACACTTCTTACTATGCATTTTTATATTATTTTTGGGACTAACCTATTAACCCAAGGCCCAGTGTAAATTGCTTTTTTTTGCCTATTTCAGTGTTTCACAGAAAAGGAATATCAAACGGAATCCAAACGGAATGAAACCTTCGGAAGAGTTATTTTTGGAACAAACGCAATCTAGGAGATTTGGAGTGGACGTCAAGGAAGTAACAAGGTGGCCACGAGGCAGGAAGGCGCGCCCAGGGGGGCAGGCGCCCCCCCCCCACCCTTGTGGGCCCCTCGTGGCTCCCCTGACCTAGTTCTTTCGCCTATATATACCCATATACCCTGAAAACATCCAGAAGCACCACGAAACCCTATTTCCACCGCCGCAACCTTCTGTACCCATGAGACCCCATCTTGGGGCCTTTTCTGGCGCTCTGCCGGAGGGGGAATCAATCACGTAGGGCTTCTACATCAATATCATAGCCTCTCTGATGATATGTGAGTAGTTTACCACAGACCTTCGGGTCCATAGTTATTAGCTAGATGGCTTCTTCTCTCTCTTTGGATCTCAATACAAAGTTCTCCTCGATTCTCTTGGAGATCTATTCGATGTAATTCTTTTTCCGGTGTGTTTGTCGAGATCCGATGAATTGTGGGTTTATGATCAAGATTATCTATAAATAATATTTGGTTCTTCTCTAAATTCTTATATGTATGATTTAATTATCTTTGCAAGTCTCTTCTAATTATCAGTTTGGTTTGGCCTACTACATTGATCTTTCTTACAATGGGAGAAGTGCTTAGCTTTGGGTTCAATCTTGCGGTGTCCTTTCCGAGTGACAGCAGGGGCAGCAAGGCATGTATTGTATTGTTTTCATCGAGTATAAAAAGATGGGGTTTATATCATATTGCTTGAGTTTATCCCTCTACATCATGTCATCTTGCCTAATGCGTTACTCTGTTCTTATGAACTTAATACTCTAGATGCATGCTGCATAGCGGTCGATGTATGGAGTAATAGTAGTAGATGCAGAATCGTTTCGGTCTACTTGTCATGGACGTGATGCCTATATACATGATCATGCCTAGATATTTTCATAACTATGCGCTTTTCTATCAATTGCTCGACAGTAATTCGTTCACCCACCATAAATTATGCTATCTCGAGAGAAGCCACTAGTGAAACCTATGCCCCGCGGGTCTATCTTCCATCATATTATTTGCTTATCAATTTACTATTTCTTCCGTCTTTTATTTTGCAATCTTTACTTTCCAATCTATATCATAAAAATACCAAAAATATTTATCTTATTATCTCTATCAGATCTCACTTTTGCAAGTGGCCGTGAAAGGATTGAGAACCCCTTTATCGTGTTGGTTTCAAGATTCTTATTTGTTTGTGTAGGTACGAGGCGACTTGTGTGTGAGCTCCTACTGGATTGATAAATTGGTTCTCAAAAACTGAGGGAAATACTTACGTTGCTTTGCTGCATCACCCTTTCCTCTTCAAGGGAAAACCAACGCATGCTCAAGAGGTACCAAGAAGGATTTCTGACGCCGTTGCCGGGGAGGCTTACACCAAGTCAACTCAAGATTCGATCTCCCGCCAATGTGCGATTTCTGGCGCCGTTGCCGGGGAGGCTTACGCCAAGTCAAGACATACCAAGTACCCATCATAAACTCTAATCCCTCGCATTACATTATTTTCCATTTGCCTCTCGTTTTCCTCTCCCCCACTTCATCTTGCCATTTTATTCACCCTTCTTCCGTTCGATCTTGTGTTACCATGTGCCTTCTTTTTGCTTGCATCTTCGCTTGCTAAGAGATCTATGGATCCTCATCCGCTTGCCAATCTTTTTAAGAGATCCAATTATGATGAACCAGTTGCTAGTGAGTTGAGTGCACTAGATTATCTTTATGGGGTTTTGCTTGAAATTCGCGAGTATGAAAATTATGATGAAGTGCTTTATAAAGTGATTCACGATAGATATTTGAATAAAAAGAATGATTGCAATGATGTTATTATAAATTCTATTAATGTCAATTATGCTAATAATATGCAAAACCCTAAGCTTGGGGATGCTAATTTTGCTATGTCTTCTTATAATCTTGCAAAATTTATTTAAGCCCCATGATGAATATGGGATTGATAATAATGTTTGCAATAATATTGAAAGTGGGTTTGGAAGAGTGTCAACTTTAGATCCCACATATTTGGAGAATGTTCAATCTTATGAAGTTTTTGATAAAAGTGGGTTTGGAGAGGTCATGACTTTAGTTAATGTTAATCCCACTATTTTGGAAGAGTGTCAACTTTGCATACATGTGGATCGTGTTAAGAATATTTTTTGTGATAGCTATATTGTTGAATTTTCTTATGATCCTACATGTAATTATTATGAGAGAGGAAAATATGGTTGTAGAAATTTTCATGTTACTAAATTACCTCTCTTCATGATGAGATTGCTATCGTCTCTTTCTTCTTCCTTGCATATGCTAGTTTTTGCTTTCCTTGATAATTTGTTTGCCTATAAGATGTCTATGCATAGGAAGTATGTTAGACTTAGATGTGTTTGTCACATGTTTTATGATGCTCTGTTTGTGCTTCAATTCTTGTCTTTCATTTGAGCATCATTGAAATCTTAATGCCTAGTTAGGGGCGTTAAACGATAGCGCTTGTTGGGAGGCAACCCAATTTTATTTTTGTTCCTTACTTTGTGTTCCTATTTAGTAATAGATAATTTATCTAGCCTGTGTTATAGTTGTGTTTTTTTGTTTTAATTAGTGTTTGTGCCAAATATAACCTTTGAGAAGACTTGGGGAAAGTCTTTGCGATATTGCTGTAAAAAGTAGAAACTTTAGCGCTCACGAGATTAGATTCCATTTTTTACTGGAGAGTGCTATTAGGTTGATTATTTTTGAAGATGATTAATAGATAAATTCCTCACGTCCACCAATTTCTTTCAGAATTTTTGGGGTTCTAGAAGTATACGTTTGATACATATTACTACAGACTATTCTGTTTTTGACAGATTATGTTTTTCGTGTGTTGTTTGCTTATTTTGATGAATTTATGGCTAGTATCGGGGGTATGAACCACAGAGAATTTGGAATACAGTAGGTTTAAAACCAATGTAAATAAAGAATGAGTTCATTACAATAACTTAAAGTGGTGGTTTGCTTTCTTATACTAACGGAGCTCATGAGATTTTCTGTTGAGTTTTGTGTTGTGAAGTTTTCAAGTTTTGGGTAAAGATTTGATGGATTTTGAAATAAGGAGTGGCAAGAGCCTAATCTTGGGGATGCCCAAGGCACCCCAAGGTAAAATTCAAGGACAATCAAAAGCCTAATCTTTCCGGGGCATCCCCTCTTTTGTCTTCATCCATCGGTAACTTTACTTGAGGCTATATTTTTATTCATCACATGATATGTGTTTTGCTTGGAGCGTCTTGTATGATTCGAGTCTTTGCTTCTTAGTTTACCACAATCATCCTTGCTGTACACACCTTTTGGGAGAGACACACATGAATCAGAATTTATTAGAATACTCTATGTGCTTCACTTATATCTTTTGAGCTAGATAGTTTTGCTCTAATGCTTCACTTATATCTTTTAGAGCACAGTGGTGGTTTTATTTTGTAGAAATTATTGATCTCTCATGCTTCACTTATATCATTTCGAGAGTCCTTTAGAACAACATGGTAATTTTCTTTGGTTATAATATTAGTCCTAATATGATAGGAATCCAGATGGGTATAATAAAAACTTTCCTAAAAGTGCATTGAATACTATGAGAAGTTTGATTCTTTATAATGGTTTTGAGATATGGAGATGGTGATATTAGAGTCATGCTAGTTTAGTAGTTGTGAATTTGAGAGATACTTGTGTTGAAGTTTGTGATTCCCGTAGCATGCACGTATGGTGAACCGTTATGTGATGACGCCGGAGCATGATTTATTTATTGATTTTCTTCCTTATGAGTGGCGGTCGGGGACGAGCGATGGTCTTTTCCTACCAATATATCCCCCTAGGAGCATGCGCGTAGTACTTTGTTTCGATAACTAATAGATTTTTGCAATAAGTATGTGAGTTCTTTATAACTAATGTTGAGTCCATGGATTATACGCACTCCCACCCTTCCGCCCTTGCTAGCCTCTCTAATACCGTGCACCTTTCGCCGGTATCATACATCCACCATATACCTTCCTCAAAACAGTCACCACACCTACCTATTATGGCATTTCCATAGTCATTCCGAGATATATTGCCATGCAACTTACCACCGTTCCGTTTGTTATGACACCCTCCGTCATTGTCATATTTCCATGCATGATCGTGTAGTTGACATCGTATTTGTGGCAAAGCCACCATTCATAATTCTTTCATACATGTCACTCTTAATTCATTGCACATCCTGGTACACCGCCGGAGGCATTCACATCGATTCATATTTTGTTCTAAGTATCGAGTTGTAATTCTTGAATTGTAAGTAAATAGAAGTGTGATGATCATCATTATTAGAGCATTGTACCAAGTGAGGAAAGGATGATGGAGACTATGATTTCCCCACAAGTCGGGATGAGACTCCGAACAAAAAATAGAAAAAGAGAAAAAAGGCCATAAAAAGATAAAAAGGCCCAAATAAAAAAAGAGAAAAAGAGAGAAGGGACAATGTTACTATCCTTTTACCACACTTGTGCTTCAAAGTAGCACGATGATCTTCATGATAGAGAGTCTCCTATGTTCTCACTTTCATATACTAGTGGGAATTTTACATTATAGAATTTGGCTTGTATATTCCAATGATGGGCTTCCTCAAAATGCCCTAGGTCTTCGTGAGCAAGCGAGTTGGATGCACACCCACTTAGTTTCTTTTGTTAAGCTTTCATACACCTATAGCTCTAGTGCATCCGTTGCATGGCAATCCCTACTCACTCACATTGATATCTATTGATGGGCGTCTCCATAGCACATTGATACGCCTAGTTGATGTGAGACTATCTTCTCCTTTTTGTCTTCTCCACAACCACCCTTCTATTCCACCTATAGTGCTATGTCCATGGCTCACGCTCATGTATTGCGTGAAAGTTGAAAAAGTTTGAGAACATCAAAAGTATGAAACAATTGCTTGGCTTGTCATAGGGGTTGTGCATGATTTAATATTTTGTGTGATGAAGATAGAGCACAGCCAGACTATATGATTTTGTAGGGATAACTTTTTTTGTCCATGTTATTTTGAGAAGACACGATTGCTTTGTTAGAATGCTTGAAGTATTATTATTTTTATGTCAATATTAAACTTTTATCTTGAATCTTTCGGATATGAATATTCATCCCACAATAAAGAATATTACATTGAGAATTATGCTAGGTAGCATTCCACATCAAAAATTCTATTTTTATCATTTACCTACTCGAGGACGAGAAGGAATTAAGCTTGGGGATGCTTGATACGTCTCCAACGTATCTATAATTTTTGATTGTTCCATGCTATTATATTATCTATTTTGGATGTTTAATGGGCTTTACTGTGCACTTTTATATTATTTTTGGGACTAACCTATTAACCCAAGACCAAGTGCAAATTGATGTTTTGTTGCCTATTTCAGTGTTTCACAGAAAAGGAATACCAAACAGAATCCAAACGGAATGAAACCTTCGGGAGAGTTATTTTTGGAACAAACGCAATCCAGGAGACTTGGAGTGGGCGCCAAGGAAGCAACGAGGTGTCCATGAGGCAGGGAGGCGCGCCCCCACCCTCGTGGGCCCCTCGTGGCTCCCCTGACCTAGTTCTTTCACCTATATATACCCATATACCCTGAAAACATCCATGAGCACCATGAAACCCGATTTCCACCGCCGCAACCTTCTGTACCCGTGAGATCCCATCTTGGGGCCTTTTATGGCGCTCTGCCGGAGGGGGAATCAATCACGAAGGGCTTCTACATCAACACCATAGCCTCTCCGATGATGAGTGATCAGTTTACCATAGACCTTCGGGTCCATAGTTATTAGCTAGATGGCTTCTTATCTCTCTTTGGATCTCAATACAAAGTTCTCCTCGATTCTCTTGGAGATCTATTCGATGTAATTCTTTTTGCGGCGTGTTTGTCGAGATCCGATGAATTGTGGGTTTATGATCAAGATTATCTATGAACAATATTCCGTTCTTCTTTGAATTCTTATATGTATGATTTAATTATCTTTGCAAGTCTCTTCAAATTATCAGTTTGGTTTGGCCTACTAGATTGATCTTTCTTGCAATGGGAGAAGTGCTTAGCTTTGGGTTCAATCTTGCGGTGTCCTTTCCCAATGATAGCAGGGGCAGCAAGGCACGTATTGTATTGTTGCCATCGAGGATAAAAAGATGGGGTTTATATCATATTGCTTGAGTTTATCCCTCTACATCATGTCATCTTGCCTAATGTGTTACTCTGTTCTTATGAACTTAATACTCTAGATGCATGCTGCATAGCGGTCGATGTGTGGAGTAATAGTAGTAGATGCATAATTGTTTTGGTCTACTTGTCGCGAACGTGATGCCTATATACATGATCATGCCTAGATATTCTCATAACTATGCGCTTTTCTATCAATTGCTCGACAGTAATTCATTCACCCGCCGTAAATTATGTTATCTCGAGAGAAGCCACTAGTGAAACCTATGGCCCCCGGGTCTATCTTCCATCATAATATTTGCTTATCAATTTACTATTTATTATGTATTTTATTTTGCAATATTTACTTTCCAATCTTTATCATAAAAATACCAAAAATATTTATCTTATTATCTGTATCAGATCTCACTTTTGCAAGTGGCCGTGAAGAGATTGACAACCCCTTTAGGCCTCGTCCAGTTACACCCCCTCACAAGGGGACTGGGGTGGATTGGAGGGGATTTTGACTTGTAGAGGGTGCAATCCCTGCCAATCCTTGTCAAACCCCTCCATTTTCCCTGTCAACCGAACAAGCCCTTATCGCGTTGGTTGCAAGGTTCTTATTTGTTTGTGTAGGTACAAGGTGACTTGTGTGTGACCTCCTACTGGATTGATACCTTGGTTCTCAAAAACTGAGGGAAATACTTACGCTGCTTTGCTGCATCACGCTTTCCTCTTCAAGGGAAAACCAACGCATGCTCAAGAGGTAGCAATTGCATGGATAATTTAGAAAATAGACATAAAATACTATTATTGCTTTATTTAATCTAAATAACAGAAAAGTAAAAGGAGAGTACAGGGAGTTGTGCTTTCTAACTTCATCCATCTCATGCTCATCAAAAGGAATCCACTAACAAGGTTGATCAAGTTTTGTTAACAAACTCTTTCCGAATAACATGAAACCGGAGAATTTTCGAATAACACTATGTTACCTCAACAGGGATATGCATGTCCCCAACAATAAGAATATCATATTTCTTCTTGACAGTAGGAAGAGGGAATTCAAAACCTCTAATAGTAATGGTATAAGTTTTTCCAATAGAATTAATACTATGAACTTGAGGTTGTTTCCTTGGAAAGTGTACCGTATGCTCATTGCCATTAACATGAAAAGTGACATTGCCTTTGTTGCAATCAATAACAGCCCCTGCAGTGTTCAAAAAGGGTCTACCAAGAATAGTAGACATACTATCGTCCTTGGGAATATCAAGAATAACAAAGTCCGTTAAAATAGTAACGTTTGCAACCACAACAGGCACATCCTCACAAATACTGACTGGTATAGCAGTTGATTTATCGGCCATTTGCAAAGATATTTCAGTAGGTGTCAACTTATTAATCAAGTCTACGATATAAAGAGAGAGGCATAACAATAACACCGGCTCCAAGATGAGATAAAGAAGTTTTAACATAGTTTCTTTTAATGGAACGTGGTATAGTTGGTACTCCTGGATCTCCTAGTTTCTTAGGTATTCCACCTTTAAAAGTATAATTGGCAAGCATGGTGGAAATTTCAGCTTCCGGTATCTTTCTTTTATTTGTAACAATATCCTTCATATATTTAGCATAAGGATTCATTTTAAGCATATCAGTCAAATGCATACGCAAAAAGATAGGTCTAATCATTTCAGCAAAGCGCTCAAAATCCTCATCATCCTTTTTCTTGGATGGTTTAGGAGGAAAGGTCATGGGTTTCTATCTATGAATAATATTTGAATCTTCTATTTCTTTACCATGCTTCCTAGCAGAAAAGTATCTCTTATCATAACATTGATTCTTTGATTGTGGGTTATCAAGATCAATAACATGTTCAATCTCTACATCATTATTACTGCTAGGTTGTGCATCAAGATGAACATCATCATTAACATTATCACTAGGTTCATGTTAATTACCAGATTGTGTTTCAGCATCAGAAATAGAAATATCAATGGGATTCTCAGGTGTGTCAACAACAAGTTCACTAGAAGCATGCAAAGTCCTATCATTTTTCTTTTTCTTCTTTTTAGAAGGACTAGGTGCATCAACATTAGTTCTCTGAGAATCTTGCTCAATTCTCTTAGGATGGCCCTCGGGATACAAAGGTTCGTGAGTCATTTTACCTCCTCTAGTCACAACCTTATCAACATTATCATTTTCGTATTATTTAATTCATTGAGAAAATCGTCTTGAGCTTTAAGCACTTGTTCTACTTGAGTGGTAACCATAGAAGCATGTTTACTAATAAGTTTAAGTTCACCTTTAACTCTAGACATATAATTGATACGTCTCCAACGCATCTATAATTTTTGATTGATCCATGCTATATTATCTACTGTTTTGGACATTATTGGGCTTTATTATCCACTTTTATATTATTTTTGGGACTAACCTATTAACCGGAGGCCCAGCCCAGAATTGCTGTTTTTGCCTATTTTAGGGTTTCGAAGAAAAGGAATAGCAAACGGAGTCCGAACGGAATGAAACCTTCGGGAACGTGATTTTCTCAACGAACAAGACCTAGGAGACTTGGACCCTACGTCAAGACACAAAAGAGGAGGCCACGAGGT
>NC_041388.1:529693561-529702520 GCF_002162155.2 Triticum dicoccoides
TCATGGGCCCCCTGTTGCTCCACCGACGTACTATTTCCTCCTATATATACCTACGTACCCCCAAACGATCAGATACGGAGCCAAAACCCTAATTCCACCGCCACAACTTTCTATATCCACGAGATCCCATCTTGGGGCCTGTTCCGGAGCTCCCCAGAGGGGGGCATCGATCACGGAGGGCTTCTACATCAACACCATAGCCCTCCGATGAAGTTTGAGTAGTTTACTTCAGACCTATGGGTCCATAGTTAGTAGCTAGATGGCTTCTTCTCTCTTTTTGCATCTCAATACAAAGTTCTCCCCCTCTCTTGTGGAGATCTATTCGATGTAATCTTCTTTTTGCGGTGTGTTTGTTGAGACCGATGAATTGTGGGTTTATGATCAAGTCTATCTATGAATAATATTTGAATCTTCTCTGAATTCTTTTATGTATGATTGGTTATCTTTGCAAGTCTCTTCAAATTATCAGTTTGGTTTGGCCTACTAGATTGATCTTTCTTGCAATGGGAGAAGTGCTTAGCTTTGGGTTCAATCTTGTGGTGTCCTTTCCCAGTGACAGTAGGGGCATCAAGGCACGTATTGTATTGTTGCCATCGAGGATAACAAGATGGGGTTTTCATCATATTGCATGAGTTTATCCCTCTACATCATGTCATCTTGCTTAAGGCGTTACTCTGTTTTCATTAACTTAATACTCTATATGCATGCTGGATAGCGGTCGATGAGTGGAGTAATAGTAGTAGATGCAGGCAGGAGTCGGTCTACTTGTCTCGGACGTGATGCCTATATACATGATCATACCTAGATATTCTCATAACTATGCTCAATTCCGTCAATTGCCCAACAGTAATTTGTTCACCCACCGTAGAATACTTATACTCTCGAGAGAAGCCACTAGTGAAACCTATGGCCCCCGGGTCTATCTTCATCATATTAATCTACCAATACTTAGTTATTTCCTTTTGCTTTTCTTTGCTTTTATTTTACTTTGCATCTTTATCATAAAAATACCAAAAATATTATCTTATCATATCTATCAGATCTCACTCTCGTAAGTGGCCGAGTAGGGATTGACAACCCCTATTTGCGTTGGTTGCGAGGATTTATTTGTTTTGTGCAGGTACGAGGGACTCGCGCGTAGCCTCCTACTGGATTGATACCTTGGTTCTCAAAAACTGATGGAAATACTTACGCTACTTTGCTGCATCTTCCCTTCCTCTTCGGGGAAAACCAACGCAGTGCTCAAGAGGTAGCGATAATCACTCAAGTGTTCAATCATATAAGCATTACGTTTTAATTGTCTACCAACATAAGCATTCAAGTTTTCTTGTTTAACAATAAAATTATCAAACTCATTCAAGCATTGGCTAGCAGACTTATAATGAGGAATATCACCTTCATCAAATCTATAGAGAGAATTTACCTTTACTACCTGTGTCGGGTTATCAAGACCATGTATTTCTTCAATAGGTGGTAAATTCTTAACATCTTCAGCTTTAATACCCTTTTCTTTCATATATTTCTTTGCCTCTTGCATATCTTCGGGACTGAGAAATGGAATACCCCTTTTCTTCGGAGTTGGCTTAGGAGTTGGTTCAGGAAGTGTCCAATCATTATCATTACTCAATATATTATTCAATAGCAATTCAGCTTGCTCAGCTGTTCTTTCCATGAAAACACAACCCGCACAACTATCCAGGTGGTATCTGGAAGCATCGGTTTGTCCATTATAAAAGATATCAAGTATTTCATTTTTCTTGAGAGGATGATCTGGCAAAGCATTAAGTAATCGGAGAAGCCTCCCACAAGCTTGTGGGAGACTCTCTTCTTCAATTTGCACAAAATTATATATTTCCCTTAGAGCAACTTGTTTCTTATGAGCGGGGAAATATTTAGCAGAGAAATAATAAATCATATCCTGGGGACTACGCACACAACTAGGATCAAGAGAATTAAACCATGTTTTAGCATCACCCTTCAATGAGAACGGAAATAACTTAAGGATATAGTAGTAAAGAATATTTTCCTCATTAGTGAATAGGGTGGCTATATCATTTAATTTAGTAAGATGTGCCACAACAGTTTCAAATTCATAGTCATAAAAAGGACCAGATTCAACCAAAGTAAGTAACTCAGAATCAACAGAGAAATCATAATCCTTATCGGAAATACATATAGGTGAAGTAGCAAAAGCAGGGTCATATTTCATTCTAGCATTCGAAGACTTTTCTTTCAGCTTAGCTAATAGTTTCTTAAGATCATATCTATCTTTGCAAGCAAAAAGATCTCTAGCAGTTTCTTCATCCATAACATATCCCTAAGGAACATTAGGCAATTCATATCTAGGGAGAGAATCTTCATCATTACTTTCATCAATATTATTAGTTTCAATAATTTCATTCTCTCTAACCCTATCAAGTTGTTCATCAAGAAATTCACCTAATGGCACAGTATTATCAAGCATAGAAGTAGTTTCATCGTAAGCATCATACATAGCAGAAGTGGCATCATCAATAACATGCGACATATCAGAATAAATAGCAGGTGTAGGTGTCGCAAGTTTACTCAAAACAGAAGGTGATTCAAGTGCAGAGTTAGATGGCAGTTCCTTATCTCCCCTTGTAGTTGAGGGAAAATCTTGGTTCTTTCATCTTTCAAGTTCCTCATAGTGATCAACAGATATAAATCCCAGGTGACTCAAAGAATAGAGCTATGCTCCCCGGCAACAGCGCCAGAAAATAGTCTTGATAACCCATAAGTATAGGGGATCGCAACAGTTTTCGAGGATAGAGTATTTAACCCAAATTTATTGATTCGACACAAGGGGAGCCAAAGAATATTCTCAAGTATTAACAGTTGAGTTGTCAATTCAACCGCACCTGAAAGACTTAATATCTGTAGCAAAGTATTTAGTAGCAAGGTAATATGATAGTAGCGGCAAGAGTGGTAAAAGTAACAGTAGTAGTTTTATAGCAATCGTAACAGTGGCAACGGAAAAGTAACTAAGCAAAGATCAATATGTGAAAAGCTCGTAGGCATTGGATCAGCGATGGATAATTATGTCGGATGCGATTCCTCATGCAACAGTTATAACATAGGGTGACACAGAACTAGCTCCAGTTCATCAATGTAGTGTAGGCATATATTCTATATACGTGCTTATGGAAAAGAACTTGCATGCCATCTTTTGTCCTACCCTTCCGTGGCAGCGGAGTCCTATTGGAAACTAAGGGATATTAAGGCCTCCTTTTAATAGAGTACCGGACCAAAGCATTAACACTTAGTGAATACATGAACTCCTCAAACTACGGTCATCACCGGTAATTGTCCCGATTATTGTCACTTCGGGGTTAACGGATCATAACACATAATAGGTGACTATTGACTTGCAAGATAGGATCAAGAACTCTCATATATTCATGAAAACATAATAGGTTCAGATCTGAAATCATGGCACTCGGGCCCTAGTGACAAGCATTAAGCATAGGAAAGTCATAGCAACATCAATCTCGGAACATAATGGATACTAGGGATCAAACCCTAACAAAACTAACTCGATTACATGATAAATCTCATCCAACCCATCACCGTCCAGCAAGCCAACGATGGAATTACTCACGCACGGCGGCGAGCATCATGAAATTGATGATGGAGGAAGGCTGATGATGACGATGGCGACGGATTCCCCTCTCCGGAGCCCCGAACGGACTCCAGATCAGCCCTCCCGAGAGAGATTAGAGCTTGGCGGCAGCTCTGTATCGTGAAATGCGATGAATCCTTCTCTCTGAATTTTTTTCTCCCCAAACATGAATATAGAGTTGGAGTTGATGTCGGTGGAGCATCAGCGGGCCCACGAGACAGGGGGCGCGCCCCCACCCTCGTGGACAGGGTGTGGACCCCTGGTGTTGGTTCTTTCGCCAATATTTTTTATACATTCAAAAAAAATTCTTCGTTGATTTTCAGGTCATTCCGAGAACTTTTATTTCTGCATAAAAATAACACAATGGCAATTCTGTTGAAAGCAACGTCAGTCCGGGTTAGTTCATTCAGATCATGCAAGTTAGACTCCAAAACAACGGCAACAATGTTTGGAAAAGTAGATACGTTGGAGACGTATCATGCATAAAATCAATCTGCAGGTTCAGGAAAAAGGTGGAGTAGCCAGTTTCGGTGGAGAGCAACTAATCTGCGTTACGGTGACGCGTTCCATGGGAAATATCTGAAGGGCAGCCAGGAAGGTTGTGTGGGTCAGATTTCTTGGTAGATCACGGACTGCGGCATGGCTTCAGACGAGGAATACGGGATCCGTGATCTTTTTCATGAAGAAGTCGCAGAGGAAAACAAGGGCGGTAAGACCGGCGGCAAAAGATCGGTTAGATCGCGGCTCGGCATGGCGCTGGGGTTCACCAAGTTTGATGTGGAGAAATTCGATGGCATGGGTAACTTCGGTCTATGGCAGACAAGAGTCAAGGATATTCTGGCGCAACAGGGAATCTTGAAGGGTTTGCAGGAGACTAAGCCGGCCAAGGTTGACAACGATGCATGGGAGGATATGCAAGTGCAGGCGGCCGCTACCATACGACTTTTTCTTGCGGATCAGGTCATGTATCATGTCATGGATGAAGATTCTCCTAAGGGAATTTGGGACAAGTTGGCAAATCATTATATGTCCAAGTCAGCGACCAATAAGTTGTATTTGAAGCAAAAGTTCTATGGGCTGAAGATGTAGGAGGGGTCGGATCTTGTGGATCATGTGAATGCCTTTAATCAGTTGGTCACGGATCTAGCACGTCTGGATGTGAATATTGATGATGAGGATAAGGCACTACTTCTTGTTTCGTTGCCACCGTCCTATGAGCATGTGGTTATTACATTGACACATGGAAAGACAACCATCAATAATGAGGAAGTCACTCCAGCGTTGCTTGGACATGAGTTGATGAAGCAAAAGAATGCTGCAAAAAGGGATAGTACTCAAGGTTTGGGGTTGGCAGTTAAAGGTTATCAGCTCAGGAAGGGACAAGAGGCAGAGAAGAAAAAAAGAAAAAGGTGCAGTGCTACAGGTGCAAGGACTGGGGACATATAAAGAGGGAATGCCCAGAACTGAAGGGTGGGACAAGTGCTAATGCGGCTACTCATGGTGATGGCTCGGACAATGATAGTGATGTTCTCGTTGTATCAAACACGCGGTCAACAAAAACTGAAGCGTGGATGTTGGATTCAGCTTGCTCTTTTCATGCGACGCCCAACAGGGAGTGGTTCTCTTCGTACAAGTCTGATGAGTTTGGTTTAGCCTATGTGGGCGATGACATAGTTTTCGTGTTGTTGGAGTAGGTGACATCAAAATCAAGATGTTTGACGGAGTTGAGCGGATGCTTCGGGGAGTCGGGCATGTGCCAGGGTTTAGGAGGAATCTAATTTCGCTTGGTGTTCTTCATGATGGTGGTATGGAATTTCGTTGTGATCAGGATAAGAAGACCATGGAAATCATGGAAGATAAGGTGACTATGATGATAGGAGAGAGGACGGCTTTTTCACATCTTTACAAGTTGCAAGGGAGCACTATTGCAGGTGGAGCCATGGAGAGTGAAGCTGCAGGAATAGCAATGGAGTCCCACGGTGGCGGCGAGTCTGGCCCGTCTGGTAGCTCTCAGTAAGCTACAAAGAAAACAACCCAAGTCCGGAGTACATGGAGGTTCGAGCATGGATGGCTCCTAGGTGGTGGAGAATATTCGCCTAGGTGGCGTTTGTTATATTTGTGTCGAATATATTACGTACGCAAGGGGTTACGTGGATTTGGAGTTGTAATTGGTGTGGTTAGGAATGAGTTGTGTAGGAGTCGGACACTTGTATCCTAGGCCTCTTATATACGGAGGGACACCACACATTGTAACCCATGACAACTTGATAGCAACAGGTACGCGGGGGAGCCAACAGCTTGTGCCGGCGCCCGGGCGGGCGGTGTTGCGGTATCTTGGGGAGGAGCGCCCGTAGTCATGCCCCGGGGATGTAGGCATATCGGTGAACCTCGTTAACAAATATCGTGCCTCGATGTGTCGTCTATGATCTTGCATTAGCGTTTATTCTAACAGATGGCCATACAAATGCATCATGCAGTCTCTGCCAGAGGCGCCGGAGAGCGCATTTCACCTGCTCGCCTCATGCTCCTTCACCACGGAGCTTTGGCAGAGGGTGTTAAGCCGGTGCGGTCTACCGGCGACGATGGCACCGTCCGCGACCGCGGCAAACCTTCTAGAATGGTGGGATTAAAGTCGGTCCAGGGTGCCAAGGGACCATAGACGTGGGTGGAGCTCACTGGTGCTGGTGGACGGCATGGAAAGAACGAAATGCGCGGATCTTCGATAACAAGTTTTCGAGGGGGTGCAGGTCTTTCACCGCCTGATTGAAGACATCGACACTTGGACAATAACCGGCCGTAACAAGATCAACAACCTGCTGCATAGACCTCTTGGACCAGACTAGACATTAGGATACGGAATGCGGTGATGCATATTTCATGCAAATTTTGTATCTAACAGACGTTGTCTTCCCTCTCTCATATTCAATGAAAAGCTGCACAGCAGCATTTTCGTCAAAAAAAAGAGTCAGTTCGCCTACATGTCGGCCTCAATCGACTCCATAATAAAATCCTTCCCTTCACTCGATTTCAGGATTTTCACATTGCTTGGAGTTGGAGGATGATGAGAGTCGAGAGTTATCGTTCAAAAATAAGACTTCAGAGTTGCTGCTGCGATGTGCCCGCGAACATGTTTTCAGTTAAGGAAGGAGCAACGATGATCGAATGCAATCTTCGACCCCAAACTAAGCCCGGCCACGGTACTGAAATTGCAGATTAACAGGAAGAGTTGGAGCGTTTTCGGAGTTGTTCAGCTTCAGAGTTGATCTGCAAATAGGGCAACGCTCTGAATCTGACTGGTGAGAGCCTCTGTGTACGGTTCATGTCTTGCAATTCGGCAGTGTTTTCCTGCTATGGGTTTTGGAGTGGACGACGCGGCAGCTTTTTCGTCAAAGCGATCGACGGGCTTCAGTGCACGGAAATGCGGATGAAGTTCTTGTACGTACTGCACTATATAACATATGGCAATTCGCCAAGAGATACGTGCCTACCATTGACTTGTATCTTTTTTTAGGGGACCCTTGACTTGTATCCTAGACCATGTCCCAAGGCGAAGACTTTGGTCAAGTCCACGTACCGGTGGAATTGGTAAGGACGACCTGTCGGTCCCTCCTGCAGGGTCTCACATGGCAAAAGCTATGAAATGACGTACCAATTTCTTTGTGAAAATCACATTTTATCAAACAAACTGAACGACTGGACAGCAGACCAACCATTAGAAAACGTTGACGATATCTGACTTGCACGTTTTGTCTTGTCCTTTTAAGATTAGGAATGCATGTTCTGTTCAAGTGTTCAATTAAACACAGAAGCTATGCCGCTGCACTCGTGTCAGTCAGATAATAACAAGAAACATTATCAACGAAAGATACAGACATAAGTTAGAGAAAAAACCTACTACTCCCAGCGCTCTCCCTAAACTACACTTCCGATCCAATGAACCCTCCGACCTGTTTCTAATACGGTTTCGGCTACGTGGAAGTTGGTTTTGTCCATGTGGCATCCACATCACTTAGGGCCTCTTTGAGTTGCAGGATTTTGAAAGCGTGGGAATAGAAAAAGTATAGGATTGGAGTGTCACGCTCACTTGAATCCTATATATAAGAACAGCAACGAGTGTTTGATTTCACAGGAAAGACAAAGGAATTGTAAAAAGAGGCTGGAGTGGATGTTAGATTTTCTATGAAATGTAGTACAAAAAATTTCAAAGAAAAATATTCCTATCATCCTATGGGATTCAATCCTATGATTCAAAGGACAAATGTAGGAAAAATTCCAAAGGATTTCAATCCTTCAAAAATCCTATAGAATTCCTTTGAATCAAAGGAGCCCTTAGTTTTTCGTGCATGGATGCCACATCATGACCATCTGCATATGTTTCTTTTTTATTAGTTTCAACAAATAAATTCAAAATATCCTAACTTGCTAAAACTCCCTCCTGCTAGATGATGCTAGTTGAAATAATATTGACTTGTGCAAATGCTCATTCTTCCTATGCAATCTAGTATTAAAATGGGTCGGACCATGTTACCCAATGAGAAATGAGGCCACTCGATATAGGATCATTTGGCCGGCTCCATGTTCCTGATCAGAACTGTGGGTCTAGTAGGGACCAGGTCTAGGTCGGAGCGGGCTGGCCCATTGCCATCCCGACCTGCAACCATTAAGCCATATGACGGCACGTCGATTGCAGCGTCTAAGGACCTCCCATAACAGCTCCTTAGTTGTGAGATATGTGATGTGCAATTTCGATCGCTGCGGCTGACTAATTGCTTGGCTTGGATCTTTACGTTGCTTCTCACGGACTTTTTGGTATGGATTTTGTCGCCGGTCACTTGCTTGGGAAGAAATACAAATGATGTTGTGTGTTGTATCTTTTGTTTGCCTGGTTAACGCATTGTGATGGTTTCTGTCTGGTTTTGTGCTATTTAACAAGTATTGTGCCTTGTTTAGAAAATAATTCTTGGTAAAATTTGCAGTTTAGGACATATGATGATGTGAGAGAATGAATGAGGAGGCATGGCAAAGTTGTAGGTAAGATCACCCAACAGCTCTAACACAAGCTCTTGGGTGAAAATAGAAAACGAACTTGTACATTCTCTGAACTTCTATTGGCCAATATGAGCACAATCTACTCTACTGGAGAAGTTGTATAAGAAAAAAAATTATTGATGAGATGACCAATTTAATGAACAAGACAAGACAACACAAGTGTGTTGGAGATGCCCTAATGGGACTGTCGGCGGTGGCGGAGCCAGAAAATAAGTATCAGGGGGGCCAAAGAATAGATGAAGCATCATCGGGGGCCAAATGCAGCTAGAA
>NC_041388.1:529702865-529720647 GCF_002162155.2 Triticum dicoccoides
AGCAGCAAAAACTTACTAATCGTGTCATTGCTCATTGCAAGTTAGCGGTAAAATCCTGATGTTAGGGGGGCCAGGGCCCTTGCTGGTCCCCCCTGTCTTCGCCACTGACTGTCGGGTGTATAGGAGAAAACATAGTTGGGTGGGCAAGCTAGGCAATGTTCATCTAAATAAATGGCTTATATAAGTAGAAGAAATAAACCTAGCCAAACAATGTAGGCGGAAAAATCAATGTTTTTCGAACAATATATAAAATTACTTTTTAACCAATATGTAATCCTTAGATTTTTTTTTTTTGAACAAAGTACAGACGCAAGTGCTCATATATATTGCTCGGGTTTAATAACCTAATTAACATCCTGACAAGTAGTAGCACAATTTCAGTACGATTTGTACATGGCATGATCAAAGAGAATGCAAGTCAAAACCCAATTAGCTAGTTCTGCCACTATACGCAGCCCTTTCCTTTAGCCTGCCCAGCAGCGGAGAACTCGACGGGATAGCCCATCACCGCACCGGCCGGTGCCGGCGCCGTTGTGGTCGGCACCTTCCCGTCCACGGCAAAACCACCACAGCAGGAATCACCAGTGCCACTCGCGGCGTCCTCCACGGCCTTCCCGCCTTTCCCTTTACCACGTGGCACCGCCGCGCCGTCGAGCCTCTTGACGGTTATGTTGACGATGCCGTTGCGGCTCTTCGTTAAGGACTTAGCGTCGAACAGCCGATAGCTGAGGCAATGCAGGTGGCCTGGCGGACCGACGCTGAAGTCGGCGACCGGCACGCTCGCCTTCGCCACGGGCTCCTGTCGGCGGTAGATCACCACGCCGATCGCCTTCTCGTGCCCCGGCACCGTCACGCGGACCGCCTCGCCCCAGTAGGGGTACCCGTTGCAGTCGCCCTTCTCGCTGTTGACGCCGGTGGACGCCTCCGACTTGCCCCCCACGTGCACCTCGGCGTACGCCCCGCGGTCCAGCGGGCGGCGCCAGCGGTCCCCGATGACGACCTCCTCCGCGGAAAGCACGGTCACCTCCACGGTAAACGACGACGACGACCTCTCCGCGGCGAACTCGTCCTTGGGCGGCAGTGGTGTACCCTTGAGCTCCATGGCTGGTGGTTGCAGCGATGAGTTGGATCGATCGGTGCGCGCGCGCGTGTGGATCGCAGAGACGGGGGATAGGCGTAGCTTATATGGATCGAGAGCAGACGACGCGTGCGTTTACTCTGGGCCGAGATCAGGGTCAAGTTGGGAACCGGCTGTATGTATCTAGGTTTCGGGACAGATTTCCTCGTCTGTTTTTGGTTTTCCGACGATCGACCGGATTTGTTTCCCAAGATAGCAGGACAGACGTTCTTCACGCCGTTTATATAGGGGGAAACACGCGTTTCGTTCGGACAGAATAAAGGATATAAGCAATTATTAAGCATGTGCCGTGAACGCAAGAGTTGAACGTACCGTTCACGCGCAAACACTTTTTTGGTACAACTTACGTGGAAGGCGCGATTGTGCTAATCTGATGCAAAACGCACGGAACTCCCTCGTCGTTGCACTGCGAACGAAGGAGACTAGGAACATAAAATAAAATAAAATAAAATAAAAATGGTAGAACACCCATCTTTTTTAAAAAGAACTTCTGGAGCGCATATTCAAAATCCTAACACGATCGCCAAGCGCTTTAACATCCTAACACGGACGATGAGGACGATCATCGGCGCATCGGCATCCAGCTTGTCCATCCTCATGGGAAACATCTTGGTATCCTCCGAAGCGGTCGCGGGCTGAACCTTCCTCTCGTCGACCTTGGTTTTCTTCTCTTCGAACTAGGTTCATCTTCCCCTCGGTTGCCGCCATCAAGATGTTGAACCACTTCGCCTTCCTTTCCTCCTTCACGTCATAGTGGACCTGCAGCCCTGGGAATGCTACAAAAGCTCGAGTGGCACCGAGCCCTGTTTCTACACTGGACCTGCCTCCTCGTCTACAGATTACAAGCTGTCAAGCGGATTGGGGGGGGAGCTCTCACACCAACTTCAGGCGGTGAGGACGGAGCTGATGCAACGTGATGCTGATGTGCTGAACTGGGAAGCTGATGGCGAAGTGGTACATGGCCAGGCTTTCTGATGCTTGTTTGCGAAGCCAATACCATTTGCTAAAACCCACTTAGCTTATTCTGCTGTCTTTATCTTCTTTGGAGTTTGTAATAATTTGTTGGGTTGTCTGGTGACAGCTCTTTCTCTCCCCCACTGGGGCTTTATTGTTAGTTTTAGCTCTTTCTTTCTCTGCTCTGCTAGAGCCCGGACATACGATTAGTGTGTGAAAAACATTGTTACTTGCTCTGGTTTCGTTTTCTATGAGAATGGAACGGGGGGCTTGGGTGCCCTCCCGATCTTCTAAAAAATAGTGCTTGACACATGCTTTCTTCTTTTTTGACAAGATGTCCTCGAACCTCTTCGTCATCATGGCCAATGTACCTTCTTGCTTCAACTTTCCCTTGTCACACTTCTTACACTAGAATGCCCTTCTAACCTTCTTGGATGGCTATTTTGTCGAGTCTATTGGATCACCCGCTTCTTCCTCATTGCCGATGCTGGCGGTCTTGATGGAATTGGGTTGCATATTCAACTTTAACCAATAATGCATGAGGACGAAGCTCTTCTTCTTCACCTTCAAATAGAAGTTGCACGGATAGAAGGGCAATCCAAAAGACATTATCAACCAGTTGCATGGACCGGGGGGGTGGCGGCTACCAAAACAAGACATTATCGAAAACTTGCATATCCGGCAAAATGGCCAAGACATAGAGCATGTCTGATCACGATGTCAGCGGTCTTGATGGAATTGGGTTGCACATTCAACTTTAACCAATAATGCATGAGGACAAAGCTCTTCTTCTTCACCTTTAAATAGAGGTTACACGGATACGAGGGCTATCCAACAAAAGACATTATCAACAAGTTGCATGGATGAGAGGGCTACCAAAACAAGACATTATCAAAAAGTTGCATATCGGGCCAAATGGCCAACACATAAAGCATGTTCGAACAACAAGTTGCAACGTGCAAGGACCTCCCATAACAACTCCTTAGTTGTGAGATTTGTGCAATGTTCTCGGTGCAGCTGGCTAACTGCTTGGCTTGGATATTTAATTACGTGGGTTCTCGTAGACATTGTGGTATGGGTTTTGTCGCTTGCTCGGTGAGAAATAATGATGGTGCCACAACGCAACCTTGCATTGATTTAAGCACAACAGTGTATGTTTTTTTTAACACAGTACAAACGCAAGCGCTCATATAAACGCGCATACACTCACCCTTATGAACGCACTGTTGTACAATCTGTTTGCCAGGACAACGGATTGTGATAATTTTTGTCCTGATTTCTGCTAATTAACAAGTATTGTGGACATATGATGATGTGAGATAATAAATTAGGAGAGAAGGCAAAGTTCTAGGTAAACCAACCAACAACTCTTACACAAGTTCCGGGGTGAAAATACAAAACAAACTCTCTCAACTTATATTGGGCAATTTGGGCACAATCACTCTACAGGAGTAGTTGTATATGATAAATTTTCGATTGATGATAACAACTAATTTTATCAACAAGACAACACAAGTCTGTTGAGAATTGAGATGCCCTGGAAGCATCAACAATTAAAAAATAATTATTAAAAATTAAAAAGGCATCTAAGCGCCTTATCTTCCAACGCCAGAGGCTAATTAGAGGCGCTAATTATCGATCGGCAAGGAAGGCCAGCCGTGTCTTGGGCTTGTGCAGCCGATGCCTTCTATTGCGTCCCTGTGGCATCTGACGCCAGGAATTTCTAGCGTAACTGCCGATTGTCTGGGAAGTATTTCCTGGCGCCTTGTTGTGTGGATGCCACATTGGCAAAATTACCTTCCCTCGCTTGTGACCATCGAGCAGGTGATGCCTGTGAGTGGCATGACCATTGAGCCAAGTTTGGTTGCACCCACTCCAAGTCCAGATGCTCTCTTCGCGAAAGAACTTTGTGACTTGCTCGTTAGTGTGGATGTTGCTAGACCTGGTTTGGGTAGGTCGATTGCTTGTCTCCTGACTGGGACACCAATAAGAGGGAAACCAAAGAAGGAGGGCAAAGGCAAGAGTAGCGCCATAGGCATGGCGTCTCTGGCTCCTTGATGGACGATCTTTAGTCTCTTGGCCCGTCCTTTTGAATTGGGTTGTCGTTGTGGGTTGGAAGGTGTTTGATGTCTTCAGTCGAGGTGTTCTTGTCGGGGTTAACATGGCATAGTAACAATGTCATGATTTGTGGATGTTGTGTAATCAGAGAGTCTGGCAGGAGTCGCTTGTGCGGTTGTGGATTTCTTGTCACGTGATAGTTAACCCGTGCTATGTTTGTATTGGTTTTCGCCCGGTTTTTCCTCAATTAACTGGGCAATTCTCTTCTTCTTAATTAATCGATGAGGCAAAACTTTTGCATCCGTTTTAAAAAAACATTGGCAAAATTTGTTGGTTTGGAGCTTTGTTCATAAAGCTAGGCAATGTTATTTTTCATCTAAATATAAGCTGCTTATAGGTAGAAAATAAACCTAGCCAAACAATGTAGGTGGAAAATCGGATTTTTCAAACAATATATAAAATCATTTTTTTACCAATACATACTGCTCGGATTTAATAACCTAATTAACATCTAGGTAGAGAGCAGGTGAAAACTTCAATTTCCCGAAATTGACATAGGTATGAACATTGATTGTATCTCTATTGCTAGCTACGCCTGCGTTTTTTTACTCCGCATATAAAATTTGGTCAAAGTCAAACTACATAAAATTTGACCAAATTTATATTAAAAAAATATGAACATTTATAATACTAAAACTATATAGCATGAAAATACATTTCATGATGCATCTAATAATATTGATTTTATATTGTGAATGTTGATATTTCTTACTATAAAGTTAGTCAAACTTACAAAGCTTGACTTTGACCAAATCTTATTCACTCTTTGCTCGCCAAAAAGAACATACTACTCGGATTTAATAACCTAATTAACATCCCGACAACTAGTAGCACAATTTCAGCATGATTTGTACATATGGCATGATAAAAAAGAATGTGATGCCACTCTATACGGAGCCCTTTCCATTAGCCTTCCCAGCAGTGGAGAACTCGACGGGATAGCCTATCACCGCACCGGCCGGTGCCGCCGCCGTCGCCGCGGCGATCGACACCTTCCCCTCTTCGGCGACACCACCACAGCAGGAATCACCAGTGCCACTCGCCGCCTCCTCTACGGCTTTCCCGCCTTTCCCTCTGGAGAGAATTCCTTATTTAACACTGTTTTAAATTTTCTTTCCTTATTTAACACTGAAAATATTTCGCTTCCTTATTTCACACCTTGTCTAAATTTTATGCTCTATATAACACTTCCGTTTATTTTAGGCCTTAACGGTGTTAAATGTCACCTGAAAAGATCTTTTTACCCTTCGTGTGGCATGTGACCAAAATTTAACACTAGATGCTAATATTCAAAAACAGAAAAGACAAGTCCACAGCTCGCCCGACCATGCAGACACGCCGGGGGCTATGTACAGCTGACTAGCATGGAACTCCAACACATACACACACGCGACACACTTTTTCTGTACACGTTGTCGACCATCCATCACAAAACCACTGTAACTCATGCCAAATACAATCGCCATCAATCGATCTGCATCGTGACGTGTACGTGTGTGTGTGGCTGGCTAGTCCAAGCTAGCTTCACATGCTAGCTAGCTCGGCTAGAATCGATCAAGCTTCCTACGTGAGCATCGTTTCTACGTCCAGCCCGGCGTACTAAGTTACCAAGCGAGTTTTTGTCTTTCTACACGTGTTGCTGTCGCCAATAGCACCGGCCAGGAAACTCATCGAAGTACTTCGTACGGTAGCATCAGCATACTGTAACCTTAGCCAACATACATAAGGGTAAAAGTGTCTTTTTACATGCAAGTTAACAGCGCTAGACGGAAAAATGGACAAAGTGTTATAAAGGACATAAAATTTAGAATCGATGTTATTTAAGAAAGAAAAAAGTTTTCAGTGTCAAATAAGGAAACAAAATTTAATACAGTGTTAAATAAAGAATTCTTTCTTCCCTCTGGCCTGCGTGCCGTCGAGCCTCTTGACAGTGATGTTGACAATGCCGTTGCGTCTGTTTGTCACCGACTTGATGTCTAATAGCCCGTAGCTGAGGCAATGTAGGTGGCCCGGCGGGCCACACTAAAGTCGGCGACGGGCGCCCGTGCCGCGGCCACGGGCTTCGTCGGGCCGTCGCGCCTCTGGCGGCAGATCTCCACGTGGATGGCCGGCACGCCCGTGGGGAGCGAGACCCGCAACGCCTCGCCCCAGTAAGGCCATCTCCCCGTGCGATCCGAAACGGACGTCTGGTTTGGTCGAATCTTGTCCCTTTGAGGCGGCGATGCGGTCGTCCATGTCCGCGTTTGTCCGTTAGGTAGTGGATGCGCTCAGCGTGCGGCCGCACCCCAAATCATGTCCGGGGTGGACGTGATTAAAAAAACAAAAAACTTAAATAAAATGCCTAAAAAAGTAAGTAAACGCACTTAAAAAACTGTAAAAAATATATAAAGGTCACAGCCACAAAACGGCCCAATTTCATAATTAACATTAAAACAAAATAAAAAAGCCGCCCGCGCGCTGCTGCCGTGCCCGTTCATGCCCTGGCCATCGCCGTCACCGTCGCCGTCTTCAGTGGCCGTCGGTGTCGTCGTCGTCGCTGCAGAGGTCGACGTAATCCGGCGGCATCCAGAGATGGGCCGGCGGTCCGCGGTGCATGGGGGCGGCGGGCTGGAAGGTGGCCGGTGCCTGCACCACCTCCTCCCGAGGCGAGTCGTCGCGCTTCGGCGACCGCGGCGGCGTGGGGCAGCAGTTGCCGCCCACGGCGGCCGCCATCTGCTCTGCCGTGCACCATCAGGTCCACCCCTGGCCCACCAGGCCCGGGTGGAAGGCGGCCACCAGCGGCTCCTCCGTCACCTCCTCCTTCGGCTCAGGGATGGTGACGTCGCCGGCCGCAGAGAGGGCCATCGTCTCCTCGAGGCCCGGCCATTGGCGCTCATCGTGCGTATACATGGAGTCGTTCATGACACGCGCCATGATCCGGGCCTCCTCCTCCGCTGTCATGCGAGGAGATGAAGGTGGCGATGGGGAAGGCGACGGCGTGGGCGTCAGGCCGCGCACCCGCGTACGCCCGCGCACCTCCCGACGTGGCCGCCGCGGCCTCGACACCGTGCCGGCGAAGTACGACGCGCGTCGCACGTCGTGCTTGTCCTGGAGCCAAGTGTCCCACAGGACGGAGTCGGGGGCGTACCTCTCGTCGTGGAATAGGTCGTCGGGGAGGAGGCGGCGGCGCTCGATCTCATCGCGCCTGGCACGGCCGCTCGCTGGTACCGGCGGGACGGGGACCCGGTCCACGGAGAGGTGCCAGTTGTTAGGGAGGTGCACGTCGCTCCACGGGACCGGCGTCCTCGTCTCCCAGTACTGCCAGCACAGATCGACGGCCAGGTATCGCCGGTCGCGCTCGCCGGTGGCCCTAGGCGTGATAATGAAGGGGGCAGGCACGGGGGCTCGAATGGAGGAGCGCGGCGGTGAAGCGGGCTCCTTCTTCTTGACGAAGCCGCGGCGGCGTCCCGAGGAGGAGTCGGCCTCACGGTCGTGCTTCCAAAGGCCCATGACTGCGGCCGGCCGGCGAGGCCGACAACGGGGAGCAGCTAGGGTTTCGAGGGTGAGGGTTTCGAGGGGTAGAGAGGGGCCGGAGTGGGAACTGTGGACGACGACCGGTCCACGGCTTCCCATTTAAGAAGGACGGCGACCCTTCGCAGTGCGGGTGACAGGTGGGGCCACCCGCCCCGTGCGCATTTATGTTGGCGGGTGGGAGGTAGGTGGCCGCCTGCCACGCGGCCCCGACGCGGACGTTCGAAGCGTTCGTTCGCTGTCCGCCGCGACCCAAACCCGGCGCAAATTTGCGCTCGAAATGGGTCGGCCCGGACACAAAACGGACCAGATAGGTACATGCCGTCGCGCGCTGGGCCGCCTCGTTTGTTTGTTTTACCCCAAACGGACGGGACCGGACAAAATGGGGTCGCGTGGTGAAGTTGGCCCAATGGTACCCATTGCAGTCGCCGTCCTCGTCGTTGATTCCGGTGCGCGCGGGGGTGGCTTGTCCGTGTCCACCTCCCCGTCCGGCTTTTCCGTGTACACCACGGCGTAGGCGCCGCGGTCCAGCGGGCGGCGCAGGAGCTCCCTGAGGACGACCTCCTCCGCTAACAGCACGGTCACCTCCAGGGTCGTCGGCTCCGCGGTGAACTGCTCCTTGGGCGGCACTTTTATCCCCTTGAACGCCATTGCTGGTTGGTTGCCGCGACGAGTTGAATCGGTGCGCGCGTGTGGATCGTGGTTCCTGGAGGCGGGGCGCTCGGGCGAAGTTTATATCGATGGAGAGCAGGAGACACGTTTATTTACTGGGCTGAGGCCAGGGTCAAGTCGGGAATCTGTATCCAATTGCTGTTCATGTTCTAGGGCTTGGATTCAGGTTATCCCACAATCGATAGATTTGTTTCCCAAAATAGCTGGAGAGACGTTCGTCGAAGCTTCAAGGCGTTTTATATTAGAAAAAAAAATCATCAATGGCATGTATAGCCAAACACGCGTTCGGAAAGTAAATAAAGGATGTATAAGCGTGTGGCGACTGCAAGGGAGACAAACGTACCGTCAACGATCCTTATTCGCTCATACAAAACATATTTGGTAGTAGTACAACTTCATTATTACGTGGAAGGCGCCTATCTTTTTTTGAGAAAACTTCTAATTTATTCATCAATAGCTAAAGTAGTATAAAAAACACCAAAAGTAGAAATTATATCGAGAGATTCTTAGACCACCTAGCTAGGATTACAATCACAGGAGTGAGTCGAAAGCGCATCATTGTCCCTTCATCATCGGAGCCGGGGCAAACCTTGTTGTCTTTAGACAGTCGAAAAGTCGTCGTGCTAAGACCCTAAAGGACCAACGCATCAGAACAGCAACCGCTGCCGGTGAAGAGAAGCGTAGATCGAAATGATCCAACTTGTAGACATATGAAGGTAGACGAATAAAGGTCGGATCCAAACGGATACACCAAAGATGAATGCCTTTCGAATCTCGTGAGATTTGTCGGAGACAAAACTTCACACACCCTCTGATGCTAGAAGCATCACCATAACGGAGGCTAAGCAAAGAGAATCTCATTCCATATTCAAGAAGCTGTCCTCGCCTTTTGCCTTCCTAAGCAGGACAGACCCTATCAAAATTCAAAGAAAAACCTAAAAATAAAGCCCTTCTGTTGGCAAGGACCGGGATTCACCATATCTTCATGGCCCTAAGGCCACAGGAAATGATGCAGGCCGACGGCTGCATGATGGAGGGAGCGAAAACCCTAGTTGTGGCTGCCCTTGTGTGCGTAGGGGCGAATGGCTACGCATGCCTTAGACCGAAAGAAACATTGCGCAATCGCTTGTCTAATGCAAACGCGCCGAACTATCTCCTCGTCCTACTACCAGGGCAGAAGATTGGCATGTAAAAAAAATGACAGAGTTCCTATTTTAATCGGATGAAAATAATTGGGTTTCATTTTTTCCCATCAACGTGTTGTTCTGGGTTTTCTTTTTCAGCTCTCAGCTGGTTGATTGTTATCGGGCCGCAATTTTTTTAGGAAATGTTAACTGGCTGCCATCAGAATTTTGGTTATTCCCAGCGAACTACCTACATACCAAAGGATTTAAAATCACGAATCTTGGTGCACTTGGCCTGCCACGTCAGCTTGGAGTGGTAGTTCGCTCTAGACAATAAGGGTGCGAACATTTTCGTCTGTATACCCTCACCCACGGTGCTTTATCTCACCCACGGTCGGAGAGGAACGACGATCTATGGGGTGGTGGTTCGGCAAGCAGTAGCGGAGCTAGCTTTTCACATCAGGGTGGTCCGCCTCAAAAATAAAAAATTTGACAAGAAATATAACATGTGAATGTTCTAACTAGTTCTCAATATCACATAGAAATAGATCAATATGATCTTACAAATACACTAAATGGAGAAGGCACCTCCTGCATCTATGGGCATATGCATCCACTTTTCAAAAAATACACTTCAAGCACATTTTAAAATGTTAACAAATTCAAAAGAAAATTTCAGGCATACATGTTTGCAAATGTGTGTGCGCGGCACAATTTTTTGTAAAAGAATGTCTTTTTGTTTTGTCTTTGTAAAAAAAATCAGTGCTTCTAAAAAGCGTTTCACGACATAACTTTTTGTCTTTCTTGCGCACGCCACAAAAAAAATTATTTTTTCATGAAATTTTATGCACACACATAGAACATGAAGATGTATCCGTGCAACCATTTTCAGATTTTTTTTAGCATTTAGAAATATGTTTACCGAAGTGGGTTGATATGTACCCGAGCTCATCCATACACTTCCCATAGTACATACTACATGTTTACGGCCTACGGTTTTGCATTGTCATGAAGGTATCAATTATATCATCTTTATTCACCTCGGAGAAAGCATCCATCTCAATGTATGTGAATAGACAATCATCCAAAAGAATATTGCCCATCTTATTTCTCAATTTTCTCTTGACTATGCTCATGGCAGAAAATGCTCTCATAACATTTGTCATTGCCACCGGTAGAATAAATACCAATTTTAGATGCAAGTACACCAAATGACCCCAAGAAAAACTTCTCTTCTAAAGTGATCTTCGGCTCTCTTCATTTGACAACAAATCTTTAAGAAAACGACTTTCTATCAATAAAGCTAATTAAGGCCTAAATGATTTGCAGAACTATGTATATGTTCTTCATGTAGTGGATAGCATAGTTCAAAATAGCAAACCATAAATCAGAAATTTGTGTATTTCGGTACATTAAATCAGGCATGGTATTTTGGTTTTTGCCAGACTTGCAGCAGGGGGGCGAGGCCCCGAGGGCATGGGCGCTAGCAGTCCCGGCAGCCGGCAGGGGACAGGGGCGCAACCATGCACGCAAGGAGGAGTCGGATGGACCCAAGGGCGGGAGGGCGGGAGGAGAGGCGGGAGCTTCCTGGACGCAGCGGGGGCACGACCGGCGGCGAGGAACGGCGAGGTGGCTGCCGGCTGGGCGCGTCGGGGTCGGGCTGCAGTGCGAGACTGCGAGGGCGTCAGGACGAGGATGGCTGGGTCTGAGCAGCTGGCTGCATTCGTCCTGGACTCTTGGGTGTGTTTATTGGGCTGGGTTTTTTTTCTGGCCCAATGAAAATGTATAAGTATATAGGCTGTCTCAAAATCCCAGGGTGGGCCACGGCCCACTCTGGCCACCCTGTACGTCCACCACTGTCGGTAAGGGGGTGCTCTACATGCAAAGAGCAGGAACAACAGGAGGACAATGTGGTCTTTATCCAGGTTCGAGCCGCTGAGAAGCATAAAATCCTACTCTGCTTAGGTGTATTGGATGGATGTGCGCACAAGTACGCGGAGTGCTCTCCCCCGGCAAAGCGCAAGGAGACTGCTGCGACACAGGTACGTATGCTTGTGGTTGGAATGGGTTCGAACTCTCATAAAGATTTCCTTGGCCCTCCTTTTATAGCTCAAGGGGTTACCACAGTGGCAAAAGGGTCATTACATCATGATTAGATAGTAACAGTGTTATCATACATAACTCTGTTAGTTAGGACAAAAAGCATTAAATGCATCGCTAGGTGTCGTGAGGAGTAGGAGCCTGATACGTCTCCGTCGTATCTATAATTTTTTATTGTTCCATGCCAATATTATTCAACTTTCATATGCTTTTTGGCAACTTTTTATATTATTTTTGGGACTAATATATTGATTCAGTGCCCAGTGCCAGTTCATGCCTGTTGCATGTTTTTGGTTTCGCAGAATATCCATATCAAACGGAGTCCAAACGGGATAAAAACGGACGAAGCTTATTTTTGGAAAATATGAAAAATTCAGAAGGAAAATCAACGCGAACCAGTGCCCGAGGTGGTCATGAGGCAGGGGGCGCCCCCCTAGGGCGTGCCCCCTACCCTCATGAGCCCACCGTAAGGCGGTTGACGCTCTTCTTTTGCCGCAAGAAAGCTAATATTTGGAAAAAAATCACGGCGAAGGTTTTGAAGGAAATATGCCCTAGAGGCAATAATAAAGTTATTATTTATTTTCTTATATCATGATAAATGTTTATTATTCATGCTAGAATTGTATTAATCGGAAACATAATACATGTGTGAGTACATAGACAAACAGAGTGTCACTAGTATGCCTCTACTTGACTAGCTCGTTAATCGAAGATCGTTATGTTTCCTAACCATGAACAAAAGAGTTGTTATTTGATTAATGGGATCAGATCATTAGAAGAATGATGTGATTGACATGACCCATTCAATTAGCTTAGCACCCGATCGTTTAGTATGTTACTATTGCTTTCTTCATGACTTATACATGTTCCTATGACTATGAGATTATGCAACTCCCGTTTGCCGGAGGAACACTTTGTGTGCTACCAAACGTCACAACGTAACTGGGTGATTATAAAGGATCTCTACAGGTGTCTCTAAAGGTACATGTTGGGTTGGCGTATTTCGAGATTAGGATTTGTCACTCCGATTGCCGGAGAGGTATCTCTGGGCCCTCTCGGTAATGCACATCACATAAGCCTTGCAAGCATTGCAGCTAATGAGTTAGTTGTGAGATGATGTATTACGGAACGAGTAAAGAGACTTGCCGGTAACGATATTGAACTAGGTATTGAGATACCGGCGATCGAATCTCGGGCAAGTAACATACCGATGACAAAGGGAACAACGTATGTTGTTATGCGATCTGACCGATAAAGATCTTTGTAGAATATGTGGGAGCCAATATGAGCATCCAGGTTCCACTATTGGTTATTGACCGGAGACGTGTCTCGTTCATGTCTACATTGTTCTCGAACCCGTAGGGTCCGCACGCTTAAGGTTTCGATGACAGTTATATTATGAGTTTATGAGTTTTGATGTACCGAAGGAGTTCGGAGTCCCGGATGAGATCGGGGACATGACGACGAGTCTCGAAATGGTCGAGACATAAAGATCGATATATTGTACGACTATATTCGGACATCGGAAAGGTTCCGAGTGATTCGGGTATTTTTCGGAGTACCGGAGAGTTATGGGAATACGTATTGGGCCTTATTGGGCCATACAGGAAAGAAGGAAAAGGGCCTCAAGGGTGGCCGCACCCCTCCCCTTGGTCTGGTCCGAATTGGACTAGGGAAACGGGGCGCCCCCTTCCTTCCTTCTCCTTTTCCCTTCCTCTTTTCCTATTCCATACGGGAGGTAGAATCCTACTAGGACTAGGGAGTCCTAGTAGGACTCCACACTTGGCGCACCCCCTCCTAGGGCCGGCCTCCTCCTCCCTTGCTCCTTTATATACGGGTGCAGGGGGGCACCCCAAAGACACAACAATTGATCATTGATCTCTTAGCCATGTGCGGTGCCCCCTTCCACCATAATCCTTGATAATATTGTAGCGGTGCTTAGGCGAAGCCCTGCGACGGTAGAACATCAAGATCGTCACCACGCCGTCGTGCTGACGGAACTCTTCCCCGACATTCTGCTGGATCGGAGTCCGGGGATCGTCATCGAGCTGAACGTGTGCTAGAACTCGGAGGTGCCGTAGTTTCGCTGCTTGATAAGTCGGGCCGTGAAGACGTACAACTACATCAACCACGTTGTGCTAACGGTTCCGCTTTCGGTCTACGAGGGTATGCAACACTCTTCCCTCTCGTTGCTATGCATCACCATGATCTTGCGTGTGCGTAGGAATTTTTTTGAAATTACTACGTTCCCCAACAGTGGTATCAGAGCCTAGGTTTTATGCGTTGATGTTATGCATGAGTAGAACACAAGTGAGTTATGGGCGATATAAGTCATACTGCTTACCAGCATGTCATGCTTTGGTTCGGCGGTATTGTTGGATGAAGCGGCCCGGACCGACATTACGCGTACGCTTACGTGAGATTGGTTCTACCGACGTGCTTTGCACACAGGTGGCTGGCGGGTGTCAGTTTCTCCAACTTTAGTTGAACCAAGTGTGGCTACGCCCGGTCCTTGCGAAGGTTAAAACAGCACCAACTTGACAAACTATCGTTGTGGTTTTCATGCGTAGGTAAGAACGGTTCTTACTAAGCCCAATAGCAGCCACGTAAAACTTGCAACAACAAAGTAGAGGACGTCTAACTTGTTTTTGCAGGGCATGTTGTGATGTGATATGGTCAAGACGTGATGAGATATAAGTTGTTGTATGAGATGATCATGTTTTGTTGAAGTTATCGGCAACTGGCAAAATCCTTATTGTTGTCTCTCTATTTCATAAGATGCAAGCGCCCAATAATTGCTTTACTTTATCGCTATGCGATAGCAATAGTTGCAAGAGAAATTGTTGGCGAGACGACCATGTGACGACACATTGATATAGATCAAGATGATGGAGATCATGGTGTCATGCCAGTGACGATAGAGATCATGACAGTACTTTGGAGATGGAGATCAAAGGCGCAAGATAATGATGGCCATATCATGTCACATATTTTGATTGCATATGATGTTTATCTTTTATACATCTTGTTTTTCTTAGTTTGGCGGTAGCATTTTAAGATGATCTCTCACTAATTATCAAGAAGTGTTCTCCCTGAGTATGCATCGTTGCGAAAGTTCTTCGTGCTAAGACACCACGTGATGATCGGGTGTGATAGGCTCTACATTCAAATATAACGGGTGCAAAATAGTTGCACACGCAGAATACTCAGGTTATACTTGACGAGCCAAGCATATACAGATATGGCCTCGGAACACGGAGACCGAAAGGTCGAGCATGAATCATATAGTAGATATGATCAACATAGTGATGTTCACCATTGAAACTACTCCATCTCACGTGATGATCGGACATGGTTTAGTTGATTTGGAGCACGTGAAGAAACTCCATGCTGATGGGCTTTTGGAATCACTTGATTATGAATCAGTTGATGCTTGAGAACCATGCCTCATGGGCAAGATGACTAAGACTCCGTTCTCCGGAACAATGGAGCGAGCAACATATTTGTTGGAAATCATACATACTGATGTATGTGGTTCGATGAATATTGAGGCTCGCGGCAGGTATCATTATTTTCTGATCTTCACAGATGATTTGAGCAGATATGCGTATATCTACTTGATGAAACACAAGTCTGAAACATTTGAAAAGTTCAAGGAATTTTAGAGTGAATTGGAGAATCATCATAACAAAAATAGAAGTTTCTACGATATGATCGCAGAAGTAAAATATTTGAGTTACGAGTTTGGCCTTCGGTTAAAATAATGTGAAATAGTTTCACTACTCATGCCACCTGGAACACCACAGTGTAATGGTGTGTCCGAACGTCAAAACCATACTATTATTGGATATAGTGTAGTCTATGATGTTTCTTACCGATTAATCACTATAGTTTTGGGGTTATGCATTAGAGACAGCTGCATTCACGTTAAAAAGGGCACCATCTAAATCCGTTGAGGCGACATCGTATGAACTGTGGTTTGGCAAGAAACCAAAGTTGTCATTTCTTAAAGTTTGAGGTTGCAATGCTTATGTGGAAAAGTTTCAACCTGATAAGCTCAAACCCAAATCGGAGAAGTGCGTCTTCATAGGATACCCAAAAGAAAATGTTGGGTACACCTTCTATCACAGATCTAAAGGCAAGTTATTCATTGCTGAGAATGGATCCTTTCTAGAGAAGGAGTTTCTCTCGAAAGAAGTGAGTGGGAGGAAAGTAGAACTTGATGAGGTAACACTACCTGCTCCCTTATTGGAAAGTAGTTCATCACAGAAATATGTTTCTGTGACTCCTACACCAATTAGTGAGGAAGCTAATGATGATGATCATGTAACTTCAGATCAAGTTACTACCGAACCTCGTAGGTAAACTAGAGTGAGATCCGCACTAGAGTGGTACGGTAATCATGTTCTGGAGGTCATGTTACTTGACCATGGCGAACCTACGAACTATGAGGAAGCGATGATGAGCCCAGATTCCACAAAATGGCTTGAGGCCATGAAATCTGAGATGAGATCCATGTATAAGAACAAAGTATGGACTTTGATTGACTTGCCCAAAGATCGGCGAGTCATTGAGATTAAATGGATCTTCAAGAAGAAGACGGACGTTGATAGTAGTGTTACTATCTACAAAGCTAGAATTGTCGCAAAAAGGTTTTTGACAAGTTCAAGGTGTTGACTACGATGGGAGTTTCTCACTCGTATCTATGCTTAAGTCTGTCCGAATCATGTTAGCAATTGCCGCATTTTATGAAATCCGGCAAATGGATAAACAAAACTGCATTCCTTAATGGATTTATTAAAGAAGAGTTTTATATGATACAACCAGAAGGTTTTGTCAATCCTAAAGGTGCTAACAAAATGTGCAAGCTCCAGCGATCCTGTAACATTCCAAAATTCTAAATTTTGGAATGTTATAAACAAATAGATAGATTGATTGCTTGATTGATTGACTGAAAGTGAGTGAATTCGAAACTTTTTGAAAGTTAAATGAGAGGGAATAAAAGGACTTTCCCAAACTATCATATTGGTTTTCTGATCTTCGTGAATTCAAATTCTTTTCATCACAAAACCCCGGAGAGAAGATGACATGACTTCTTCCATTTATTTAAATGACAAGGGGTGTTGAGAATATTTGAATTTCATTTGGAAATATCCCAATTCTGAAACTTTATGCGACTCAATGATTTTCACGAGAGAAGATAAAATGACTTCTTCAAATTATATGAAATATGAGTTGGGAGTTTCAAAGAATTAAATTCAAAGCCCCTTTGAATTTATTTTCAATTTGGAATAGATCATCATGCATATTTTATTTTCTTGCATTTTGGTCGATCCTAGAAATTTCACGCAACTCAAGGACCCTTGGAGAGAGTTGGAGATTTCGTTATTTTCATATTTGAGAGTTTTCTCGAATTGAAAAGAGGGTCATTTGATTTATTTATTTTGTCTTCAATAATTTTTCCGTTATCAAAAAAAATATAAGAGAGGGAATAATATGACTTTCCCAAATTTAGGAAAATGAAGATTTAATAAAATAGATCAAATTTTGTTTGCCGGAGTTTTATTTGCATTTTATTCGGATAGGGAAAATTGTGCGTTTTCAAAATTTACTTTTTAGGTCCGGAGAAAAGTTCATTTTGTTCGGCTCATTTTTAGGAGTCGGGGAAAATTTACTTTATTAATTTTGGAGTTCGTTTAGATTTTCTTTTATTTATTTTTCTGCGCGCGAGACCGTTTAAAAAAAAATCCGCAGCGCCTTGGGCCAAAGGCCCAAGCCACTAGCCGCCGGCCGGCCAAGAGGCCATAGCGCGCGTGCACCAGGGAGCCGCCGCTTCTTGCTTTCCTAGTTTTAGTAGGACTCTTGTCCTATGTTCGTTTATTCCGTATCTATTTCTAGATCTTTTCCTTTTGTTTCCTAATCCTAGTCTATTTCTTGTCCCCTACCCCAAGCAAAACCCTCCCCTCCCCAATATAAATACCCAAGCACCCCCCCCCTCTAAACACATCAAACCAACACCTCTCCTCTCCTCTCCGCCGCCCCACGCCGCGCCGCCACACCCACGCCGCGCCGCCGCACCACCCAAGCCGCGCCTCACCCCGCGCCTCTCACCCGCGCCGCCGCCCTTGTGCATCGCCGCCGCGTCAACGCCGCCCAACCCCGCGCC
>NC_041388.1:529723249-529754164 GCF_002162155.2 Triticum dicoccoides
AAAAAAAAAAAAACACGGCTATCCATGATGTTATCGCCCGCCTATGCTATTGTCACCGTGCGGAGTTAAAGCATGCAGATGCATGGAAGGATTGGATGGTAGAAAGCTGATGGAGCATCTATCTGCAAACGTGGAGTGTTAACCTTAGCTGGTGTATTCACCAGGATCTGGAGTGTTACATCAGGAAGTTAAGATGGACCTACAAGAAGCAATATTTGACAATAAGGCAATTGGTGAAGAACTCAGGACCCAGAAGCTGAAAGTAGACAAGATGAAGGAGCAAAACATCGAGATACCGGAGATTTGACAATAACTGAAGGACAGTAGGATCATGGATCATGTCAAGGATGTTGAAACCGGCAGTTGGAACGTAACTCCAGAAATATTGAAGGACGTCGCGAGAGACTTCACGTCAACAGAGATGATCTGGCAAAAGAACTTGAGAAGGACAAGCACGATTGGAAGAAGCCATCGGAGACATGAACATGACTTGAAGAGTTTGGAGACGTTGAAGATTCATTGACCTTTAGAAGACCAAACCCCTATTATATACCTACGTTAGATGCGACGTTTGTGAGCTGTCATTTGTTTGATGTTTTTTCGACAGCCACAACAAAATCTGTCTTTTCAAAACTTTTGCTTGTATTGTGTGCATTCCTCTCTCTTGATCTATCTTATCTCACCCCAAACCCTTGAACCCAATAGAGGATGAATGGCTATGAGCTTGTATTTTCTGGACCGATGAGTCAATTGGAGACAGACCGATGGATTCAGAACATGGAGGATCATATGGAGAACAACCCTATAGTCGGAAAGGATATGGCCCAGCATGCTCTTCAATGCTTTGAAAGAGGTGCTGCTACTTGGTGGAGGATGTACCAAACCATCAATGGATGGCAAGGAGTAACCACTTGGAAAGAATTTAAGTTGACCTTGCTAAAGTCTCAGTTTGTGTCCCAGAAGTTGAAGCCTTATGGAAAGGATATGAAGAAACCTTGTGCATGCAAGATTTATGGAGAAATCGGGCACACCCATAAGGAAAACAAGGATGAATGCCCTAATTGTGAAGGAAGTCACCCAACTGAAGAATGCCCAACTAGACAGATTACTTGTTTCTTGTGTCAAGGGACTACCCACTACCCTGCTCAGTGTCACATTTACCCCATGGTACAACGAACCATCCAGCTGAAGGAAGAAGCAATGAAAGGAGCTCTCATGGAAGGTTTAGAAGAACCTGTGATGAAGAAAGAGGTGGAGGACACACCCAAAGAAGAGCCAATTAGACCCTGCACTAAGTCATGCTATTCATGTGGAGAAGAAGGACACATCTCCCAGAATTGTATGAACGGGAATCTAGTAGAATTCCCGACAGAGGAAGTAGAATATGACCCACGGGAAATAGAAGCCATGATTGGAATGGAAAGGTCCAGGAAGAGAAGTAGGTTGGATTCGAGGAACAACCCAATTTCCACAAAGAAAGACCTGAGTCATATCACATGTTTCAGGTGCAAAAAATTCAGGGCACTACTTCAATGATTGCCCAAGAGGGAAGATAAGGACCCAAGGAGGCTATGTGATCATGAGGAAACCTCGAAACCTGTCAGAAGTAATGTGTTTCCGTTGTAATGGAGCAGGGCACTTTGCCAGAGGTTGTCCAAAGGAGAAGGAGACTTGTGATAAATAGTTGAGTTTGTAACAGAAGTAATATAGTAGTGGTAGTGAGAACATTTTCTTTTATATAGAGGTATTGAATTGAGGCATGTAATGGAAAAACAGGAGATTGTAATGATTTGAGAATTAATAAAGTTAGCCTCGTTGGTACTGATATGGATTTTATGAGTTGCTACTCTATGAAGGAGGATTTTGACCATTTTTGAGGATAAGAGAAATATGGTCTATGGAAGATTTGTGTATTTTAAGGGTGGTAGTACCCTGTAAGAACCTTTGACCCCAGAAAAGATAAAGATACTCCACTGCATGGATTTTGGGCAAAATGAAATACGAGTTTTGTCTCGATATGTGTGATGCCCCAAGAGTATGTGGGATGAAGTTGGAGACCGTCAGTTGTTTGGACCAAATGTGATCAAGGAGTCAGAAGAGAATGTTAAGTTGATTCGAGATAGACTGAAGGTAGCTCAGTCCAGGCAGAAGAGTTATGCAGACTAAAAAACGCAAGGAGGTAGTCTATGAAATCGGAGACAGAGCATATCTTTGTGTGCCAGCTCTGCGAGGAGTTAAACGATTTGGAGTTAAGGGAAAGTTAGCCCCGAGATTTGTAGGACCATACCACGTATTGGAGCGTATGGGAGAAGTTACCAACAAGTTGGAGTCACCTGAAGGACTGTCAGGAGTTCATGATGTGTTTCACGATTCCCAGTTGAAGAAGTGCCATGCAGAGATGGCCAATATTTCCTTGTAAGGACGCTTGACCCTGGAAAGGATAATGATGTTCCACGAAGTAGAGTATGGATTTCATAAGTATAAGTTTTATCACGGTATGTGGGACATCCCACGAGGATGAAGAGATGAAGTGCTATTGGATATAAAGGAGGTATGATGTTGGAAATATGGATCAATGGAAACTCCATGATGAGTCAGAGTAATCATGTCCTAGTTTGGTGCCAAAGGAAGAAAGTCCATACGATTGGATGGGATTAAGAATACTAGGAAGTTGGAAGTTGGACTAATGATCAGTTGCCCGAAGATGAGTTCAAGGATTACAAGTAATGAGATGGGCCATAACCCACAGGCCCCAGGACCTGCCAAGAAGCAAGCACACTCTTGCTGAAGGAAAAACCCTGGAAGAGGTTACGACTTGTATCAACCGACGATTCTATAGGAGTTTACGCAAAACCTGAGAGTTGTGAAGGAACGATAGATGTTTGTCTGGCTTGCAGAATCCATGGATTATCCGAACTTAGTTCGTCGATAAGAGAAATTCTGCAATGCTTGTGAGGATGACCGAGTGTTAGAATGCGAGATTCGCTAAACTGTATGCATGGTAATGATTTGGGTGCGGGATGGATTGATCACCATACCGACTTACTCTTATTATTCGCCTTGCTATATGGGATGGTAAATCTGAGTGACTTGCCTATAGTAGAGAGACGACGATATTAAACCTTGTTAAACCTTAGAATGGTATACGTAATTTTTCCCTTGTACAGGGCAGTTGTTGCCAACCGTAGGTTATACGGTGAGGTTCAACCCAGACCCTTTCCTGCAGGAGAACCATAAATTGTTGACCACCACGAGATATCGATAGTTGTTTAGCATTGGCGTCAGACCCGTCAGCTATGAAGACCCAGTTTCGGGATAACCTTACCAAGATGAAAGGACAAAGGAATTGAGGAAAAGGTTATGCCACTACCGAAAGAGCCCAGAGAAGGGATTATCCTTAATATCTGAGAAGACTGACACTGTCAACGATAAGGATGGAGTATATGAGTTTTGATGGAACCGTAACAATGTTTCTAAGGGTGGTAGCACCCGAGACCTCGGAGATGATCGATGGACTTTGAGAAGACCCCAAACCCTAACCTATTCTTTCTAGCCTCTCCGAATCTCGAGGACGAGATTCATTTTAAGGGTGGTAGTTTGTAACATCCCAAAATTCTAAATTTTGGAATGTTATAAACAAATAGATAGATTGATTGCTTGATTGATTGACTGAAAGTGAGTGAATTCGAAACTTTTTGAAAGTTAAATGAGAGGGAATAAAAGGACTTTCCCAAACTATCATATTGGTTTTCTGATCTTCGTGAATTCAAATTCTTTTCATCACAAAACCCCGGAGAGAAGATGACATGACTTCTTCCATTTATTTAAATGACAAGGGGTGTTGAGAATATTTGAATTTCATTTGGAAATATCCCAATTCTGAAACTTTATGCGACTCAATGATTTTCACGAGAGAAGATAAAATGACTTCTTCAAATTATATGAAATATGAGTTGGGAGTTTCAAAGAATTAAATTCAAAGCCCCTTTGAATTTATTTTCAATTTGGAATAGATCATCATGCATATTTTATTTTCTTGCATTTTGGTCGATCCTAGAAATTTCACGCAACTCAAGGACCCTTGGAGAGAGTTGGAGATTTCGTTATTTTCATATTTGAGAGTTTTCTCGAATTGAAAAGAGGGTCATTTGATTTATTTATTTTGTCTTCAATAATTTTTCCGTTATCAAAAAAAAATATAAGAGAGGGAATAATATGACTTTCCCAAATTTAGAAAAATGAAGATTTAATAAAATAGATCAAATTTTGTTTGCCGGAGTTTTATTTGCATTTTATTCGGATAGGGAAAATTGTGCGTTTTCAAAATTTGCTTTTTAGGTCCGGAGAAAAGTTCATTTTGTTCGGCTCATTTTTAGGAGTCGGGGAAAATTTACTTTATTAATTTTGGAGTTCGTTTAGATTTTCTTTTATTTATTTTTCTACGCGCGAGACCGTTTAAAAAAAAATCCGCAGCGCCTTGGGCCAAAGGCCCAAGCCACTAGCCGCCGGCCGGCCAAGAGGCCATAGCGCGCGTGCACCAGGGAGCCGCCGCTTCTTGCTTTCCTAGTCTTAGTAGGACTCTTGTCCTATGTTCGTTTATTCCGTATCTATTTCTAGATCTTTTCCTTTTGTTTCCTAATCCTAGTCTATTTCTTGTCCCCTACCCCAAGCAAAACCCTCCCCTCCCCAATATAAATACCCAAGCACCCCCCCTCTAAACACATCAAACCAACACCTCTCCTCTCCTCTCCGCCGCCCCACGCCGCGCCGCCACACCCACGCCGCGCCGCCGCACCACCCAAGCCGCGCCTCACCCCGCGCCTCTCACCCGCGCCGCCGCCCTTGTGCATCGCCGCCGCGCCCAACGCCGCCCAACCCCGCGCCCTAGTGCCGCCACCGCCACCATGCGTCACCGCGCCGCCGCCGCCCTGCGTCAACGCCGCCGTCGCCGCCGTTCGCCGGAGGTACCGCGCCGCGTCTCTTCTTTCCCTCGGTTCGGTTTTTCTTATAAACCGTTCCGATTCTTTTCTTCTCTACCGATTCGTTTTCTTTCCGATTTTTCGCTAAACCGTTCCGGTGTTCTAGATCGGTTTTTCGTTTCGATCTCTTTTCCCGAAAACCCTAGATTGGTTTTCGTTCTTCTTTCGGACCGTTCGTCTCAACGAACGTGATCACCGATTATTTCCCGGTTAACGACGTCTGTTCGTATAACCGTTCTTCTTTTTCTTCTCGTCGGATTTATTCCGCGATCGCGATCTCAGATCTGATCTTCGTTCTAGTTTATCTTCTCGCTCGTTTATCGGAATCAGGTGATTCAAGCGCCTGGAGTTTCATCTCGAAACCGCCGTTTCGTCTAATCAACTTGAACAAGCTTTTGCTACAGTAAAATTTTGACCTAGATTCAACTTGCTAGAACCGAGTTGTTTTCTTCCGCCGTTTGTTTTTCGTCGTTTGTTCGGCTCGTTCTTTCTTTGCAACCGGAGTTCTTAAGTTGAACTTTCTGGTTCGTTCTCTCATTCGAGTTTTACTTGTGCATTAGTTGAGTACTTATTGTGTGGTTACTATTGTTTGCTTACGATAGATTGACCGGAGTATGACGATTAGATCTATCAAGAGTTTTGAGTGCGAATCATCTTCATCAACATTGCAGGCAAGTAACACTTGATCATATCTTTTCTACAACCCATGTTTTATTGCATTAGATCAATCCTCTCACATTGCATGATTAGGATCCAATTAAATTGTGGGATGGGAAGTAGAATTGAGGTAGTACCTATTACCTGTTACTTATAAAACCTTGGGAGTTACTTCTACGTTTGCTTATTATGCTATGCTATGCTAGTAGACGTGGATTGGGTGAGTGATATCCATGACAGATGTGAGATTGATAATTTTAATGGTTTATCTAAGGTGGCAACTTAAACACACATCTGGGTGGATTGAGGCACCTGATGTCTATCAGGACTTGCCTGTTTTATTTTGGACCGCCACCCAGGCTCAAAGGGATCATAAGATTTTTCATGCTAGAAACTTCCGTGTGCAGCCACATGCTACTATGGGCTCTAGCATAGTTGACTAAGTTGTGCGAACTCTTACGGGGTAGACTAGCAGATGTAGGGGATGTAGGTGTACCGGTTTACCCCACATGTAAGGTGCTAGCGCTTCTGAAAGACTATGTCTCGGTCATCCGCCTTCTCAAACACCCTGTAGTGCGAGAAACCAAACGGAGGCGATCGAGTCTTGTGGGAAAAGTGCGCAAACCTCTGCAGAGTAACAAACTAATCATGATTAGCCGTGTCCCCGGTTATGGACAACTTGAGTATCTAGTACTTGAATATCGAGTGAATCTCAACATGTTACTTCTAATTAATGTTGTTGGGTTTTAATTATTTTTAATTGGGATTGAGAATGCTGTCAACCATTCTCAATGTTTCACAACCACCATGATAGTTAAATAAATTTATTCCTTTGTAGTAGGGAAAAATTGGCTTTACGCAAAAACCTTATAACCATAGAGCTTTTCCACCAGCCATATATGCATATAGTGATAGCCATTGTTCATTATTCTCTATGGTGTGAATTTGCCAGTACATTCAATGTACTGACCCGTTTCGGGCTGCAACGTCTTATGTTGCAGGTTTCTTACGACGAGTAAGTGATACGTTAGGGTTACGATTTCTGCACTCAACTTTGCCGTTGGTGTTGATGGGAAACCACAACCTTGTTGCTTCCGCTATATTTTGGATTGAGGTAATAGTATTTACGTTACTTTATACATGTGATTTACCTCTGTTATAAATCCTTCGAGTACTGTGTGTGTCAGCATACTGATCCAGGGATGACACATAAGCACAGAGACTTGATCCATTCGGGTCGGGTCGCTACAGATCCATCTATGGACTAGTGCAAGCATCTAGGAGTTGGAATATGCGCTTTGATGAGATGATCAAAGCATATAGTTTTATACAGACTTGCGATGAAGCATGTATTTACAAGAAAGTGAGTGGGAGGACTACAATATTTCTGATAAGTATATGTGAATGACATATTGTTGATCGGAAATAATGTAGAATTATTCTGCAAAGCATAAAGGAGTGTTTTGAAAGAAGTTTTTCAAAGAAAGACCTCGGTGAAGCTGCTTACATATTAAGCATCAAGATCTATAGAGATAGATCAAGACGCTTGATAAGTTTTTTCAATGAGTACATACCTTGACAATATTTTGAAGTAGTTCAAAAATGGAACAGTCAAAGAAAGAGTTCTTGGCTGTGTTACAAGGTGTGAAATTGAGTAAGACTCAAAGCCCGACCACGGCAGAAGATAGAAAGAGAATGAAAGTCATTCCCTATGCCTCAGCCATAGGTTCTATAAAGTATGCCATGCTGTGTACCAGATCTATTGTATACCCTACACTGTGTTAAGCAAGGGAGTACAATAGTGATCTAAGAGTAGATCACTGGACATCGGTCAAAATTATCCTTAGTGAAATAAGGAAATATTTCTCAATTATGGAGGTGACAAAAGGTTCGTCGTAAAAAGCCACGTCGATGCAAGTTTTGACACAGATCTGGATAACTCTAAGTCTCGATCTAGATACGTATTGAAAGTGGGAGCAATTAGCTATAGTAGCTCCGTACAGAGCATTGTAGACATAGAATTCGCAAAATACTTACGGATCTGTATGTGACAGACCCATTGACTAAAATTATCTCACAAGCAAAATATGATCACACCTTAGTACTCTTTGGGTGTTAATCACATAAACGATGTGAACTAGATTACTGACTCTAGTAAACCCTTTGGGTATAGGTCACATGACGATGTGAACTATGGGTGTTAATCACATGGTGATGTGAACTATTAGTGTTGAATCACATGGCGATGTGAACTAGATTATTGACTCTAGTGCAGGTGGGAGACTGAAGGAAATATGCCCTAGAGGCAATAATAAAGTTATTATTTATTTCCTTATATCATGATAAATGTTTATTATTCATGCTAGAATTTTATTAACCAGAAACATAATACATGTGTGAATACATAGACAAACATAGTGTCACTAGTATGCCTCTACTTGACTATCTCGTTAATCGAAGATGGTTATGTTTCCTAACCATGAACAAAAGAGTTGTTATTTGATTAACGGGATCACATCATTAGAAGAATGATGTGATTGACATGACTCATTCAATTAGCTTAGCACCCGATCGTTTAGTATGTTGCTATTGCTTTCTTCATGACTTATACATGTTCCTATGTCTATGAGATTATGCAACTCCCGTTTGTCGGAGGAACACTTTGTGTGCTACCAAACGTCACAATGTAACTGGGTGATTATAAAGGAGCTCTACAGGTGTCTCCAAAGGTACATGTTGGGTTGGCGTATTTCAAGATTAGGATTTGTCACTCCGATGGCCGAAGAGGTATCTCTGGGCCCTCTCGGTAATGCACATCACATAAGCCTTGCAAGCATTGCAACTAATGAGTTAGTTGTGAGATGATGTATTACGGAACGAGTAAAGAGACTTGTCGGTAACGAGATTGAACTAGGTATTGAGATACCGACGATCGAATCTCGGGCAAGTAACATACCGATGACAAAGGGAACAACGTATGTTGTTATGCGATCTGACCGATAAACATCTTCGTAGAATATGTGGGAGCCAATATGAGCATCCAGGTTCCGCTATTGGTTATTGACCGGATATGTGTCTCGTTCATGTCTACATTGTTCTCGAACCCGTAGGGTCCGCACGCTTAAGGTTTCGATGACAGTTATATTATGAGTTTATGAGTTTTGATGTACCGAAGGAGTTCGGAGTCCCGGATGAGATCGGGGACATGACGAGTAGTCCCGAAATGGTTGAAACATAAAGATCGATATATTGGACGACTATATTTGGACATCGGAAAGGTTTCGAGTGATTCGGGTATTTTTCGGAGTACCGGAGAGTTACGGAATACGTATTGGGCCTTATTGGGTCATACGGGAAAGAAGGAAAAGGGCCTCAAGGGTGGCCGCACCCCTCCCCTTGGTCTGGTCCGAATTGGACTAGGGAAGGGGGGCGCGCCCTTCCTTCCTTCTCCTTTTCCCTTCCTCTTTTCCTATTCCATATGGGAGGTGGAATCCTACTAGGACTAGGGAGTCCTAGTAGGACTCTACACTTGGCGCGCCCCCTCCTAGGGCCGGCCTCCTCCTCCCTTGCTCCTTTATATACGGGTGCAGGGGGGGCACCCCAAAGACACAACAATTGATCATTGATCTCTTAGCTGTGTGCGGTGCCCCCTTCCACCATAATCCTCGATAATATTGTAGCGGTGCTTAGGCGAAGCCCTGCGACGGTAGAACATCAAGATCGTCACCACGCCGTCGTGCTGACGGAAGTCTTCCCCGACATTCTGTTGGATCAGAGTCCGGGGATCGTCATCGAGCTAAACGTGTGCTAGAACTCGGAGGTGCCGTAGTTTCGGTGATTGATCAGTCGGGCCGTGAAGACGTACAACTACATCAACTGCGTTGTGCTAACGCTTCCGCTTTCGGTCTACGAGGGTACGTAGACAACACTCTCCCCTCTCGTTGCTATGCATCACCATGATCTTGCGTGTGCGTAGGAATTTTTTTGAAATTACTACGTTCCCCAACAGGTTTCAGGCCAATCGTAGTTACGGATCTCCATATATATACGAAACAGTGAAACAGAGCCAGAACAGAACGCAAAACCAGAGAGAAACAGAGAGATAGATCCAATCTAGGAGGGGCTCTCGCCCCTCCCATGCCATGGAGACCAAGGACCAGAGGGGAAACCCTTCTCCCATCTAGGGAGGAGGTCAAGGAAGAAGAGGAAGAAGGGGGCCCCTCTCCCCCTCTCCTCCAGTGGCGCCGGAACGCTGACGTGGCCATCATCATCATCGCCGCGATCTTCATCAACACCTCCGCCATCTTCACCAACATCTCCATCACCTTCCCCCCTCTATCTACAGCGGTCCACTCTCCCGCAACCCGTTGTACCCTCTACTTGAACATGGTGCGTTATGCTTCATATTATTATCCAATGATGTGTTGCCATCTTATGATGTCTGAGTAGATTTTCGTTGTCCTATCGGTGGTTGATGAATTGCTATGATTTATTTAATTTGCTTGTGGTTATGTTGCTATCCTTTGGTGCCCATCATATGAGTGCGCGTGTGGATCACACCATAGGGTTAGTTGTATGTTGATAGGACTATGTATTGGAGGGCAAGAGTTACAGAAGCTTCAACCTAGCATAGAAATTGATGCATGCGGGATTGAAGGGGGACCAATATATCTTAATGCTATGGTTGGGTTTTTCCTTAATGAACATTAGTAGTTGCGGATGCTTGCTAATAGTTCCAATCATAAGTGCATAGAATTCCAAGTAAGGGATGACATGCTAACAGTGGCCTCTCCCACATAATACTTGCTATCGGTCTAGTAAAGTAGTCAATTGCTTAAGGGACAATTTCGCAACTCCTACCACCACTTTTCCACACTCACTATATTTACTTTATTATTTCTTTATCTAAACAGCCCCTACCTTTTATTTACGTACTCTTTATTATCTTGCAAACCCATCCAGCAACACCTACAAAGTACTTCTAGTTTCATACTTGTTCTAGGTAAAGCGAACGTCAAGTGTGCGTAGAGTTGTATCGGTGGTCGATAGAACTTGAGGGAATATTTGTTCTACCTTTAGCTCCTCGTTGGGTTCGACACTCTTACTTATCGAAAAATGTTGTGATCCCCTATACTTGTGGGTTATCAAGACCTATTTCTGGCGTCGTTGCCGGGGAGCAATAGCGTGGGGTGAATATTCTCGTGTGTGCTTGTTTGCTTTATCACTAAGTAATTTTTATTTGCTGTTCTTAGTTGTTCTTTATCTTTAGTTATGGATATGGAACACGAAATACCAAAAAAATTAGGTGTACTTGCTACTCATGGAGATGGGGAACCTCCTAAAACCCTCGATGCTGGTTATGTGAAAGATATTATGACTACTTTAATAATCCTGGGAAAACCCCATTCAATTATGTAATGGGAGTAACCTTGGATCAACTAGAATACTTTAGGGATTATCGCTTCACACAAAAAGGGAAACTATTATGGGGTCAAATTTATATATTGAAGTGGTATGCTAGACAACTATGCTCGAAATATGATTATACTTGTTACTCTAGGATGAATTCTCCACATCTCCCCTTTTCATGCAAATTTAATGATAATGAAACATTGGCTTCTTATGCTAGAGGTATATATGATTACTATGATGTGGAACAAATAGAAGAATTTGTTGCTTTTATGGGTGCTTATGAAATTGAATCTGTGTTTAAAGAGTTTGATGATATTGATGATGCTTGTTATAGATCTGAAAATTTAGTTATCCTCAAATATTGCTATGAGAATTATGAATACAATTATGAAATTAATGCACTTATTAAGAAAGTCTCCGCTGTCCAAAAAGAGATGAATATTTTGCAGGAATCTATGGAAGAAGAAGTTGATGACACTGTGAGCTCATTGGATGAAAAAGATGAGGAGGAGAGCGAAGAACAAAAGGAGGAAGAGCGGATTGATCACCCCTGCCCACCTTCTAATGAGAGTAACTCTTCAATTCATACATTGTTTAATTTCCCTTCATGCTTACCGAAGGATGAATGCTATGATAATTGCTATGATCCTGTTGATTCTTTTGAAATATCCCTTTTTGGTGATGCTTGCTATGCTTATGGCCAAGATGCCAATATGAATTATGCTTATGGAGATGAACTTGCTATAGTTCCTTATGTTAAACATGAAATTATTGCTATTGCACCCACTCATGATAGTCCTATTATCTTTTTGAATTCTCCCGATTATACTATATCAGAGAAGTTTGCACTTATTAAGGATTATATTGATGGGTTGCCTTTTATCGTTGCACATGATGATTTCAATAAATATAATATGCATGTGCTTTCTGCTCCTACTTGGAATTATTATGAGAGAGGAACTATATCTCCACCTCTCTATGTTTCCAACATGATAAAAATTGCAAGAAACTGTTTATACTATGCATTGGCCTTTACTAGGTGTGCATGAATTGTTCTTTTATGACATGCCGATGCATAGGAAGAGAGTTAGACTTCGTCATTACATGATATATGTTGCTTTGTGCTCATTACTAAATTACAAATCATTGCTAATTAAAATTGGCTTTGATATACCTTGGGATCCGGGTGGATTCAGTACTTGAGTACTATATGCCTAGCTTAATGGCTTTAAAGAAAGCGCTGCCATGGAGACAACCTGGAAGTTTTAGAGAGTCATCTATTTCTGTTGAGTGCTTTTATATAGTTTAAAAATAACAAAAATAAAGAGGGGAACCCAAAACTTTTTCAAAAAGGAAAGTGAAAGTGATAGAGACAAACATTGTTGAAGTGGGAGCTAGCCTTGAACTTTGTTCATGCTCACGGCAACTTTGTGAATCTTGATTACAGAAACTTTTCAACAAAAATAATTATCCCCTTGTATAATTCCATTGTATTATAAAAATAATGTGCCAAGGTTTGCCTTTAGGATGTTTACGATGCTTGTTGGTTTGTGCGGCGCAGGACAGAAACTTTGGCTGTAGTGCATGAATTTTAATTTTCTACTGGAACGTCAAATGGTTCTGATTCTTTTTGCACTGTCTTTATGTACAAATTGTTTATTTTTCCTAATTTTGGAAGAATTTTTCAAGTATCATAAGTACGGTGAATGTTCAGATTTCTACAGACTGTTCTGTGTTAGACAGATTCTGTTTTTGATGCATAGTTTGCTTGTTTTGATGAAACTATCAATTTATATCAGTGGATTAAGCCATGAAAAAAATTATACTACAGTATACACAATGAAAAAACAAAATATGAATTGGTTTGCAACAGTACTTATAGTGGTGATTTTCTTTATTATACTAACGGATCTTACCGAGTTTTCTGTTGAAGTTTTGTGTGGATGAAGTGTTCGATGATCGAGAAGGTCTCGATGTGAGAAGAAGGAAGAGAGGCAAGAGCTTAAGCTTGGGGATTCCCGAGGCACCCCAAGTAAATATTAAAGGAGACTCAAGCGTCTAAGCTTGGAGATGCTGGGGAGGCATCCCCTCTTTCTTCAACAAGTATCGGTATATTTTTGGATTCGTTTCGTTCATGCGATATGTGCAATCTTGGAGTGTCTTTGCTTTAGTTTTCATGTTTCCTTTTTGCACCATGCTGGTATGAGATAGTCCTTGGTTGATTTATAGAATTCTCTTTGCACTTCACTTATATTTTTTGAGTATGACTTTATAGAATGCTTCATGTGCTTCACTTATATCATTTGAAGTTTGGATTGCCTGTTTCTCTTCACTTAGACAACCGCCATTTGTAGAATGCTATTTTGCTTCACTTATATTTGTTAGAGCGTGGGCATATCTTTTGTATAAAGAATTAAACTCTCTTGCTTCACTTATATCTATTTAGAGAGATGACAGGAACTGGTCATTCACATGGTTAGTCATAAAATCCTACATAAAACTTGTAGATCACTGAATATGATATGTTTGATTCCTTGCAATAGTTTTGCGATATAAAGATGGTGATATTAGAGTCATACTAGTGGGTAGTTGTGAATTGTATAAACACTTGTGTTGAAGTTTGTGATTCCCATGGCATGCGTGTATGGTGAACTGTTATGTGATAAAGTCGGAGCATGATTTATTTATTGATTGTCTTCCTTATGAGTGGCGGTCGGGGACGAGTGATGGTCTTTTTCTACCAATCTATCCCCCTAGGAGCATGCGCGTAGTACTTTGTTTCGATAACTAATAGATTTTTGCAATAAGTATGTGAGTTCTTTATGACTAATGTTGAGTCCATGGATTATACGCACTCTCACCGTTCCACCATTGGTAGCCTCTCTAGTACCGTGCAACTTTCGCCGGTACCATAAACCCACCATATACCTTCCTGAAAACAGCCACCATACCTACCTATCATGGCATTTCCATAGCCATTCTGAGATATATTGCCATGCAACTTCCATCATCATCATATACATGACTTGAGCATTCATTGTCATATTGCTTTGCATGATCGTAAGATAGCTAGCATGATGTTTTCATGGCTTGTCCGTCTTTTGATGTCATTGCTATGCTAGATCATTGCACATCCTGGTAAACCGCCGGAGGCATTCATATAGAGTCATATCGTTGTTCTAGTATCGAGTTGTAATATTGAGTTATAAGTAAATAAAAGTGTGATGATCATCATTACTAGAGCATTGCCCCGGTGAGGAAATATGATGGAGACTATGATTCCCCCATAAGTCGAGATGAGACTTCGGCCTTTACAAAAAATAAAAGAGGCCAAAGAAGCCCAAATAAAAAAAAGAGGCCAAAGAAGCCCATCAAAAAGAATAGAAAATAAAAAATGAGAGAAAAAGAGAGAAGGGGCAATGTTACTATCCTTTTACCACACTTGTGCTTCAGAGTAGCACCATGTTCTTCATAGAGAGAGTATCCTATGCTTTCACTTTCATATACTAGTGGGAATTTTCATTATAGAACTTGGCTTGTATATTCCGCTGATGGGCTTCCTCAAATGCCCTAGGTCTACATGAGCAAGCAAGTTGGATGCACACCCACTTAGTTTCAGTTTGAGCTTTCATATACTTATAGCTCTAGTGCATCCGTTGCATGGCAATCCCTACTCACTCGCATTGATATCTATTGATGGGCATCTCCATAGCCCGTTGATACGCCTAGTTGATGTGAGACTATATTCTCCTTTTTATCTTCTCCACCATCATATTCTATTCCACCTATAGTGCTATGTCCATGGCTCACGCTCATGTATTGCGTGAAAGTTGAAAAGGTTTGAGAACGTCAAAAGTATAAAACAATTGCTTGGCTTATCATCGGGGTTGTGCATGATTTGAATATTTTGTGTGGTGAAGATGGAGCATAGCTAGACTATATGATTTTGTAGGGATAACTTTCTTTGGCCATGTTATTTTGAAAATACATGATTGCTTTATTAGTATGCTTGAAGTATTATTGTCTTAATGTCAAAGGATAGACTATTGCTTTGAATCACTCGTGTCTTAATATTCATGCCATGATTAAACATATGATCAAGATTATGCTAGGTAGCATTCCACATCAAAAATTATCTTTTTTATCATTTTCCTACTCGAGGACGAGCAGGAATTAATCTTGGGGATGCTGATACGTCTTCGTCGTATCTATAATTTTTTATTTTTCCACGCCAATATTATTCAACTTTCATATACTTTTTGGCAACTTTTATATTATTTTTGGGACTAACATATTGATCCAGTGCCCAGTGCCAGTTCCTGTCTGTTACATGTTTTTGGTTTCGCAGAATATCCATATCAAACGGAGTCCAAACTGGATAAAAACGGATGGAGCTTATTTTTGGAAAATATGGAAAATTCGGAAGGAAAATCAACGCGAACCAGTGCCCGAGGTGGTCACGAGGCAGGGGGCGCCCCCCCCTTAGGGCGCGCCCCCTACCCTCGTGAGACCACCGTAAGGCGGTTGACACTCTTCTTTTGCCGCAAGAAAGCTAATATTCGAAAAAAAAAATCACGGCGAAGTTTTCAGGACAATCGGAGTTACGGATCTCCATATATATACGAAACGGTGAAACAGAGCCAGAACAGAACGCAAAACCAGAGAGAAACAGAGAGATAGATCCAATCTCAGAGGGGCTCTCGCCCCTCCCATGCCATGGAGGCCAAGGACCAGAGGGGAAACCCTTCTCCCATCTAGGGAGGAGGTCAAGGAAGAAGAGGAAGAAGGGGGCCCCTCTCCCCCTCTCCTCCGGTGGCGCCGGAACGCCGCCGTGGCCATCATCATCATCACCGCGATCTTCACCAACACCTCCGCCATCTTCACCAACATATCCATCACCTTCCCCCCTCTATCTACAGCGGTCCACTCTCCCGCAACCCGCTGTACCCTCTACTTGAACATGGTGTTTTATGCTTCATATTATTATTCAATGATGTGTTGCCATCTTATTATGTCTGAGTAGATTTTCGTTGTCCTATCGGTGGTTGATGAATTGCTATGATTGATTTAATTTGCTTGTGGTTATGTTGTTGTCCTTTGGTGCCCATCATATGAGCGCGCGTGTGGATCACACCATATGGTTAGTTCTATGTTGATAGGACTATGTATTGGAGGGCAAGAGTGACAGAAGCTTCAACCTAGCATAGAAATTGATGCATACGAGATTGAAGGGGGGCCAATATATCTTAATGCTATGGTTGGGTTTTACCTTAATGAACATTAGTAGTTGTGGATGCTTGCTAATAGTTCCAACAATAAGTGCATAGAATTCCAAGTAAGGGATGACATGCTAACAGTGGCCTCTCCCACATAATACTTGCTATCGTTCTAGTAAAGTAGTCAATTGCTTAAGGAACAATTTCGCAACTCCTACCACCACTTTTCCACACTCGCTATATTCACTTTATTGTTTCTTTATCTAAACAGCCCCTACCTTTTATTTACGTACTCTTTATTATCTTGCAAACCTATCCAACAACACCTACAAAGTACTTCTAGTTTCATACTTGTTCTAGGTAAAGCAAACATCAAGCGTGCGTAGAGTTGTATCGGTGGTCGATAGAACTTGAGGGAATATTTGTTCTAACTTTAGCTCCTCATTGGGTTCGACACTCTTACTTATCGAAAACTGTTGCGACCCCCTATACTTGTGGGTTATCAGAGCCCCGGCAAGGCATCTGCACTTCTTGCTCTATTAGCTTGACACACCATTTGGACGGGCGTCGATAAAGGTAATCCTTCCTCCAACAAGCAGCCACGTGCCCTGTAAATCCCACCAAACCGTCTGCGGGCTCAACACCTCATCGATTGGTGACTACCTGCTCGATGAGGTGGAGCGCTGGTGCTTTGGCGAGATCTTGCCGGGCCTCGAGCTTGTCGGGACTTCGCCTTGCCGACTCAGCCTTGCCGGCGACGGCAGCTTCTAGTGCTTCTGCTCGAGGCTTGTCTTGGTCTTCTTGAAGCATTCCTTGATCTCTCAAAGAGCCGCTTCCTTTGATTTGGAAATCCTTAATGAGACTTTAACTTGGCGGGGGAGCTGCTACTTGTCTATGCGTAAGTTCGGGTATTACACGTCCATGTTTAATATGAAGGAAATATGCCCTAGAGGCAATAATAAAGTTATTATTTATTTCCTTATATCATGATAAATGTTTATTATTCATGCTAGAATTGTATTAACCGGAAACATAATACATGTGTGAATACATAGACAAACAGAGTGTCACTAGTATGCCTCTACTTGACTAGCTCGTTGATCAAAGATGGTTATGTTTCCTAACCATAGACATGAGTTATCATTTGATTAACGGGATCACATCATCAGGAGAATGATGTGATTGACATGACCCATTCCATTAGCTTAGCACCCGATCGTTTAGTATGTTGCTATTGCTTTCTTCATGACTTATACATGTTCCTATGACTATGAGATTATGCAACTCCCGTTTACCGGAGGAACACTTTGTGTGCTACCAAACGTGACAATGTAACTGGGTGATTATAAAGGTGCTCTACAGGTGTCTCCAAAGGTACATGTTGGGTTGGCGTATTTCGAGATTAGGATTTGTCACTCCGATTGTCGGAGAGGTATCTCTGGGCCCTCTCGGTAATGCACATCACTCAAAGCCTTGCAAGCAATACAACTAATAAGTTAGTTGCAAGATGATGTATTACAGAACGAGTAAAGAGACTTGGCGGTAACGAGATTGAACTAGGTATTGAGATACCGACGATCGAATCTCGGGCAAGTAACATAGCGATGACAAAGGGAACAACGTATGTTGTTATGCGGTCTGACCGATAAAGATCTCCGTAGAATATGTGGGAGCCAATATGAGCATCCAGGTTCCGCTATTGGTTATTGACCGGAGAAGTGTCTCGGTCATGTCTACATTGTTCTCGAACTCGTAGGGTCCGCACGCTTAACGTTACGATGACAGTTTTATTATGAGTTTATATATTTTGATGTACCGAAGGTTGTTCGGAGTCCCGGATATGATCACGGACTTGACGAGGAGTCTCTAAATGGTCGAGACATAAAGATCGATATATTGGATGACTATATTTGGACACCGGAAAGGTTCCGGGTGAGATTGGGACAATACCGGATCACCGGGAGGTTACCGGAACCCCCCGGGAGGTATATGGGCCTTATTGGGCCTTAGTGGAAAGGAGGGGAAAGGAGCAAGGGAGGGGGCGCCCCCGCCCAAGCCCAATCCGAATTGGGAGGGCCCCCCCCCTTTCCTTCCTCCCTCCTTCCTCTTCCTTCCCTCTCCTACTCCTAATAGGAAAAAGGGGAGTCCTACTCCCTGTGGGAGTTGGACTTCCCCTTAGGGCGCGCCACCCTCCTTGGCCGACCCCCTCCTCCACTCCTTTATATACGGGGGCAGGGGGGCACCCCATAGACACAACAGTTGATAATTGCTCTCTTAGCCGTGTGCGGTGCCCCCCTCCACCATAGTCCTCGATAATATTACAGTGGTGCTTAGGCGAAGCCCTGCGACGGTAAAACATCAAGATCGCCACCACGCCGTCGTGCTAGCGGAAATCATCCCCGACACTTTGCTGGATTGGAGTCCGGGGATCGTCATCGAGCTGAACGTGTGCTAGAACTCGGAGGTGTCGTAGTTTCGATGCTTGATCAGTCGGGCCGTGAAGACGTACGACTACATCAACCGCGTTGTGCTAATGCTTCCGCTTCCGGTCTACGAGGGTACATAGACAACACTCTCCCCTCTCGTTGCTATGCATCACCATGATCTTGCATGTGCGTAGGAATTTTTTTTGAAATTACTACGTTCCCCAACAATGGCATCCGAGCCTAGGTTTTATGCGTTGATGTTGTGCACGAGTAGAACACAAGTGAGTTGTGGGCGATATAAGTCATACTGCTTACCAGCATGTCATACTTTGGTTCGGCGGTATTGCTAGATGAAGCGGCCCGGACCGACATTACGCGTACGCTTATGCGAGACTGGTTCTACCGACGTGCTTTGCACACAGGTGGCTGGCGGGTGTCAGTTTCTCCAACGTTAGTTGAACCGAGTGTGGCTACACCCGGTCCTTGCGAAGGTTAAAATAGCACCAACTTGACAAACTATCGGTGTGGTTTTGATGCGTAGGTAAGAACGGTTCTTGCTAAACCCGTAGCAGCCACGTAAAACTTGCAACAACAAAGTAGAGGACGTCTAACTTGTTTTTGCAGGGCATGTTGTGATGTGATATGGGCAAGACATGATGCTAAATTTTATTGTATGAGATGATCATGTTTTGTAACCGAGTTATCGGCAACTGGCAGGAGCCATGTGGTTTTCGCTTTATTGTATGCAATGCAATCGCGTTGTAATGCTTTACTTTATCACTAAGCGGTAGCGATAGTCGTGGAAGCATAAGATTGGCGAGACGACAACGATGCTATGATGGAGATCAAGGTGTCGCGCCGGTGACGATGGTGATCATGACGGTACTTCGGAGATGGAGATCACAAGTACAAGATGATGATGGCCATATCATATCACTTATATTGATTGTATGTGATGTTTATCTTTTATGCATCTTATCTTGCTTTGATTGACGGTAGCATTATAAGATGATCTCTCAGTAAATTTCAAGATAAAAGTGTTCTCCCTGAGTATGCACCGTTGCCAAAGTTCGTCGTGCCCAGACACCACGTGATGATCGGGTGTGATAAGCTCTACGTCCATCTACAACGGGTGCAAGCCAGTTTTGCACACGCAGAATACTCAGGTTAAACTTGACGAGCCTAGCTGTCGATGTCAAAACCGGCGGATCTCGGGTAGGGGGTCCCGAACTGTGCGTCTAGGCCAGATGGTAACAGGAGGCAGGGAACACGATGTTTTACCCAGGTTCGGGCCCTCTTGATGGAGGTAAAACTCTACGTCCTGCTTGATTAATATTGATGATATGGGTAGTACAAGAGTAGATCTACCATGAGATCAAGGAGGCTAAACCCTAGAAGCTAGCCTATGGTATGATTGTTGTGTATGGAGATGATTTATCGACTAGCCTGGCCTCGTTTTATATAATGCACCAGAGGCCTAGGATAACAAGAGTCCTAGCCGAATACGCCGGTGGGGTGGAGTCCTTGCCTTGATTGCCAAGTCTTGTGGAATCTTCCTTGTATGCGGCAGCTGTCCGAACTGGCCCATGAGTATACGGCCACGGGGGTCCTCGGCCCAATCTATCAGATCGAGAGATGACGTGTTGAGTACCCCCTAGTCCAGGACACCGTCAGTAGCCCCCTGAACCGGTCTTCAAGTTAGGGACGCTCCTCGATTCTTCCGAACTGTTCTTCATCTTCGGTCGTCGGTCTTGAAAACTGGTTCAACAAATCTTCTCATCTTCGGTCTTGAGGATCGCCGAAATGAATTCGACAAGTTTATACATCGAGTATCCGAGGAGCCCCTTTAAGTTTTCAGCCTTTATCAATGCCTTGTTATTTTTATGCCACACCTCGGGTTTGAAATTATTCCCGGGCGGCAGCATCCTCTTGCGTCCGAGCTCCAACACCGGACTGCATTCGAGGTATCTTTTGCAGCCGAGCACCAACGCCGGACCGCTTCCCAGCTCTAACGCCGGAATGTATCCAAGCTCCAACGCCGGACTATGCATCCAAGCTCCAATGCAGGACTATATCCGAGGTGCCATATCACCTTGGTTCAAAAAAGTTTGAAGGAGTTTAGCCGAGCTTAATGCCGGAAATGCCCTCTATGGAGCCAGCCACTAGCGCCCGAGCTTTATGTCGGACTGCTTCCGAGGTGGTGCACCACCCCGAATGTGGGCCAATTTTTGTGAATATTTTTATTGGTGCAATTTATTCTCTGCCGAGATATATAGCCAGTAGCCCTCAAGGTATGTATCGGTCTAAAACCCGAGATGCACTTGAAGGATGACGTAAGACCGCTGATCCTAGTAGCCGCTGAGACTCAGGTTGATTTGCAAAATCGGCCTGAGGATCAAGTCCAAACTCGGCAGAATACTTCGGGACACTAAAAGCGGTGTGCTCAGTCCTCGAGACTCGGGTTGGGTGTGGCTGACCAACTTGAGGATCAAAATCTCCTCGGAAACTATATTGCACATAAAATTTTCTGCATTAGACAAGCAATGCAGTAGCCCCCGAGACACTGGTCGGGTGGTAACACTAGATCAGGGGATCGATGTGCCCCTTTAATATTTGTAAATAATAAGCCCGAAGCCCAGTAGCCCCCAGGCCTTAATGCGGGCACGGGTGGCCGAATTAAGGATCAATATCCATAGTAAAATCACAAATTATGTGTAATAATTCTATGTATCCAAGTACTTTACGTCATTAATGCTCGGATCCGCATTGTACAAAACTTTGTTTGACCGACCATCGGCTTCCACCTCCTCGGCCAGTAGCCGAGGAGTGTTTGTCCTACTTTATAAAGCCTTTATGAGGGCAAAGATTTACAACAAACAAGGCAATCTGACCATACAGTTTTATAAACAAAGGTACGCAGAGAGTTATATCACTGTTTAACAGAAGAAATGTCTTCCAAAGAAAATAGTCCCGCTATCGGTTCCTTTCTTTGGGTTGTCATGCTAAGCATGATCATTAAACCTCAGCTCTAATGTAAGAGCAAAATATTGAGGATTTAGTTTGGGAGGCCAGTTAATAGCCCCCGGTAGTGTTCGGCGACAGTTGGGGTCAAGCCGTAAACACTTCGGCCAATGTTATGAACGGCCCATCATTTAACATAGTCATCGGATCGCTGACCAGTTTACGCTTATTATGAAAGTCAATTTTCGGCTTTCTCCACTGAGGTGCTTAACCATGTGAGCTGGAAGCACAATCGCGGTGGTTCTCCCTTTGCACGCCTAGCCGAACAAAACGGAATGTAGGAAGCAAGTGCAGGAGCCGGGCAACCCAACTATTGACCGAAGACACAATTCGAAACCGATGCATATATAGCAATATCTGAGAACGTTTTTGCCGAATCCCTAAAGGTGTCCGGCGTTGCACTGCGAGACTAATGCTGGAGAAGCACAAATAGTTTTAAAAGTGCCAAAAAGCTTGGAAAACCAAGAAACGTCAGTAAAAACATGACGTCCGAACAATATCAAGTGTTCGGTGCCAATCCGGAAGTTGGTCTCAGAAAAAAGAAGTGCTTCTGTCGTGCTTTAACATGATACATCCTATCTCAAAACTTCGAGCGGGTCAGCCTGCGGCTTCAACCTCCTATCCCGAGGGCGGAGTACTTCTCATCAGGCCTGTTTAGCAAACTAAACTCTAGCGGCTTTAAGAGAGAAATTAGGCTCCCCGGCTAGTGACCGCACACTCGTGTCGAAAAAGGAGTGATAAATAATAATAAAACTTTGCAACGACTAAGAAGAAGAACACTTATTATAAAATGGCTCAAATAAACTTAAGAGCCCCCAAGTGACTTGGGTAGAAGAATGATTGCATGTACCGAAGTACTTATATCATATCTATGTTCAACCAAACTTTAAACGTGTCTTAACCGACCGTCAGCTTCTCCCTCTTCGGTCAAGGACCGAAAAGTGTTATGTATTCCATCGGTCGAGAATATCGACGGTGTTTCCAATAACCAGGCAATCAGGCCATAAGGCTGTACAGACAAAGCGCGCTCAGGGAACTTATGCTATATTACCGTGAAGTGTAAGAAGCATCTTCAAAGAAAATAGTACCCCCACCGATACCTTTCTTCGGTGCTCATTGTTATTATGAGACTTGTGCAATAGATTTTTTGTATTCATAAGTTCCGTTGTGTGCCGACCATCATTGAAAACTATAAGAGCGCTAGCTTTCGGCTTCACCCAGTCTGAGGTCCGGCTCGGTTGACCCGATCGTGACAATCGCCGAGGTGCTCCCTTTACTCCCTAGCCGAACAATCGGGAACGTAGGGGTAAACACAGGAGCGAGGCAACCCAGCTTGCAAATCGCTTAAGTCAATATGGTGCATATTGTGGCATAATACACGAACAAGGAACGAAGCCGTACAAGTATAATCATATGCAAGAGGTAAAGCTTCATAAATGAAGCCCCCAAGTGAATTGGGTCCTTGAATTTGTGTGTCACAAACAAAGTTTGGACAAGGAAATTTTATACAAGCAATTTTTTCCAAAAAATTATAATGCTTGGTCGAACCGAACACAAGTTAGAAATTAAAGCTTTGAGCATGAAAGCGACTTAGCTGGTTAATGTGTTCGGTATTGATGACGCGGTCCGAGCTTGATGCGGGGCAAGGTTCCATCCCCCAAGCTGGTCCTGAGGTAGTGGAGCGGAGAGCTCGACACGCCGAAGTGGTGACATAGCACGGTCAATGCAGACCGACAGAGCGACGCCGAAGTCCCCGGATCATTTTCCTGTGCACAAAAAATAGTGCAAACCGGAGATAATAGTAATAATGATAATTAAAAAAATGTGTTGCATAATAAATAATTTATGCAAAGTGAGGAATAGAAGAAATATGGCCTGGCGCCGAAGTCAATGTCGATGCAGAGCGTCGGCATGATGTAGTAAAGGCGTGGCAAAGCCTGAATTCACAGGTCGGTCCGAGCTTCGGACGCGGCGTTCGCCGGACTATGTACAGAAACTGATCGAACCACCATGCGACAGTCATTAATGCGGTCACCATTTGATAGACCTGTGTACATATCATGGACAAACCAGAGTAATAATTCCTTGGGAAAAATGAACCCAAACAAGCAAAAAATACTGGGATTAATAGCACCTGATTTATTTGTTGTAGCAATCCGAAGGAAGGTGATTCCCAAAATTGGGACTCGCTCCGCACACCCATTGCCTGATGGGCGATAAAACGACGGCATGGCAATGCTGGTAAAGGTTGACTCGCCGAGGCAAAGCCCTCGGCCCAGCTAACGTGACGGAGCTGGTCGGCTAGTGACGCCGAAGTGTCCGGAGTAGGTTGATGAAGAGATGGCGAAGCCCCCGGTCCAGACGAGATGTCGAAGCCCCGATGTCAGCCGATGAGTCGAAGTAGGTCGGCGTGATGGACACCAGCTTGAAGAAGTGATAGTGCGGCCCTGTCGATGCAGGTCGTGACGTGGTCGATGCCGGCTTGATGAAGCAACCGTGCGGCGATGCCGGTATGCCCGCTCCGTGTAATCCGTGGGGCGGCGATGTTGGTGATGATTTATCCTTCGCGATGCCGGACTCTTGTTCGGCTTGCCGAGATGATGATCCGAAGAAGTTGAGCTCGGCTCAACAAAGTGACGCCGTGTCTTAGCGCAGGTCGGCAGCCGTGGAGTAATATTGCCGGACTGGTTTGACACCAGCATGATGTTGAAGATCATGTTCGAAAGATCTTAAAGTTAGTGGGATGTGTTCGGGAACAAAACACAATACCCCATACAAAACTTCCTTCAAAAGGGATGTCCGAAATCCCATTCATAGAAAAGATGAAATTGGGTCGGATTCGTTTTCGCGCAGAAAACAGATCCGAAAAGTGATGCGCTAACCGGAAGGTTCCCGGAGTTTGGACGGTTGGATTGAGTTGAAATTTTGAGAGGTGATAGATACAGGAATTCCGCAGCCGATCAACGGTTGGATCTTCCAAAGGACGTCCGAGCTAGAAGCTGGACACCACACCCTAAACACATCCAAATTCCCGTCCAGATTTGACAGGGCTCCGGTATATCATGGATTGCCAGAGATTCCTCCATCGGAACTCGACGAAATTTTTCAGGGTTGTTCTAGACTCAATTCCGCACAATTCCACCAAAGAGATCGTCAAAGCGATACTCGAGGAGGTGGTGGCAGCAGATACGAGTTCGCTGTCCAGAAAAACAGCACGATCGCTTGAGGGCAATGTTAACGTTGAGCCCCCGAGCTCCACGGATGATTCTTCCGTGATCTTGACAGAGGTCGGAGTTGATGTTTGATGAAGGCCCTCGTCCGAACATGGTGATCCGAACACGGGGCGCAATTCTTGGTCGAACCAAGATGACCAGTCGAGCTGGTGACGAAGATGCCGAAGTCGCAGTTGATCTGCAGGCGAGCCATCGATCCTTTTGTCGATCACACAGCGGAACTCTCAATGAAAGCACCAATGTCGGTGTCAAAACCGGCGGATCTCGGATAGGGGGTCCCGAACTGTGCGTCTAGGCCGGATGGTAACAGGAGGCAGGGAACACGATGTTTTACCCAGGTTCGGGCCCTCTTGATGGAGGTAAAACCCTACGTCCTGCTTGATTAATATTGATGATTTGGGTAGTACAAGAGTAGATCTACCACGAGATCAATGAGGTTAAACCCTAGAAGCTAGCCTATGGTATGATTGTTGTGTATGGAGATGATTTATCGACTAGCCTGGCCTCGATTTATATAATGCACCAAAGGCCTAGGATAACAAGAGTCCTAGCCGAATACACCGGTGGGGTGGAGTCCTTGCCTCGATTGCCAAGTCTTGCGGAATCTTCCTTATATGCGGCAGCTGTCCGAACTGGCCCATGAGTATACGGCCACGGTGGTCCTCGGCCCAATCTATCAGATCGGGAGATGACGTGTTGAGTACCCCCTAGTCCAGGACACCGTCACTAGCATATGCAGATATGGCCTTGGAACACTGAGACTGAAAGGTCGAGCATGAATCATATAGTAGATATGATCAACATAGTGATGTTCACCATTGAAAACTACTCCATTTCACGTGATGATCGGTTATGGTTTAGTTGATTTGGATCACGTGATCACTTAGAAGATTAGAGGGATGTCTTTCTAAGTGGGAGTTCTTAAGTAATATGATTAATTGAACCTTAATTTATCATGAACTTAGTCCTGATAGTATTTGCATATCTATGTTGTAGATCAATAGCTCGCGTTGTTGCTTCCCTATGTTTTATATGTGTTCCTAGAGAAAACTAAGTTGAAAGATGATAGTAGCAATGATGCGGACTGGGTCCGTGTTCTGAGGTTTATCCTCATTGCTGCACAGAAGAATTATGTCTTTAATTCACCGCTAGGTGACTGACCTATTGCAAGAGAAGATGCAGGCGTTATGAACGTTTGGCTAGCTCAATATGATGACTATTTGATAGTTTAGTGCACCATGCTTAACAGCTTAGAATCGGGATTTCAAAGACGTTTTGAACGTCATGGACCATATGAGATGTTTCAGGAGTTGAAGTTAATATTTCAAGTAAATACCCAAGTTGAGAGATATGAAGTCTCCAACAAGTTCTATAGCTAAAAGATGGAGGAGAATAGCTCAAGCAGGGAGCATGTGCTCAATTTTTCTGGGTACTACAATCGCTTGAATCAAGTGGGAGTTAATCTTCCAAATAAAATAGTGATTGACATAATTCTCTAGTCACCATCACCAAGTTAGTAGAACTTCGTGATGAACTATAATATGCAAGGGATAACGGAAACGATTCCCAAGCTCTTCGTGATGCTGAAATCGACAAAGGTAGAAATCAAGAAAAGCATCAAGTGTTGATGGTAAACAAAATCACTAGTTTCAAGTAAAGGGACAAAGGGAAGAAAGGGGAATCTCAAGAAGAACAGCAAGCAAGTTGCTGCTCAAGTGAAAAAACCTAAGTCTGGACCTAAGCCTGAAACTGAGTGCTTCTACTGCAAAGGGACTGGTCACTGGAAGCGGAACTACCCCAAGTAGTTGGCGGATAAGAAGGATGGCAAAATGAACAAAGGTATATTTGATATACAAATTATTGATGTGTATATTACTAGTGTTCGTAGCAACCCCTCGGTATTTGATATTGGTTCAGTTGCTAAGAGTAGTAACTCGAAACGGGAGTTGCAGAATGAACAAAGACTAGTTAAGGGTGAAGTGACGATGTGTGTTGGAAGTAGTTCCAAGATTGATATGATCATCATCGCGCACTCCCTATACTTTCGGGATTAGTGTTGAACCTAAATAAGTGTTATTTGGTGTTTGCGTTGAGCATGAATATGATTTGATCATGTTTATTGCAATACGGTTATTCATGTAAGTTAGAGAATAATTGTTGTTCTGTTTACATGAAAAAATCCTTCTATGATCATACACCCAATGAAAATGGTTTATTGGATCACGATCGTGGTGATACACATTTTATAATATTGAAGCCAAAAGATGCAAAGTTAATAATGATAGTGCAACTTATTTGTGGCACTGCCGGTTAGGTTATATTGGTGTAAAGCGCATGAAGAAAATCCATGCTGATGGGCTTTTGGAATCACTTGATTATGAATTAGTTGATGCTTGCGAACCATGCCTCATGGGCAAGATGACTAAGACTCCGTTCTCCGGAACAATGGACCGAGCAACAGATTTGTTGGAAATCATGCATACTGATGTATGTGGTCCGATGAATATTGAAGCTCGCGGCAGGTATCATTATTTTCTGATCTTCACAGATGATTTGAGCAGATATGAGTATATCTACTTGATGAAACACAAGTCTGAAACATTTGAAAAGTTCAAAGAATTTTAGAGTGAAGTGGAGAATCATCGTAACAAAATAAAAGTTTCTACGATATGATCGCAGAAGTAAAATATTTGAGTTACGAGTTTGGCCTTCAGTTAAAACAATGTGAAATAGTTTCACTACTCACGCCACCTGGAACACCACAGTGTAATGGTGTGTCCTAACGTCGTAACCATGCTTTATTAGATATGGTGCGATCTATGACGTCTCTTACTGATTTACCGCTATCGTTTTGGGGTTATGCATTAGAGACAGCTACATTCACGTTAAATAGGGCACCATCTAAATCCGTTGAGACGACACCGTATGAACTATGGTTTGGCAACAAACCTAAGCTGTCGTTTCTTAAAGTTTGAGGTAGCAATGCTTATGTGAAAAAGTTTCAACCTGATAAGCTCAAACCCAAATTGGAGAAGTGCGTCTTCATAGGATACCCAAAAGAAATTGTTGGGTACACCTTCTAACACAGATCCGAAGGCAAGATATTCGTTGCTGAGAATGGATCCTTTCTAGAGAAGGTGTTTCTCTCGAAAGAAGTGAGTAGGAGGAAAGTAGAACTTGATGAGGTAACTGTACCTGCTCCCATATTGGAAAGTAGTTCATCACAGAAATCTGTTCCTGTGACTACTACACCAATTAATGAGGAAGCTAATGATGATGATCATGTAACTTCAGATCAAGTTACTACCAAACTTCGTAGGTAAACCAGAGTGAGGTCCGCACCAGAGTGGTACGGTAATCCTGCTCTGGAGGTCATGTTACTTGACCATGACGAGCCTACGAACTATGAGGAAGCGATGATGAGCCCAGATTCCGCAAAATGGCTTGAGGCCATAAAATCTGAGATGAGATCCATGTATGAGAATAAAGTATGGACTTTGATTGACTTGCCCAATGATCGGCAAGCCATTAAGATTTAATGGATCTTCATGAGGAAGACGGACGCTGATAGTAGTGTTACTATCTACAAAGCTAGAATTGTCGCAAAAAGTTTTTCGACAAGTTCAAGGTGTTGACTATGATGAGAGTTTCTCACTCGTATCTATGCTTAAGTCTGTCCGAATCATGTTAGAAATTGCCGCATTTTATGAAATCTGGTAAATGGATAAACAAAACTGCATTCCTTAATGGATTTATTAAATAAGAGTTGTATATGATGCAACTAGAAGGTTTTGTCAATCCTAAAGGTGCTAACAAAATATGCAAACTCCAGCGATCCATCTATGGACTGGTGCAAGCATCTCGGAGTTGGAATATACGTTTTGATAAGTTGATCAAAGCATATAGTTTTATACAGACTTGCGGTGAAGCCTGTATTTACAAGAAAGTGAGTGGGATCACTATAGCATTTCTGATAAATATATCTGAATGACATATTGTTGATCGGAGATAATGTAGAATTATTATGCAAAGCATAAAGGAATGTTTGAAAGGAGTTTTTCAAAGAAAGACCTCGGTGAAGCTGCTTACATATTGAGCATCAAGATCTATAGAGATAGATCAAGACGCTTGATAAATTGTTTCAATGAGTACATACCTTGACTAGATTTTGAAGTAGTTCAAAATGGAGCAGTCAAAGAAGAAGTTCTTGCCTGTGTTACAAGGTGTGAAGTTGAGTAAGACTCAAAACCCGACCACGGCAGAAGATAAAGAGAGAATGAAAGTCATTCCCTATGCCTTAGCCATAGGTTCTATAAAGTATGCCATACTGTGTACCAGACCTATTGTATACCCTGCCCTGAGTTTGGCAAGGGAGTACAATAGTGATCTAGGAGTAGATCACTGGACATTGGTCAAAAATTATCCTTAGTGGAATAAGGATATGATTCTTGATTATCGAGGTGAAAAAAGGTTTGTCATAAAGGGTTACGTCGATGTAAGTTTTGACACTGATCCAGATGACTCTAAGTCTCAATCTGGATACATATTGAAAGTGGGAGCAATTAGCTAGAGTAGCTCCACGCAGAGCATTGTTGACATAGAAATTTGCAAAATACTTACGGATCTGAATGTGGCAGACCCGTTGACTAAACTTCTCTCACAAGAAAAACATGATCACACCTCAGTACTCTTTGGGTGTTAATCACATAGCGATGTGAACTAGATTATTGACTCTCGTAAACCCTTTGGGTGTTGGTCACATGTCGATGTGAACTATGGGTGTTAATCACATGGTGATGTGAACTATTGATGTTAAATCACATGGCGATGTGAACTAGATTATTGACTCTAGTGCAAGTGGGAGACTGAAGGAAATATGCCCTAGAGGCAATAATGAAGTTATTATTTATTTCCTTATATCATGATAAATGTTTATTATTCATGCTAGAATTGTATTAACCGGAAACATAATACATGTGTGAATACATAGACAAACAGAGTGTCACTAGTATGCCTCTACTTGACTAGCTCGTTGATCAAAGATGGTTATGTTTCCTAACCATAGACATGAGTTGTCATTTGATTAACGGGATCACATCATTAGGAGAATGATGTGATTGACATGACCAATTCCATTAGCTTAGCACCCGATCGTTTAGTATGTTGCTATTGCTTTCTTCATGACTTATACATGTTCCTATGACTATGAGATTATGCAACTCCCATTTACCGGAGGAACATTTTATGTGCTACCAAACGTCACAACGTAAATGGGTGATTATAAAGGTGCTCTACAGGTGTCTCCAAAGGTACATGTTGGGTTGGCGTATTTTGAGATTAGGATTTGTCACTCCGATTGTCGGAGAGGTATCTCTGGGCCCTCTCAGTAATGCACATCACTCAAAGCCTTGCAAGCAATACAACTAATAAGTTAGTTGCAAGATGATGTATTACAGAACGAGTAAAGAGACTTGGCGGTAACGAGATTGAACTAGGTATTAAGATACCGATGATCGAATCTCGGGCAAGTAACATACCGATGACAAAGGGAACAACGTATGTTGTTATGTGGTCTGACTGATAAAGATCTTCGTAGAATATGTGGGAGCTAATATGAGCATCCAGGTTCCGCTATTGGTTATTGACCGGAGAAGTGTCTCGATCATGTCTACATTGTTCTCGAACCCGTAGGGTCCGCACGCTTAACGTTACGATGATAGTTTTATTATGAGTTTATATATTTTGATGTACCGAAGGTTGTTCGGAGTCCCGGATATGATCATGGACTTGACGAGGAGTCTCGAAATGGTCGAGACATAAAGATCGATATATTGGACGACTATATTTGGACACCGGAAAGGTTCCGGGTGAGATTGGGACAATACCGGATCACCGGGAGGTTACCGGAACCCCCCGGGAGGTATATGGGCCTTATTGGGCCTTAGTGGAAAGGAGGGGAAAGGAGCAAGGG
>NC_041388.1:529754417-529755582 GCF_002162155.2 Triticum dicoccoides
GGACCCCCCTTTCCTTCCTCCCTCCTTCCTCTTCCTTCCCTCTCCTACTCCTAATAGGAAAAAGGGGAGTCCTACTCCCTGTGGGAGTTGGACTCCCCCTTAGGGCGCGCCACCCTCCTTGGACAGCCCCCTCCTCCACTCCTTTATATACGGGGGCAGGGGGCACCCCATAGACACAACAGTTGATCATTGATCTCTTAGTCGTGTGCGGTGCCCCCCTCCACCATAGCCCTCGATAATATTGTAGCGGTGCTTAGGCGAAGCCCTGCGACGGTAAAATATCAAGATCATCACCACGCCGTCGTGCTAACGGAACTTATCCCTGACACTTTGCTGGATCGGAGTCCGGGGATCGTCATCGAGCTGAACGTGTGCTTGAACTCGGAGGTGTCGTAATTTCGATGCTTGATCGGTCGGGCCGTGAAGACGTACGACTACATCAACCGCGTTGTGCTAACGCTTCCGCTTCCGGTCTACGAGGGTACGTAGACAACACTCTCCCCTCTCGTTGCTATGCATCACCATGATCTTGCGTGTGCGTAGGAATTTTTTTGAAATCACTACGTTCCCCAACATAATACACCAACAGGAGCCCCCGGGCCTTGGTCACACGTGCCGCCAGGCATCGTTGGGCGAGGCCAAAACAATGCATAGACAAAACAACGTTGATCTTATTGGGATGACGCCAATATTTTGGAATCTTCTTTGCTTCTTCGTTAATCCGAACTTGTGCCAGCCCCCGCCTTTCCTCCGGCATCCTTGTCGTCCAGGCGGTGCCCATTGTCTTGTCTACGTCAGAAACCAGGAGCGCGTACGTATGTGGGCTGCCACCAGGTTTAGCCTAGTCAGGCCCACGATCACGCGTGGCTTGGGGTAACTTCCATCTTTGTTGTCACTCCCCCTCCTCCCCTTTTACCGCAGCCTCCCACGACATGGATTAGGCGCACGACGTGGGATTGGCGCAAAGCGGCGGTCGTAGATGTAAATGCCTTGAACAGAGGAGCCAGGACGCCGAACTGGCGAGAGTGGGCGGCTGGTGGAGTAATGCGCTCACCAGGAATGCAGGGCGTGGGATTGGTGAAGCAGGATGGTTACCCTAGGATAATGGAGAGCCAGCCCCCGAGCCTCTCCCTATATAGGGGGGAACTGCGGGAAGCGATGCTCA
>NC_041388.1:529755917-529801604 GCF_002162155.2 Triticum dicoccoides
TCCGCCGTCGCAGCGAGAGCTTCTCCTCGGTATCACGCTCCTGCCTCGGTTGCGGCCGTGGAGGCCGGCTCTAATGCACAGGGCGGGGCCATAGGACGAGGTCATGGTCGACGCAGCGCTCGTGGCCAGGGAGGCTGAAGCGAGGCGCCCGTCGTTCCACCTCCAGCTGCTCCACCGCCGGTGGAAGGCCACACAGAGAACACAGCGCTTGAATTTGTTGTGGGGCTGCGAGACGCATCGCGAAGCCGGTTGCGTCTTCCTCGTCCTTTCGCCAGGATTATGGAGGTCGACCAGTCGCTCGGCCTGTGGCTACGCGTGAACGGTTGCCCCAATGGCGCTGTGTGGGTGAACATCGAGTACCCCGTGAACGGGTCATGTTCGTTACGCGCGGGTGGAAATCCTTCGCTCATGCCCGCTATCTGGCGGAGGGGCACCTCCTCCACTTCAAGTTGGTGGAGTCCGATACGCTCTCCGTGAAGTTCTTCGGGGCTTCCGGCGTTCGCATGGAGTGCTGCCGGGAGAGCTCGAGCAACAGCGAAGGCTCCTCCTTGAGCGATAGCGACAAGGAGGACCCAGATGGTGAAGACGACGACAATGAGTCCCCGAGCGTCAAATCCGAAGACGATGACTCGGACTCCAGCTGAACGCCGGCAGCACCATCTTCTTCAGCTGGACACCGGCAGGATGTCCTGCCGGGAGCGCTTGGCCTAGGCGCCTCTTTTTTCCTCCTTCCACTTGATGTAAACCCTGGGAGGAAAGGGCCAAGAAAGACACTATCGAGCACTTTTCCTTTTTCAGTAAATGTGTGACATTCAATGTGCTCAAATAAATGTGTATTATTCTCCTTACTTGTCTCTGTTTTTGCACGATTTTTAATTCAGCACCCTACGCTATTTGGACGTTTGTCGGGGTGCACACTTGCCGCGAGCGCTTCGAAGAGCTGGTCTTTAGCAGCCTGCTGGAAGTGTGACCACTGCAGCTGCACAGACTCCGCCGAACGGACTCGAGGGAGAGCTAGAGTGCAAAACGAAACATGACAAGGTTCCCTCGCGTATAGGTTTTCGTACAAATATAGGATCGCGCAAGGGGAATCTTCAAGATGTAAACAATGAAATTTTAGTTGAAAATGTTTTCGACTTATCTTATTTTGTTGTACTTCTCATCGTATGAAATGAACGCCAAACGTGCCAAACGCCATCCGAAATGGTGGTTACCCTATCGTCCTCCCCGAGAAACATGCACGTGAGGAATCCTTCTGTCTTTGTAGAAAAAGGAAGAAGAAGGACAGACAATGCGGATATATTGGCGGCATGTTAGTCATTTCATTCAAACAATGCGTAACCACATCATATTATGTATTAGTACGCAAGTAAATATAGATAAAAGTTTGTGGAATACTTAGCTTTATTCACATACACACAAGATCCTCTTCGCCTGGTTTCGTATAAAGGGTTACGAGTCTATGAGACCAGGCTTGTACAAAAGGGGTTGCCGGGACGAGGCTTGGCAACAGTGCCTTATGGGTAGAACTTGCAAAGATGCTTGATATTCCACGAGTTTTGCACACGGATACCATCTTCGGTCTCTAGACAGACTGCGTCAGGCCTGGTGACTCGTGCTACCCGCTAAGGGCCTTCCCACTTTGGCATGCGTGTCAGCAGTCCTGGCGCCCGCAAAGCCTCCCGATTTGCGGGAAAAAGGATGTCCAGACCGGTCTGCGGACGAATACAGGACCGTATTGGATGATAAGATATGTTCAAACGGCGTGATTCAGACATATTCGAGCGGTTTGAGGTCGCGTTGGAGATGCTGTAGCATTCAGTGAAAGATGAGGACTCTTTGCATCGGTTGGCTTTAAAACCTCCCATGGTTGTTGACAACAGAAGAAGCAAGAGGAACAAGTTGAATTTATGCATCTACATTTTCGCGTTATGAAAATTTAAAATATACAAGACTGTATCTATGATTTTCTATGGCTTACATTGTCGCGTTCTAAAGAGAAAATGACTCTGCATATGCCCGCATAAAAAATCCCGACTCCGTCACTGTCGGTTGCTGTTGTTTTGAGATAATCTGCGGACTATTTACCTGCCTATTTACGTTGAGATAAGTCAAGCACACCAAGATTGACTTGCATTCTGCGGCTAAAGTTACGTGGTTCTTGGCCATCGTGTTTAGTACTCTGTAAACTAATATAAAAACGTTTAGATTACTAAAGTAGTTATCTAAACACTCTTATATTAGTTTATAGAGGGAGTGGTACACAGCTTCGTCTCGATCAGTCGTTCATCGCTGCGGCGTGCAGCGGTATCCACTTTCGTCTGCTCCAAGAATCAGAAAAAGGAGCCGCGTCAGGTTTCAATTCGGCTAAACAGCGGCAAAGAAACGGTGTGCGGCCTCCGTTCAAAGAAGAGAAAACGATATGCCGCCTCCGTCCAGCACGTATTCGTTCCTCGATCCATTCCCTGGCTGGTGGCTGGCCCCCACAATTCCGACCTGTATATAAACACGGTGGCGGTAGCCTCATACCGTCCAACTCAACCCAATCCAACGTCCCGTCCGCCGCTGAAAGCACCCCTCCCAGTCCCAGCAGCCGCCTTGCTCCCCTTGTTTCCACTACGCTTTGGATCCATCGATCGATCGAGCCTTCTCCAGTTAGCCTTTCCCGCCACCTAAAAAGGCACCCCACGTCTCCATCCATCCATGTGCGGCGGCGCCATCATCTACGACTACATCCCGGCGCACCGCCGCCGGGTGTCCACCGCCGACTTCTGGCCCGACGCTGACCATTCCGACGCCCACAGCGCCGCCCCCGACAAAGGTAAACTCCGTGCACCCTCACCTCACAGTATTCCCTTTGGCAACGGGCGTCCGTGCGTAGGAGTAAAACTCATTGGTTTGGTTTGGTTGCAGCGCCGCGCGCGAAGCGGGGGCGGACGAACCAGTACCGCGGCATCCGGCAGCGGCCGTGGGGCAAGTGGGCGGCGGAGATCCGCGACCCCGTGAAGGGCGTCCGCGTCTGGCTCGGCACCTACCCCACCGCCGAGGCCGCCGCGCGCGCCTACGACCGCGCCGCGCGCCGCATCAGGGGCGCCAAGGCCAAGGTCAACTTCCCCAACGAGATCCTGGTCGGCGCGCCCGCGCACGAGGCCCCGTGCACGATGGCGGCCGTGCTCCCTTCCTCCAAGAAAGAGGAGGAGCCCGCGGCGTGCTCCTGCGAGGAGGTGAAGGCGCTCTCCGAGGAGCTGATGGCGTACGAGAGCTACATGAGCTTCCTCGGGGTCCCCTACATGGAGGGCGGGGCCGCGGCCGCGGCCGCCCCTGCCGCCGTCGGTGTCGCCGCCGAGGATGCACCGGCCGAGCTATGGAGCTTCGAGGACAGCTACTACCCGGGGCCTCTGGGGCTCTGATTGTGTCGTGCTCGTAGTCTCCTGCCAGTCGCAGAAAACAGAGTCGATTCGCTCTTTCCCTTGTGTTTTGTTGAATTCATTTTTTCTCTCTTTGTTACTGTGGTGAATGCCTCAATGTAATCTCACAAATTTTCCATGTAAATTTTATCAACGGAAAGCGCTCTTCCCCGACGCACGGGCGGTGCTGCTGCAACGCTGCATCCTTCTGTTGGACACGCGGCGTGGGGAACTACTTCGGATCGTCTAGAGATGAACAGGTTGGCCAAGTGAGAGTGTGAGACGACTACTCCCACTGGAACTGCTGTGTGCCTCTCCAACCTGTGGGCTGACGTTACCAGTGGCAGCCCTATTGGTTTCTTTATATATGAAAATCGGAGAGGAAAAAGCCTCTCTTTTGCTCAAAACAAAATAGTGTCAGCCCCTTTGTTTCCCACGGGCGGAACCCTGGGACTGGTGGGCCAGCCCACTATGCTAACTTTAGCTTCATCAAAAGTATTTGAAAAATGTTATAATCAGGCATTTGGAAAATGTTAAATTTGTATAAAAATGTTGACCATGTACTAAAAAATGTAAAAAAAATGAATTTTTTTAGTAAAGCATTTTAAAAATGTGTAAAAAATGTTGACTAGGTATTCAACTTGCATTTGAAAAATGCTAACCAATGATTTTAAAAAATGTGTTTAGGATAAAAAGTTGACCATTTATTAATTAAATATTAATTTTTATTGGGAAAATCTTAAACATGTATTTAAAAATGTTATTGACATATATGAAAAAGTAAATCAAAATCAAAATAAACTAAGAAAAAAGAAGGAAAAACTATAAAACAATGAAAGGCAAAAGGACAAACAATATGAGAAACGAAAAGAAAAAATGCAAAAGGAACTGGAAAAGAAAACAAAAAGCAAAAGAAAATGATAAAAGAGGAAACAGAAGAAAAGAGAAGAAAAATAAAGAAAAGAAACACAGTGAAAACAATAGAATAAACCAAAAAAACAGTGAGAAAAGAAAGAAAATATAAAAAAACAGGAAAAAACAGCAAAGCCGCCTATTTTACCCTCGACTAGGTCCTGCCCTTGACTTTACACGAAGCTGGAGTTAGCTTTAGTGGCTAGCAAAGCTGCCTTCTCTTCTTGCTTTCTTCTAAACGTGTGCTAACAGGTCGGGCCAATAGCTACAGCGTGGGGGCATTTTCTTCAGCGAGACAAAAATAGCTCTCGCTTAAAGCGAGATATAGTCTCTGCGGTTCCACATCGCAGTTATTCTCTTCTTCGCATTTCCTTTGTCGATTTTCAATTTTTCTTTCTTTCATATTTTTTGTTTTTTCGGTTCTCGGTCTTCTTTCCTTTTATTTTATTGTTTTCCTTATTTTCCAAAAACATGCAGTCTTTCTTCCAATACACGCTGAACATTTTCCATATACAGGTTAACTCTTTATTTTAAAGCGATCAACATTTTTTTAAACACATTGAACATTTTTCTAAAGGAATGTGCAAAACAATTGTTAAATGTTAGAACATTATCACAATTCGGCTTGAGTGGTGACCTATCTCAACTATGAGCATTTTTTCCAATGTCACAAACATTTTTATAAATGATACAAAACATTTTTGAATAACTCTAACATCTTTACACTGCATAAATATTTTTTAAAAATGTCAAGAATAATTTATTGAAATGCGTGAATATTTCTAAAATGTCAACGATATTTTTCTGTATGTATGATTTGTTTTTCAAAACTGTGCGAAGATTTTCTTACATTGTATAAACGTTTTCTGAAATTTCACTAACTTTTTTCTTAATGTATGAAATGATTTTTTTTAAACTTCGAGAAGTTTATTTTACATTAAATATAGTTTCTAAATGTCACGAACATTTTCTTGAACATATGAAATGATTTTTCTTTTAAATTACGCAAAGAGTTTTTGACATTATATAAACCTGTTTCTAAACTGTCACGAAATTTTTTTGTAACATGTGAACAGATTTTTAAAATGTCTGAACATATGGTTTAAAGCTACGCAAATAATCCTAAATTAATTACGAAATTAAAAAAATCCCCAAACATATTTTTAAAGGTACAAAGCATTTTTCTACAATTTTGTAAACTCTTTTTAAAAATTACGTGAACATTTGTGAAAAATTAGACGAATGTTTTTTTTGAAACATGTGACATTTTAAAAATTCATAAATATTTTTTTTCTAGTACAAATATATTTATAAATTTGGACAAATAATTTTCTTGCACTATGTCAGCATTTTCCTAAATGCGCGAAGAATCTTTTGAAAGTTTATGTCTTTTTAACATACATACTTAAAACATTTCAATATATAAACAAGAATTGAAAAACACACAAAACCAATTTTTTGGGGGGGAAACACGCTTACTTTACTGCTCTAGTAAAAGGTTTACGGGAATTACCTTAGGGTCATGCAGATTCAAAAACCACACATGACGACCCAAGGTAGAGATAGAGTATGTTTCGCTAAGCTATCAACCTCAACATTAGAACGGTGTTCTTCGTGAACAAAAGAGCAAGAAACAAAGGATAAAGCTCGTTGGTCGATCTTGTGGAGGATGGTTGCATTTGATCGTAAAGATTCCTTCATCAAGTCACTCACCACACCTTTGCAATCAATTGCTATTTTTACCTTAAACAAGTGTAGATCTACAACCGAGGAAAGGCCTTCGCGACATGCCATGGTCTCCGGAATCTCAGGATCATTCACTCGCTCAATCATCACTATGGAAGAACTCAAATAAACTCTTGACGAGTTAAGTGCCACTGCATTAAAAGAGCCGCGGGTACCATATCTGGCTACAACCACATCTACGTTAATTTCGTCCGTGCCTTCCTCGGGAGGGCTCAGGAGGGATCCATCTTGGAGCATTTGTGACAATTACCGTTGAGCCTGACTCAACGGCTTCTTATCAAATTCGGCTCTTGAGCGAACCTCTTAATGAATAGATGTGTCGGGCTCTGCAGCACTCCCTCATAAATAAGGTTTCGTATTGCACACCAAATAGCCCAAAGTGAAACTACCAAGGTTGATATTTGAGCATGTGATAATGATTCGAACATTGCAAAAAGCAATTTCCTGGCAATGGGTTTTGCCGCCCCTTGAATATGGTGAATCGGGTCATCTTCAGCTAGCGACCAAATATACTGCGCATGTGTGCACTGAATTTGCGATTCTAGCTAGGAGTCACCAGCTCCGCAGATGTTGCATGCGCTGTTGGGTAACGCAGTAATTTCAAATAAATTCCTACACACACGCAAGATCTATCTAGGTGATGCATAGCAACGAGAGGGAAAGGGTGTTGTCCACGTACCCCCGTAGACCGTAAGCGGAAGCGTTATGATAACGCGGTTGATGTAGTAGAACGTCTTCACGATCCAAGGGATCTTAGCACCGAAGGTACGGCACCTCCGCGATCTGCACACGTTCATCTCGGTGACGTCCCACAAACTCTAGATCCAGCTAAGTGTCGAGGAAGAATTTCGTCAGCACGACGGCGTGATGACGGTGATGATGAAGCTACCGGAACAGGGCTTCGCCTAAGCACCGCTATAATATGACCGAGATGAATTATGGTGGAGGGGGCACCGCACACGATTAAGAAAATGATCTAATTGTGTCTATGGGGTGCCACCCTCCCCCGTATATAAAGGAGTGGAGGAGGGGGGAGGGCCGGCCCTCTATGGCGCGTCCTAGGGGAGTCCTACTCCCACCGGGAGTAGGATTTCCCCCTTCCAAGTAGTAGGAGTAGCAGAGAAGGAAGGGGAGGAGAGAGGGAAGGAAAGGGGGGCACCCAATTCGGATTGGGCTAGGGGGCGCGCCTCCCACCTTTTCCCTTCCTCTCCTCTATTCCACTAAGGCCCAATAAGGCCCATACACTCCCCGGGGGGTTCTGGTAACCTCTCGATACTCCGAAAAATGCCCGAACTCATTCGGAACCATTCCGATGTCCAAACATAGGCTTCCAATATATCGATCTTTATGTCTCGACCATTTCGAGACTCCTCGTCATGTCCATGATCATATCCGGAACTCCGAACTACCTTCGGTACATCAAAACACATAAACTCATAATACCGATCGTCACAGAACGTTAAGCGTGCGGACCCTACGAGTTTGAGAACTATGTAGACATGACCGAGACTCATCTTCGGTCAATAACCAATAGCGGAACCTGGATGCTCATATTGGTTCCTACATATTCTACAAAGATCTTTATCGGTCAAACCGCACAACAACATACGTTGTTCCCTTTGTCACCGGTATGTTACTTGTCCGAGATTCAATCGTTGGTATCTCAATACCTAGTTCAATCTCGTTACCGGCAAGTCTCTTTACTCGTTCCGTAATGCATCATCCCGAAACTAACTCATTAGTCACATTGCTTGCAAGGCTTATAGTGATGTGCATTACCGAGAGGGCCCAGAGATACCTCTCTGATACTCTAAGTGACAAATCCTAATCTCGATCTATGCCAACTCAACAAACACCATCGGAGACACCTGTAGAGCATCTTTATAGTCACCCGGTTACGTTGTGACATTTGATAGCACACTAAGTGTTCCTCCGGTATTTGGGAGTTGCATGATCTCATAGTCATAGGAACATGTATAAGTTATGGAAAAAGCAATAGCAACAAACTAAACGATCATCGTGCTAAGCTAACGGATGGGTCAAGTCAATCACATCATTCTATAATGATGTGATCCCGTTAACCAAATGACAACTCATGTCTATGGTCAGGAAACATAACCATCATTGATTCAACGAGCTAGTCAAGTAGAGGCATACTAGTGACATTCTGTTTGTCTATCTATTCACACATGTACTAAGTTTCCGGTTAATACAATTCTAGCATGAATAATAAACATTTATCATGATATAAGGAAATATAAATAACAACTTTATTATTGCATCTAGGGCATATTTCCTTCAGTCTCCCACTTGCACTAGAGTCAATAATCTAGATTACATTGCAATGATTCTAACACCCATGGAGTCTTGGTGTTGATCATGTTTTGCTCGTGAGAGAGGCTTAGTCAACAGGTCTGCAACATTCAGATCCGTATGTATCTTGCAAATCTCTATGTCTCCCTCCTTGACTTGATCGCGGATGGAATTAAAGCGTCTCTTGATGTGCTTGATTCTCTTGTGAAATCTGAATTCCTTTGCCAAGGCAATTGCACCAGTATTGTCACAAAAGATTTTGATTGGACCCGATGCACTAGGTATTACACCTAGATCAGATATGAACTCCTTCATCCAGACTCCTTCATTTGCTGCTTATGTAGCATCTATGTACTCCGCTTCACACGTAGATCCCGCCACGACGCTCTGCTTGGAACTGCACCAACTGACAGCTCCACCATTTAATAAAAATACGTATCCGGTTTGTGACTTAGAATCATCCGGCTCAGTGTCAAAGCTTGCATCGACGTAACCGTTTACAACGAGCTCTTTGTCACCTCCATAAACGATAAACATATCCTTAGTCCTTTTCAGGTATTTCAGGATGTTCTTGACCGCTGTCTAGTGACCCACTGCTGGATTACTTTGGTACCTCCCTGCTAAACTAATAGCAAGGCACACATCAGGTCTGGTACACAACATTGTATACATGATAGAACCTATGACTGAAGCATAGGGAATGTCTTTCATTATCTCTCTATCTTCTGCAGTGGTCGGACATTGAGTCTGACTCAACTTCATACCTTGTAACACAGGCAAGAACCCTTTCTTTGCTTGATCCATTTTGAACTTCTTCTAAACTTTATCAAGGTATGTGCTTTGTGAAAGTCCAATTAAGCGTCTTGATCTATCTCCATAGATCTTGATGCCCAATATATAAGCAGCTTCACCGAGGTCTTTCATTGAAAAATTCTTATTCAAGTATCCTTTTATGCTATTCAGAAATTCAGTATCATTTCCGATCAACAATATGTCATCTACATATAATATCATAAATGCTACAGAGCTCCCACTAACTTTCTTGTAAATAAAGGCTTTTCCAAAACTCTGTATAAAACCATATGCTTTGATCACACTATCAAAGCATATATTCCAACTCCGAGAGGCTTGCACCAGTCCATAAATGGATCGCTGGAGCTTGCATACTTTGTTAGCACCTTTTGGTTCAACAAAACCTTTTGGCTGCATCATATACAACTCTTCTTTAAGATATCCATTAAGGAATGCAGTTTTGACATCCATTTGCCAAATTTCATAATCATAAAATGCGGCAATTGCTAACATGATTAAGACAGACTTAAGCATCGCTAGGGTGAGAAGGTCTCATCATAGTCAACTCCTTGAACTTGTCGAAAACCTTTTGCAACAAGTCGAGCTTTGTAGACAGTAACATTACTGTCAGCGTCAGTCTTCTTCTTGAAGATCCATTTATTCTCTATGGCCTGCCGATCATCGGGCAAGTCAACCAAAGTCCACACTTTGTTCTCATACATGGATCCCATCTCAGATTTCATGGCATCAAGCCATTTTGCGGAATCTGGGCTCATCATCACTTCCTCACAGTTCGTAGGTTCGTCATGGTCAAGTAACATCACATCCAGAACAGGATTACCGTACCACTCTGTTGCGGATCTTACTCTGGTTGACATATGAGGTTCGGTAGTAACTTGATCAGAAGTTTCATGATCATCATCATTAGCTTCCTCACTTACTGGTGTAGGAATCACTGGAACTGATTTTAGTGATGAACTACTTTCCAGTAAGGGAGAAGGTACAGTTACCTCATCAAGTTCTACTTTCCTCCCACTCACTTCTTTCGAGAGAAACTCCTTCTCTAGAAAGGATCCATTCTTAGTAACGAATATCTTGCCTTCAGATATGTGATAGAACCCAACAGTCTCTTTTGGGTATCCTATGAAGACACATTTCTCTGATTTGGATTCGAGCTTATCATGTAAAGCTTTTTCACATAAGCATCGCAGCCCCAAACTTTAAGAAACGATAACTTGGGTTTCTTGCCAAACCACAATTCATAAGGTGTTGTCTCAACGGATTTTGATGCCCTATTTATCGTGAATGCAGCCGACTCTAAAGCATAACCCCAAAACGATAGCGGTAAATCAGTGAGAGACATCATAGATCGCACCATATCTAATAAAGTGCGGTTACGACGTTCGAACACACCATTACGTTGTGGTGTTCCAGGTGGCGTGAGTTGCGAAACTATTCCGCATTGTTTCAAATGAAGACCAAACTCATAACTTAAATATTCACCTCCACGATCAGATCATTGATACGTCTCCGTCGTATCTATAATTTTTGATTGTTCCATGCCAATATTATTCAACTTTCATATACTTTTTGGCAACTTTTTATATTATTTTTGGTACTAACATATTGATCCAGTGCCCAGTGCCAGTTCCTGTTTGTTGCATGTTTTTTGTTTCGTAGAAAACCCATACCAGACGGAGTCCAAACGGAATAAAAACTGACGGAGATTTATTTTGGAATATTTATGAATTTTGGGAAGTGGAATCATCGCGAGACGGTGCCCGAGGGGGGCACGACGTAGGGGGCGCGCCCCAGGGTGTCAGGCGCACCCCTGACCCTCGTGGCCACCCCGTAAGGCGGTTGGAGCCCTTCTTTCGCCGCAAGAAAGCTAATTTCCGGATAGAGATCGTGTTAAAATTTCAGCCCAATCGGAGTTACGGATATCCGGGAATATAAGAAACGGTGAAAGGGAAGAATCTGAGAACGGAGAAACAGAGAGACACAGAGAGACAGATCAAATCTTGGAGGGGCTCTCGCCCCTCCCATGCCATGGGAGCCAAGGACCAGAGGGGAAACCCTTCTCCCATCTAGGGAGGAGGTCAAGGAAGAAGAAGAAGAAGGGGGGGCCCTCTCCCCCTTGCTTCCGGTGGCGCCGGAGCGCTGCCCGGGCCATCACCATCACCGCCATCTTCACCAACAACTTCACCGCCATCATCACCAACTCTTCCCCCCTCTATGCAGCGGTGTAACCTCTCTCTTACCCACTGTAATCTCTACTTAAACATGGTGCTCAATGCTATACATTAGTTCCCAATGATGTATGGCTATCCTATGATGTTTGAGTAGATCTGTTTTGTCCTAATGGCTATTTGATGATCGTTATTGGTTTGAATTGTATGTTTTATTATTGGTGCTGTCCTATGGTGCTCTCCGTGTCGCGCAAGCGTGAGGGATTCCCGCTGTAGGGTTTGCAATATGCTTATGATTTTCTTATGGTGGGTGGCGTGAGTGATAGAAGCACAGACCCGAGTAAGTAGGTTGTTTGCGTATGGGATAAAGGGGACTTGATACTTTAATGCTATGGTTGGGTTTTACCTTAATGAATCTTTAGTAGTTGCGGATGCTTGCTAGAGTTCCAATCATAAGTGCATATGATCCAAGTAGAGAAAGTATGTTAGCTTATGCCTCTCCCTCAAATAAAATTGCAATAATGATTACCGGTCTAGTTATCGATTGCCTAGGGACAAATAACCTTCTTGTCGACAAAAGCTCTTTACTAAAACTAATTTAGTTGTGTCTTCATCTAAACAGCCCCTACTTTATATTTACTTGCTCTTTATTATCTTGCATACCTATCCAAAAACACCTACAAAGTACTTCTAGTTTCATACTTGTTTCTGATAAAGCGAACGTCAAGTGTGCGTAGAGTTGTATCGGTGGTCGATAGAACTTGAGGGGATATTTGTTCTACCTTTAGCTCCTCGTTGGGTTTGACAATCTTACTTATCGAAAGAGGCTACAATTGATCCCCTATACTTGTGGGTTATCAAGACCTTTTTCTGGCGCCGTTGCCGGGGAGCAATAGCGTGGGGTGAATATTCTCGTGTGTGCTTGTTTGCTTTATCACTAAGTAATTTTTATTTGCTATTCTTAGTTGTTTCCTATCTTTAGTTATGGGTAGGAAACACAAAATACCAAAAAATATTAGTTGTACCTACTGAACCAATGGTTGAAGAACCAATCAAAATCTATCACACTGTTGAAGCTTATTACTTGGATCATCTTCGATCCCTATGTGCTCGTGCTGAAACCCCAACTAGTTTAGTTGAGGGCAAATCCTTAGATGAGCATGATTGTTATGTGCGACACCGTATATCTGAAAAAGGGAAACTATTATGGGGTCAAGTTCAACGTTTGCAATGCTATGCTTGGAATTTATGTGAAATATATGATTTTACTTGTTGTTCTGAAAACCCTAAGAAACACCTTCCTTATCAATGTGAGTTTAGTAATAATGGAATCGTATCTTCGTATGCTAAGGGTGTTTATAATTACTATGATGTTCAACAAATTGAAGAATTTGTTGCTTTCAAGGGTGTTTTTGAAATTGCTTCTTTGATTGAAAAGTTTGATGCTACTCTTTACAAATCTGAAAATTTTGCTATACTTGAATATTGTTATGAGAATTATGCTTCTAATACCTACGTTAAACAATATATTGAGGAATACTCCGCTTGTCGGGGGCGATGCTGATTCCCGCCAACACCTATGAGGACAGGGCCCCTTTCGGTTCGGTGGGGGGCGGAGAGCGCACAAAGAGCGGAGGCAGTGCACGCGGGCGATTTTACCCAGCTTCGGGCCGCACGGATGCGTAAAACCCTACTGCTGCTTGTTTCTGTATATTGGATTCTTGCTCAGGAGCGATGGACGCTGCCAGACTGAGCTTGAGAGTGTTCTTGGTGTTGAACGAGCCGAACTGGCCGAGCCTCTGAATCTCCGAACCCCTTCTACGTTGCGCTTGGGCCTCCTTTTATACTCTCAAGGGGTCACCGACAGGGGGCAACGTAGACAAGAAGGGTAAAAATGGAAAAAGATGCGGTAGGTGCAGCTACCGCTACTGTGGATATAGTGCGCCCTACCTAACTCTGACGGCAGGGGACAAAGGCATTAAATGCCTGTCTGAGTCTCCTAAACAGTGCAAAAGGTGACCGTTAGGAGTGCCACCGTTTGCCACGATGGGCTTCTCTTCATCTCCGCTTGCCACCACGTCCCCCTAGCTGCACGGCCTCCCGCCACGTGTGCTTGGGAGAGTCCCAGAGCGACACGTTAGCAGGTAAGCTGGAGCGCGGGCACGAAGTGGGGGTTTCCCGCGGCAAGCTCCTTACCGCGGCTGTCGTCTTGTCGCGTCCGGAAGCTTGTCGCTCGCCGGATCTTGCCGGGACGCGTCGCGGCAAGCTTTCTTGGTATGCCTTGAGTGGCCCTCCCGGCAAGCTCCTCTTGCCGGGGTCTTGTCTCTTCCCGGCAAGATCCTCTTGCCGGGGCCTTGGTTGGCCTTCCCGGCAAGCTCCTCTTGCCGGGGCCTTGGTTTGAGTACTTTGTTCTTGAATGGTCTTCAAGGGAACCACGGAGGGTCCTGGCGGTCACCCGGCAAGCCTTGCCGCGGGGCGCTGCAACTGCCCGTGCACGAGTTCGGGGTAATAGGGTACCCCTACTCTAGTACACCGACAGGAGCCCCCGGGCCTGGGCCATACACGGTGCCGAGCGCTGTTGGGCCAGGCCCAAAACAGTGCACGGGCACGCGCGGCCTAGGTCACGCCGAATCTAACTCTGCTCCCACCGCGCACGCCCAGAACGGCACGCGTCAAACGCGGCGTCGTGGGTGAGATCGTGGGTGGCGTGCGTGGGGCTAAGCCCCCCGAGCATGCGTCAGGCCACGATGATGGGGACGGTTCACGCCCTCCTCCCTAAACGGAGGTAGGTGTGAGGGCGTGGTGCATTTACTGGACGGGGCCGGTGCGCAGTTTTCGGGATGTCCACTCCCCGCGTTCACGGGGCGGAGCGAGGCCGCCTCATCTGTCGCCTTAGTTCTGCATCCCCGCCACGCGGCTCCCATGCGCTTGGGGTCACGGACGGTGGAGTGGGAAATTGGGCCGTCGCGAGCGGGTTGGCCCCGACTCCCTGCCCTTCCCGGGTCTTGATTCGCTGAGCGGGGCGGCCGATCCCCCACCTCGCTCCTTTATAAAGAGCGGGATGGGAGCACAGAAACCCGCACTCTCTCATCTTTTCCTTTCTTCAGCTTCTGCTCCCCATTCTCTCATCTGCCATGGAGAAAGGGAACCAAGGCCCTTCATCGGTGGCGGCGAGGGTCGCCGCCAGACAACGCGTCTCTCCCTCTTCCGCGCCCGTGGTGGCAGAGCCAGCCATAAGGGGAAGAGGGAGGGGGCGAGGTCACGGACGAGGTCGAGGCGCTCGGGGAAGAGGCGGACGGGGCGGCGCGTCAGCTTCACCTCCGCCGGCGGCTTCTCCCCCCACGGCGGTCCATATAGGGGACGACCCTTGCGAGTTCTTCGTCAGGCTGCGCCGGGCGCCTCGTCGTCGCCTCCGGCTTCCAGCTCCGTTTACGCGTGCGATGGAAGTGGAGCCGCCCGAGACGCTGAGACTGCACATGAGGGGCTGTGGGATCAGCGGCACGCGAGTCCGCGTTGCATTCCCAGCCCCTAATGTGATGTATCTTGATCGAGGGTGGAAGACGTTCGCCCGCATCCACAGCTTGACGGAGGGGTTTACCCTCCATTTTAAGTTGATGGAGGGCGATCTCCTCTCCGTCAAGGCCTTCGGGTGCTTCGGCACTCGGGCGAAGTGCTGCGTGGACAGCTCCTCCGACAGCGAAGGCTCCTCCTCGAGCGAGAGCGACGAGGAGGGGAGCGACAGCGACGACGAGGGTAGCGGGCGGCGGGGTAGCGGGTCCGACTAGGCGTCGGGCGCCGCCTTGCGCGGCACCGGCGACCCCATCATCCGCGTCGCCGGCTTCTTGAACTCCCCGGGGTCGTCTCCTTGGGCGGCTGGCGTAGGGAGGCTGCGGAAGGGGAAGAGGGCAGGCGACAAGGCCTTCAAGCCGGAGTACGAGGGCGTGGTGCCCTCGACAGCGTGCTGACGTCCTGTCGCCCCGTCTTCGAGCCCTGCTTCCAGCGCCGCCGTCGCCGTCCAACCTTCGGACGGCCCCCGGGATGTTCCCTTGGTGTCTTCTGGCACCCGTAGCTCGCCTAGGCACTCCTTTTGCCCTTTTTGCCTCCTTGACCTGCCTCCTGAAAAGGGGGACAGGAAAGGGATTACGGGCATCTTATCTTTTTAGTTTGTAAGCCTTCGGGCCTTAGCTGTATCTAGAACTTGTAATCCTCTCTTTCATGTTTTTCATCCTCTATGGACTGTACCTGAGTGGGATGTTTTTTTAATGAAAAGGGGATGCTTGCCGGGTTATTTGTCTCGCGAGTTAAACCCACGCCAAGGAGCAAATCCTTGGTATCCCTCGGACAGACATTTCATCTCCCGGCAACAGGCCCTGCCGCCTTCCCACGTCGCTCAACCTTTCTCACGCTTTTAACGGAGGCAGGAACGAGGTGGGTGCGGTCTCCTCGTTTCATCCCTTTGCTGCCGCGACTACGACCAAACTTGGCCCCGAGAACGAGCCCCAGGGCCTAGAGTCGAGGGAGCACGGCAGTTTCCGGGGAGAAACGTGGTTTCGCTTTCCCTAGTCCATAAGAGGATGCATGATGAGGGATGAAAGACTTATCTGATAGTGCAGCCCTCGGCAACTCTGGTTTGCCGTGGACGATTCTTGGCACTCACAGCCCCCAGCGATACTGGCTTGCCGGGAAGGCTTTTATCTTCAGCAGAGAACTTTGACGTTCTCGATGCCGGCTTCCGGCAAGCTCGTTGCCAGGAAGGCTTTTATCTTTAGCAGAGAAATTTGACGTTCTCGATGCCGGCTTCCGGCAAGCTCGTTGCCAGGAAGGCTTTTATCTTCAACAGAGAACTTTGACGTTCTCGATGCCGGCTTCCGGCAAGCTCGTTGCCGGGAAGGCTTTTATCTCCAGCAGAGAACTTTGACGTTCTCGATGCCGGCTTCCGGCAAGCTCGTTGCCAGGAAGGCTTTTATCTTCAGCAGAGAACTTTGACGTTCTCGATGTCGGCTTCCGGCAAGCTGGTTGCCAGGAAGGCTTTTATCTTCAGCAGAGAACTTGGACGTTCTCGATGCCGGCTTCCGGCAAAGCTGATTGCCAGGAAGGCTTTTATCTTCGGCAGAGAACTTTGACGTTCTCGATGCCGGCTTCCGGCAAAGCTGATTGCCAGGAAGGCTTTTATCTTCGGCAGAGAACTTTGACGTTCTCGATGCCGGCTTCCGGCAAAGCTGATTGCCAGGAAGGCTTTTGGCGAAGAACTTCGTTGTTCTTGACACCGGCTCCCGGCAAGATCGTTGCCGGAAAGGCTTATGGCGAAGAACTTCGTTGTTCTTGACGCCGGCTCCCGGCAAGGTCGTTGCCGGGAAGGCTTATGGCGAAGAACTTCGTCGTTCTTGACGCCGGCTTCCGGCAAGCTCGTTGCCGGAAAGGCTTATGGCGAAGAACTTCGTCGTTCTTGACGCCGGCTTCCGGCAAGATCATTGCCGGAAAAGCTTATGGCGAAGAACTTCGTCGTTCTTGACGCCGGCTTCTGGCAAGATTGTTGCCGGAAAGGCTTATGGCGAAGAACTTCGTCGTTCTTGATGCCGGCTTCCGGCAAGATCATTGCCGGAAAGGCTTATGGCGAAGAACTTCATCGTTCTTGACGCCGAAGAGATTGGCCCTAAGGGCGTTGCCAGCTCCCGAGCCATAACTGCGTTCAAACATAGCAAGTGATTAGCATCCGAAGTGCACTCAACTTGCTTTGCGAATTTCGACTTTTGCTGCATATTCCCTATGCCTGCTGGAATGCTTTCCGGTGCGTACGATCCAGCCAGTAGCGCTTGAGGGAACGGGCCCTTAGCAGCTATTCGGGAACAACGCCTCCCGGAAAGGTTTACCTTCTCGGTTCTAGCGCAACCGCACAAGTTGCCGAGCGGACTCGAGGCAACATGGAGCGCAACTAGCCCCGAGAAGGCTCCTCGGCATACAGGTCTATGCAGAAATCTCAAATAAATAGCGCATGCTATCTTCCTGTTCAACCTCTCTTTGTACGTCCACCCTATGCTTTCTAGGGAAACTTGCCGGTGCAGGCACCCTTGCCGCGAGCGCCGAGTGCGGAACTTCAGCAGCCTGCTGGCGGGGTCTCTACCGACAAGCAATCTTGTCGCAACTAGTTGCAGCTCGCTTAAGTTGTTGAGCGGACTCGAAACAAAGTCAGGGCGCTAGCAGCTCACTTAAGTTGCTGAGCGGACTCGAAGCAAAGTAAGGGCGCTAGCAGCTTGCTTAAGTTGTTGAGCGGACTCGAAACAAAATAAGGGCGCGACTAGCTACGAGTTGATTCCTCCGCGCACAGGTTTTCCGTACAAAGAACAAGATCTCTGAGGCGGATAACCTTATAAAGTAAGGAAATATCTAAAGTTTTGCATGACTTAGCTTTTTCTGTTGCCGCACTGGCGTCGTTCTTTTGCTAGCCCGCTCCTCGGGAGCCATGACGATGAAGATTTAGCTTGCGTGCACGCCGGATCGGGTTCGCACGATCTCGACGCCCCCTACCTGGCGCGCCAGAGATGTCGGGGGCGATGCTGATTCCCGCCAACACCTATGGGGACAGGGCCCCTTTCGGTTCGATGGGGGGCGGAGAGCGCACAAAGAGCGGATCGAGGCAGTGCACGCGGGCGATTTTACCCAGCTTCGGGCCGCACGGATGCGTAAAACCCTACTGCTGCTTGTTTGTGTATATTGGATTCTTGCTCAGGAGCGATGGACGCTGCCAGACTGAGCTTGAGAGTGTTCCTGGTGTTGAACGAGCCGAACTGGCCGAGCCTCTGAATCTCCGAACCCCTTCTACGTTGCGCTTGGGCCTCCTTTTATACTCTCAAGGGGTCACCGACAGGGGGCAACATAGACAAGAAGGGTAAAAATGGAAAAAGATGCGATAGGTGCAGCTACCGCTACTGTGGATACAGTGCGCCCTACCTAACTCTGACGGCAGGGGACAAAGGCATTAAATGCCTGTCTGAGTCTCCTAAACAGTGCAAAAGGTGACCGTTAGGAGTGCCACCGTTTGCCACGATGGGCTTCTCTTCATCTCCGCTTGCCACCACATACCCCTAGCTGCACGGCCTCCCGCCACGTGTGCTTGGGAGAGTCCCAGAGCGACACGTTAGCAGGTAAGCTGGAGCGCGGGCACGAAGTGGGGGTTTCCCGCGGCAAGCTCCTTGCCGCGGCTATCGTCTTGTCGCATCCGGAAGCTTGTCGCTCGCCGGATCTTGCCGGGACGCAGGGCGCGTCGCGGCAAGCTTTCTTGGTATGCCTTGAGTGGCCCTCCCGGCAAGCTCCTCTTGCCGGGGTCTTGTCTCTTCCCGGAAAGATCCTCTTGCCGGGGCCTTGGTTGGCCTTCCCGGCAAGCTGCTCTTGTCGGGGCCTTGGTTTGAGTACTTTGTTCTTGAATGGTCTTCAAGGGAACCACGGAGGGTCCTGGCGGTCACCCGGCAAGCCTTGCCGCGGGGCGCTGCAACTGCCCGTGCACGAGTTCGGGGTAATAGGGTACCCCTACTCTAGTACACCGACACCGCTGTCCAAGAAGAGACTAATATTTTGCAGGAGTCTATGGAAGAAGAAATGGATGAAACTACGAGCTCATTGGATGAAAAAGATGAGGAGGAGAGCGAAGAACAAAAGGAGGAAGAGCGGATTGATCACCCGTGCCCACCTTCTAATGAGAGTAACTATTCAACTCATACATTGTTTAATTCCCCTTCGTGCTTACCGTAGGATGATTGCTATGATGACTGTTATGATCCCATTGATTCTCTTGAAATATCCCTTTTTGATGATGCTTGCTATGCTTGTGGCCAAGATGCCAATATGAATGGTGCTTATGGAGATGAACTTCTTATAGTTCCTTATGTTAAACATGAAATTGTTGCTATTGCACCCACTCATGATAGTCCTATTATCTTCTTGAATTCTCCCGATTACACTATATCGGAGAAGTTTGCACTTATTAAGGATTACATTGATGGGTTGCCTTTTACCGTTGCACATGATGATTTTGATGAATATAATATGCATGTGCTTGCTGCTCCTACTTGCAATTATTATGAGAGAGGAACTATATCTCCACCTCTCTATGTTTTCAATACGATAAAATTGCAAGAAACTGTTTATACTATGCATTGGCCTTTACTATGTGTGCATGAATTGTTCTTTTATGACATGCCAATGCATAGGAAGAGAGTTACACTTCGTCATTGCTTGATATATGTTACTTTGTGCTCACTACTAAATTATAAATCATTGCTAATTAAAATTGGCTTTGATATACCTTGGGATCCGGGTGGATCCATTACTTGAGCACTATATGCCTAGCTTAATGGCTTTAAAGAAAGCGCTGCCAGGGAGACAACCCGGAAGTTTTAGAGAGTCATTTATTTCTGTTGAGTGCTTGCATATAGTTTAAAAACAACAAAAATAAAGAGGGGAACCCAAAGCTTTTTCAAAAAGAAAAGTGAAAGTGAGAGAGACGGGCATTGTGAAAGTGGGGGACGTCCTTGAACTTTGTTCATGCCCATGGGAACTTTATGAATCTTAATTACAGAAACCTTTCAACAAAAATAATTATCCTCTTGTACAATTTCATTGTATTATAAAAATAATGTGCCAAGGTTTGCCTTTAGGATGTTTACATTTGCTTGATGGTTTGTACGGTGCAGGACAGAAACTTTGGCTGTAGTGTGCGATTTTACAGTTTTAACTGGAACGTCAAATGGTTCTGATTCTTTTTGCACTGCCTTCCTATACAAATTTTTTATTTTTCCTAATTTTGGTAGAATTTTTCAAGTATCAGAAGTATGGTGAATGTTCAGATTGCTACAGACTGTTCTGTTCTAGACAGATTCTGTTTTTGATGCATAGTTTGCTTGTTTTGATGAACCTATCAATTTATATCAGTGAATTAAGCCATGAAAAAGTTATATTACAGTAGACACAATGCAAAAATAAAATATGAATTGGTTTGCAACAGTACTTAGAGTAGTGATTTGCTTTATTATACTAACGGATCTTACCGAGTTTTCTGTTGAAGTTTTGTGTGGATGAAGTGTTCGATGATTGAGAAGGTTTCAATGTGAGAAGAAAGAAGAGAGGCAAGAGCTCAAGCTTGGGGATGCCCGAGGCACCCCAAGTAAATATTCAAGGAGACTCAAGCGTCTAAGCTTGGGGATGCTGGGGAGGCATCACCTCTTTCTTCAACAAATACCGGTATGTTTTCGGATTCGTTTCGTTCATGCGATATGTGCAAGTCTTGGAGCGTCTTTTTCATTTAGATTTTTTTTATGCACCATGCTGGTATGAGATGGTCCTTGGTTGATTTATAGAATGCTCTTTACACTTCACTTATATCTTTTGAGTATGGTTGTATAGAATACTTCATGTGCTTTACTTATATCATTTGAAGTTTGGATTGCCTGTTTCTCTTCACTTAGACAACCGCCATTTGTAGAATGCTCTTTTTTCACTTATACTTGTTAGAGCGGGGGCATATCTTTTGTAGGAAGAATTAAACTCTCGTGCTTCACTTATATCTATTTAGAGAGATGACAGGAACTGGTCATTCACATGGTTAGTCATAAAATCCTACATAAACTTGTAGATCGCTGAATATGATATGTTTGATTCCTTGCAATAGTTTTGCGATATAAAGATGGTAATATTAGAGTCATGCTAGTCGAGTAATTGTGAAATTGAGAAATACTTGTGTTGAGGTTTGCAAATCCCGTAGCATGCACGTATGGTGAACCGTTATGTAACGAAGTCAGAGCATGAGGTGTTTATTGATTGTCTTCCTTATGAGTGGCGGTCGGGGACGAGCGATGGTCTTTTCCTACCAATCTATCCCTCTAGGAGCATGCGCGTAGTACTTTGTTTCAATGACTAATAGATTTTTGTAATAAGTATGTGAGTTCTTTATGACTAATGTTGAGTCCATGGATTATACGCACTCTCACCCTTCCATCATTGCTAGCCTCTCTAGTACCGCGCAACTTTCGCCGGTACCATAAACCCACCATACACCTTCCTCAAAACAGCCACCATACCTACCTATCATGGCATTTCCATAGCCATTCCGAGATATATTGCCATGCAACTTCCATCATCATCATATACATGACTTGAGCATTTATTGTCATATTGCTTTGTATGATCGTAAGATAGCTAGCATGATGTTTTCATGGCTTGTCCGTTTTTTGATGTCATTGCTACGCTAGATCATTGCACATCTCGATACACCGCCGGAGGCATTCATATAGAGTCATATCTTTGTTCTAGATATCCAGTTGAATATTGAGTTGTAAGTAAATAAAAGTGTGATGATCATCATTATTAGAGCATTGCCCAAAAAAAGAAGGCCAAAGAAGCCTAAATAAAAAAAGGGGGGCAAAGAAGCCCGCAAAAAAAGGGCAATGTTACTATCCTTTTACCACACTTGTGCTTCAAAGTAGCACCATGTTCTTCATATAGAGAGTCTCTTGAGTTATCACTTTCATATACTAGTGGGAATTTTCATTATAGAACTTGGCTTCTATATTCCAACGATGGGATTCCTCAAATGCCCTAAGTCTTCATGAGCAAGCAAGTTGGATGCACACCCACTTAGTTTCAGTTTGAGCTTTCATATACTTATAGCTCTAGTGCATCCGTTGCATGGCAATCCCTACTCACTCACATTGATATCTATTGATGGGCATCTCCATAGCCCGTTGATACGCCTAGTTGATGTGAGACTATCTTCTCCTTTTTGTCTTCTCCACATAACCCCCATCATCATATTCTATTCCACCTATAGTGCTATGTCCATGGCTCACGCTCATGTATTGCGTGAAAGTTGAAAAGGTTTGAGAACGTCAAAAGTATGAAACAATTGCTTGGCTTGTCATCGGGGTTGTGCATGATGTGAATATTTTGTGTGGTGAAGATGGAGCATAGCTAGACTATATGATTTTGTAGGGATGAGCTTTCTTTGGCTATGTTATTTCAATAATACATAATTGCTTGGTTGGTATGCTTGAAGTATTATTATTTTTATGTCAAAGGATAGACTATTGCTTTGAATCAATCGTGTCTTAATATTCATGACATGATTAGACATATGATCAGGATTATGCTAGGTAGCATTCCACATCAAAAATTATCTTTTTTATCATTTACCTACTCGAGGACGAGCAGGAATTAAGCTTGGGGATGCTGATACGTCTCCGCCGTATCTATAATTTTGATTGTTCCATGCCAATATTATTCAACTTTCATATACTTTTTGGCAACTTTTTATATTATTTTTGGGACTAACATATTGATCCAGTGTCCAGTGCCAGTTCCTGTTTGTTGAATGTTTTTTGTTTCGCAGAAAACCCATACCAGAAGGAGTCCAAATGGAATAAAAACTGACAGAGATTTATTTTGGAATATTTGTGAATTTTGGGAAGTGAAATCATCGTGAGACGGTGCCCGAGGGGGGCACGAGGTAGGGGGCGCGCCCCAGGGTGTCAGGCGCGCCCCTGACCCTCGTGGCCACCCCGTAAGGCAGTTGGAGCCCTTCTTTCGCCGCAAGAAAGCTAATTTCCGGATAGAGATCGTGTTAAAATTTCAGCCCAATCGGAGTTACGGATCTCCGAGAATATAAGAAACGGTGAAAGGGAAGAATTTGAGAATGCAGAAACAGAGAGGCACAGAGAGATAGATCCAACCGTGGGAGCCAAGGGAGCCAAGGACCAGAGGGGAAACCCTTCTCCCATCTAGGGAGGAGGTCAAGGAAGAAGAAGAAGAAGGGGGGCCCTCTCCCCCTTGCTTCCGGTGGCGCCGGAGCGCTGCCGGGGCCATCACCATCACCGCCATCTTCACCAACAACTTCACCGCCATCATCGCCAACTCTTCCCCCCTCTATGCAGCGGTGTAACCTCTCACTTACCCGCTGTAATCTCTACTTAAACATGGTGCTCAACGCTATATATTATTTCCCAATGATGTATGGCTATCCTATGATGTTTGAGTAGATCTGTTTTGTCCTAATGGCTATTTGATGATCGTGATTGGTTTGAGTTGTATGTTTTATTATTGGTGGTGTCCTATGATGCTCTCCGTGTCGCGCAAGCGTGAGGGATTCCTGCTGTAGGGTTTGCAATATGCTTATGATTTGCTTATGGTGGGTGGCGTGAGTGACAGAAGCACAGACCCGAGTAAGTAGGTTGTTTGCGTATGGGATAAAGGGGACTTGATACTTTAATGCTATGGTTGGGTTTTACCTTAATGAATCTTTAGTAGTTGCGGATGCTTGCTAGAGTTCCAATCATAAGTGCATATGATCCAAGTAAAGAAAGTATGTTAGCTTATGCCTCTCCCTCAAATAAAATTGCAATAATGATTACCGGTCTAGCTATCGATTGCCTAGGGACAAATAACCTTCTTGTTGACAAAAGCTCTTTACTAAAACTAATTTAGTTGTGTCTTCATCTAAACAGCCCCTACTTTATATTTACTTGCTCTTTATTATCTTGCATACCTATCCAACAACACCTACAAAGTACTTCTAGTTTCATACTTGTTTCCGGTAAAGCGAACGTCAAGTGTGCGTAGAGTTGTATCGGTGGTCGATAGAACTTTAGGGAATATTTGTTCTACCTTTAGCTCCTCGTTGGGTTCGACACTCTTACTTATCGAAAGAGGCTACAATTGATCCCCTATACTTGTGGGTTATCAATCATAGAAACTTGATTTTCTTGTTACGATGATTTTCCACTTCACTCTGAAAAATCTTTAAACTTTTCAAATGTTTCTGACTTATGTTTCATCAAGTAGATATACCCATATCTACTCAATCATCTGTGAAGGTAAGAAAATAACGATATCCGCCGTGAGCCTCAATGTTCATTGGACCACATACATCAGGATGTATGATTTCCAGTAACTTTGTTGGTCGCTCCATTGTTCCGGAGAACGGAGTTTTAGTCATCTTGCCCATGAGGCATGGTTCGCAAGTACCAACTGATTCATAATCAAGTGATTCCAGAAGTCCAGCAGAATGGAGTTTCTTCATGCGATTTACACCAATATGACCCAAACGGCAGTGCCACAAATAAGTTGCACTATCATTATCAACTCTGCATCTTTTGGCTTCAATATTATGAACATGTGTATCACTACTATCAAGATTTAGTAAAAATAGACCACTCATCAAGGGTGCATGACCATAAAAGATATTACTCATATAAATAGAACAATCATTATTCTATGATTTAAATGAATAACCGTCTCGCATCAAACAAGATCCAGATATAATGTTCATGCTCAACGCTGGCACCAAATAACAATTATTTAGGTCTAAAACTAATCCCGAAGGTAGATGTAGAGGTAGTGTGCCGACGGTGATCACATCGACTTTGGAACCATTTCCCACGCGCATCCTCACCTCGTCCTTAGCCAATCTTGCTTAATTCGTAGCCCCTGTTTCGAGTTGCAAATATTAGCAACAGAACCAGTATCAAATACACAGGTGCTACTGCGAGCATTAGTAAGGTACACATCAATAACATGTATATCAAATATACCTTTCACTTTGCCATCCTTCTTATCTGCCAAATACTTGGGGCAGTTCCTCTTCCAGTGACCAGTCCCGTCGTAGTAGAAGCACTCAGTTTTAGGCTTAGGTATAGATTTGGGTTTCTTCACTTGAGCAGCAACTGGCTTGCTGTTCTTTTTGAAGTTCCCCTTCTTCCCTTTACCCTTTTTCTTGAAACTAGTGGTCTTGTTGACCATCAACACTTGATGCTCCTTCTTGATTTCTACCTCCGCAGCCTTTAGCATTGCGAAGAGCTCGGGAATAGTCTTATCCATCCCTTGCATATTATAGTTCATCAAGAAGCTCTTGTAGCTTGGTGGCAGTGATTGAAGAACTCTGTCAATGACACTATCATCAGGAAGATTAACTCCCAGCTGAGTCAAGTGGTTGTGGTACCTAGACATTCTGAGTATATGTTCACTGACAGAACTATTCTCCTTCATTTTGCAGTTGTAGAACTTATTGGAGACTTCATATCTATCAATCCGGGCATTTGCTTGAAATATTAACTTCAACTCCTGGAACATCTCATATGCTCCATGATGTTCAAAACGTCATTGAAGTCCCGGTTCTAAGCCGTAAAGCATGGCACACTGAACTATCGAGTAGTCATCAGCTTTGCTCTGCCAGGTGTTCACAACATCTGGCATTGCTCCTGCAGCGGGTTTGTCAGCTAGCGGTGCTTCCAGAACGTAATTCTTCTGTGCAGCAATCAGGATAATCCTCAAGTTATGGACCCAGTCCGTGTAGTTTCTACCATCATCTTTCAACTTAGCTTTTTCTAGGAACGCATTAAAATTCGACGGAACAACAACACGGGCCATCTATCTACAACAACATAGACATGAAAAATACTATCAGGTACTAAGTTCATGATAAACTAAAGTTCAATTAATCCAATTACTTAAGAACTCCCACTTAGATAGACATCTCTCTAATCATCTAAGTGATCACGTGATCCATATCAACTAAACCATGTCCGATAATCACGTGAGATGGAGTAGTTTTCAATGGTGAACATCACTATGTTGATCATATATACTATATGATTCACGCTCGACCTTTCGGTCTCAGTGTTCCGAGGCCATATCTGCATATGCTAGGCTCGTCAAGTTTAACCCGAGTATTCTGCGTGTGCAAAACTGGCTTGCATGTTGTATGTGAACGTAGAGCTTATCACACCCGATCATCATGTGGTTCCTCGGGACGACGGACTGTAGCAATGGTGCATACTCAGGGAGAACACTTGTACCTCGAAATTTAGTGAGAGATCATCTTAAAATGCTACCGCCGAACTAAGCAAAATAAGATGCATAAAGGATAAACATCACATGCAATCAATATAAGTGATATTGTATGGCCATCATCATCTTGTGCCTTTGATGATTTGATCTCCATCTCCAAAGCACTGTCATGATCACCATCGTCACCGGCTTGACACCTTGATCTCCATCGAAGCATCGTTGTCGTCTCGCCAACTATTGCTTCTATGACTATCGCTACCGCTTAGTGATAAAGTAAAGCAATTACATGGCGAGTGCATTTCATACAATAAAACGACAACCATATGGCTCCTGCCAGTTGCCGATAACTCTGTTACAAAACATGATCATCTCATACAATAAAATTTAGCATCATGCTTTGACCATATCACATCACAACATGCCCTGCAAAAACAAGTTAGACCTCCTCTACTTTGTTGTTGCAAGTTTTACGTGGCTGCTACGGGCTGAGCAAGAACCGTTCTTACCTACGCATCAAAAACCACAACGCGGTATAGTGATTGCTTTTTGTTCTTCAGAAAGAACCATGTTCATTGGATCCGGTTCAACTAAAGTTGGAGAAACTAACACCCACCAGCCACCTGTGTTCGAAGCACGTCGGTAGTGTTGGGGAACGTAGTAATTTCAAAAAAAATCCTACGCACACGCAAGATCATGGTGATGCATAGCAACGAGAGGGGAGAGTGTTGTCCATGTACCCTCGTAGACCGAAAGCGAAAGCGTTAGCACAACGCGGTTGATGTAGTCATACGTCTTCACGATCCGACCGATCAAGTACCGAACGCACGGCACCTCTAAGTTCTACACACGTTCAACTCGATGACGCCCCTCGAACTCCGATCCAGACAAGTGTTGAGGGAGAATTTCGTCAGCACGATGGCGTGGTGACGATGATGATGTTCTAACGACGCAGGGCTTCGCCTAAGCACTGCTACGATATGATCGAGGTGGATTATGGTGGAGGGGGGCGCCTCACACGGCTAAGAGATCAAGAGATCAATTGTTGTGTTTTTGGGGTGCCCCCTGCCCCCATATATAAAGGAGTGGAGGAGGGGGAGGGCCGGCCCTCTCTATGGCGCGCCCTAGGGGAGTCCTCCCACCGGGAGTAGGATTCCCCCTTTCCTAGTAGAACTAGGAGCCCTTCCATGTAGTAGGAGTAGGAGGGAAGGAAAGGAAAGGGAAAAGGAGAAGGAAGGAAGGGGGCGCCCCCCTCCCTAGTCCAATTCGGACCAGCCCATGGGGAGGGGTGCGGCCACCCTTTGAGGCATTTCTCTCCTTTCCCGTATGGCCCATTAAGGCCCAATATGAATTCCCGTAACTCTCCGGTACTCCCGAAAATACCTGAATCACTCGGAACCTTTCCGATGTCCGAATATAGTCGTGCAATATATCGATCTTTACGTCTCAACCATTTCGAGACTCCTCGTCATGTCCCTGATCTCATCCGGGAGTCCGAACTCCTTCGGTACATCCAAACACATAAACTCATAATATAACCGTCATCGAACTTTAAGCGTGCGGACCCTACGGGTTCGAGAACTATGTAGACATGACTGAGACACGTCTCTGGTCAATAATCAATAGCGGAACTTGGATGCTCATATTGGCTCCTACATATTCTACGAAGATCTTTATCGGTCAAACCGCATAGCAACATACGTTGTTCCCTTTGTCATCGGTATGTTACTTGCACGAGATTCGATCGTCGGTATCTCAATACCTAGTTCAATGTCGTTACCGGTAAGTCTCTTTACTCATTCTGTAACACATCATGCCGCAACTAACTCATTAGTTGCAATGCTTGCAAGGCTTATAGTGATGTGCATTACCGAGTGGGCCCAGAGATACCTCTCCGACAATCGGAGTGACAAATCCTAATCTCGAAATACGCCAACCCAACAAGTACCTTCGGAGACACCTGTAGAGCACCTTTATAATAACCCAGTTACGTTGTGACGTTTGGTAGCACATAAAGTGTTCCTCCGATAAACGGGAGTTGCATAATCTCATAGTCATAGGGACATGTATAAGTCATGAAGAAAGCAATAGCAACAAACTAAACGATCAAGTGCTATGCTAACGGAATGGGTCAAGTCAATCACATCATTCTCTAATGATGTGACCCCGTTAATCAAATGACAACTCATGTCTATGGCTAGGAAACTTAACCATCTTTGATTCAACGAGCTAGTCAAGTAGAGGCATACTAGTGACATACTGTTTGTCTATGTATTCACACATGTATTATGTTTCCAATTAATACAATTCTATCATGAATAATAAACATTTATCATGATATAAGAAAATAAATAATAACTTTATTATTGCCTCTAGGGCATATTTCCTTCAGTCTCCCACTTGCACTAGAGTCAATAATCTAGTTCACATCGCCATGTGATTTAACATCAATAGTTCACATTACCATGTGATTAACACCCATAGTTCACTTCGTCATGTGACCAACACCCAAAGGGTTTACTAGAGTCAATAATCTAGTTCACATCGCTATGTGATTAATACCCAAAGAGTACTAAGGTGTGATCATGTTTTGCTTGTGGGGGAAGTTTAGTCAACGGGTCTGCCACATTCAGATCTGTATGTATTTTGCAAATTTCTATGTCAACAATGCTCTGCACGGAGCTACTCTAGCTAATTTCTCCCACTTTTAATATGTATCCAGATTGAGAGTTTGAGTCATCTAGATCAGTGTCAAAACTTGCATCGACGTAACCCTTTACGACGAACCTTTTGTCACCTCCATAATCGAGAAACATATCCTTATTCCACTGAGGATAATTTTGACCAATGTCCAGTGATCTACTCCTAGATCACTATTGTACTCCCTTGCCAAACTCAGGGCAGGGTATACAATAGGTCTGGTACACAGCATGGCATACTTTATAGAACCTATGGCTGATGCATAGGGAATGACTTTCATTCTCTCTCTATCTTCTGTCGTGGTCGGGTTTTGAGTCTTACTCAACTTCACACCTTGTAACACAGGCAAGAACTCCTTCTTTGACTGTTTCATTTTGAACTACTTCAAAATCTTGTCAAGGTATGTACTCATTGAAAAACTTATCAAGCGTCTTGATCTATCTCTATAGATCTTGATGCGCAATATGTAAGCAGCTTGACCGAGGTCTTTCTTTGAAAAACTCCTTTCAAACATTCCTTTATGCTTTGCAGAATGATTCTATATTATCTCCGATCAACAATATGTCATTCACATATACTTATCAGAAATGTTGTAGTGCTCCCACTCACTTTCTTGTAAATACAGTCTTCACCGTAAGTCTGTATAAAACTATATGCTTTGATCAACTTATCAAAGCGTATATTCCAACTCCGAGATGCTTGCACCAGTCCATAGATAGATCGCTAGAGCTTGCATATTTTGTTAGTACATTTAGGATTGACAAAACCTTCTGGTTGCATCATATACAACTCTTCTTTAATAAATCCATTAAGGAATGCAGTTTTGTTTATCCATTTGCCAGATTTCATAAAATGCGGCAATTGCTAACATGATTCGGACATACTTAAGCATAGATACGAGTGAGAAACTCTCATCATAGTCAACACCTTGAACTTGTCGAAAACCTTTTTGCGACAATTCTAGCTTTGTAGATAGTAACACTACTATCAGCGTCGGTCTTCCTCTTGAAGATCCATTTAATCTGAATGGCTCGCCGATCAATGGGCAAGTCAATCAAAGTCCATACTTTGTTCTCATACATGGATCTCATCTCAGATTTCATGGCCTCAAGCCATTTCGCGGAATCTGGGCTCATCATCTCTTCCTCATAGTTCGTAGGCTCGTCCTGGTCAAGTAACATGACCTCCAGAACAGGATTACCGTACCACTTTGGTGCGGATCTCACTCTGGTTTACCTACAAGGTTCGGTCATAACTTGATCTGAAGTTACATGATCATCATCATTAGCTTCCTCACTAATTGGTGTAGTAATCACAGGAACAGATTTCTGTGATGAACTACTTTCCAATAAGGGAGCAGGTACAGTTACCTCATCAAGTTCTACTTTCCTCCCACTCACTTCTGTCGAGAGAAACTCCTTCTCTAGAAAGGATCCATTCTCAGCAATGAATATCTTGCCTTCGGATCTGTGATAGAAGGTGTACCCAATATTTTCTTTTGGGTATCCTATGAAGATGCACTTCTCCGATTTGGGTTTGAGCTTATCAGGTTGAAACTTTTTCACATAAGCATTGCAACCTCAAACTTTAAAAATGATAGCTTAGGTTTCTTGCCAAACCATAGTTCATATGGTGTCATCTCAATGGATTTAGATGGTGCCCTATTTAATGTGAATGTAGCTGTCTCTAATGCATAACCCCAAAACGATAGTGGTAAATCGGTAAGAGACATCATAGATCGCACCATATCTAATAAAGTACGGTTACGATGTTCGGACACACCATTACACTGTGGTGTTCCAGGTGGCGTGAGTAGTGAAACTATTTCACATTGTTTTAACAGAAGGCCAAACTCGTAACTCAAATATTTTACTTCTGCGATCATATCGTAGAAACTTTTATTTTTGTTACGATGATTCCACTTCACTCTGAAATTCTTTGAACTTTTCAAATGTTTCATACTTGTGTTTCATCAAGTAGATATACTCATGTCTGCTCAAATCATCTGTGAAGATCAGAAAATAATGATACCTGCCGCGAGCCTCAATATTCATCGGACCACATACATCAGTATGTATGATTTCCAACAAATATGTTGCTCGCTCCATTGTTCCGGAGAACGGAGTCTTAGTCATCTTGCCCATGAGGCATGGTTCGCAAGCATCAACTGATTCATAATCAAGTGATTCCAAAAGCCCATCAGCATGGATTTTCTTCATGCGCTTTACACCAATATAACCTAAACGGCAGTGCCACAAATAAGTTGCACTATCATTATTAACTTTGCATCTTTTGGCTTCAATATTATGAAAATGTGTATCACCACGATCGAGATCCAACAAACCATTTTCATTGGGTGTATGACCATAGAAGGTTTTATTCATGTAAACAGAACAACAATTATTCTCTAACTTACATGAGTAACCGTATTGCAATAAACATGATCCAATCATATTCATGCTCAATGCAAACACTAAATAACTTTTATTTTAGGTTTAACACTAATCCCGAAAGTACAGGGAGTGTGCGATGATGATCATATCAATCTTGGAACCATTTCCAATACACATTGTCACTTCACCCTTAACTAGTCTGTGTTCATTCTGCAACTCCTGTTTCAAGTTACTATTCTTAGCAACTGAACTAGTATCAAATACTGAGGGGTTGCTATAAACACTAGTAAAGTACACATCAATAACATGTATATCAAATATACCTATGTTCACTTTGCCATCCTTCTTATCCGCCAATTACTTGGGGTAGTTCCGCTTCCAATGACCAGTCCCTTTGCAGTAGAAGCACTCAGTTTCAGGCTTAGGTCCAGACTTGGGTTTTTTCACTTGAGAAGCAACTTGTTTGCCGTTATTCTTGAAGTTCCCCTTTCTTCCCTTTGCCCCTTTACTTGAAACTAGTGGTTTTGTTTACCATCAACACTTGATACTTTTCTTGATTTCTACCTTCGTCGATTTCAGCATCACGAAGAGCTTGGGAATCGTTTCCGTTATCCCTTGCATATTATAGTTCATCACGAAGTTCTACTAACTTGGTGATGGTGACTAGAGAATTCTGTCAATCACTATTTTATCTGGAAGATTAACTCCCACTTGATTCAAGCGATTGTAGTACCTAGACAATCTGAACACATGCTCACTGCTTGAGCTATTCTCCTCCATCTTTTAGCTATAGAACTTGTTGGAGACTTCATATCTCTCAACTCGGGTATTTACTTGAAATATTAACTTCAACTCCTGGAACATCTCATATGGTCCATGACGTTCAAAACATCTTTGAAGTCCCGATTCTAAGCCGTTTAAGCATGGTGCACTAAACTATCAAGTAGTCATCATATTGAGCTAGCCAAACGTTCATAACATCTGCATCTACTCCTGCAATAGGTTTGTCACCTAGCGGTGCATCAAGGACATAATTCTTCTGTGCAGCAATGAGGATAAACCTCGGATCACGGATCCAATCCACATCATTGCTACTAACATCTTTCAACTTAGTTTTCTCTAGGAACATATCAAAAACAAAACAGGGGAGCTAAACGCGAGCTATTGATCTACAACATAGATATGCTAATATTACCAGGACTAAGTTCATGATAAATTTAAGTTCAATTAATCATATTACTTAAGAACTCTCACTTAGAAAGACATCCCTCTAATCTTCTAAGTGATCATGTGATCCAAATCAACTAAACCATAACCGATCATCACGTGAAATGGAGTAGTTTTCAATGGTGAACATCACTATGTTGATCATATCTACTATATGATTCACGCTCGACCTTTCGGTCTCAGTGTTCCCAGGCCATATCTCCATATGCTAGGCTCGTCAAGTTTAACCTGAGTATTCTACGTGTGCAAAATTGGCTTGCACCCGTTGTAGATGGACGTAGAGCTTATCACACCCGATCACCACGTGGTGTCTGGGCACGACGAACTTTGGCAACGGTGCATACTCAGGGAGAACACTTTTTATCTTGAAATTTAGTGAGAGATCATCTTATAATGCTAGCGTCAATCAAAGCAAGATAAGATGCATAAAAGATAAACATCACATGCAATCAAAATGTGTGACATGATATGGCCATCATCATCTTGTGCCTCTGATCTCCATCTCCAAAGCATCGTCATGATTTCCATCGTCACCGGCATGACACCATGATCTCCATCATCTTGATCTATATCAATGTGTCGTCACATGGTCGTCTCGACAACTATTGCTCTTGCAACTATTGCTATCGCATAGCGATAAAGTAAAGCAATTATTTGGCGCTTGCATCTTCTGCAATAAAGAGACAACCATAAGGCTTCTTCCAGTTGCCGATAACTTCAACAAAACATGATCATCTTATACAACAACTTATATCTCATCACGTCTTGACCATATCACATCACAACATGCCCCTACAAAAACAAGTTAGACGTCCTCTACTTTGTTGTTGCAAATTTTACGTGGCTGCTACGGGCTGAGCAAGAACCGCTCTTACCTACGCATCAAAACCACAACGATAGTTTGTCAAGTTAGTGTTGCTTTAACCTTCTCAAGGACCGGGCGTAGCCACACTTGGTTCAACTAAAGTTGGAGAAACTGACACCCGCTAGTCACCTGTGTGCATAGCACGGGGGTAAAACCAGTCTCGCGTAAGCGTACGGGTAATGTCGGTCCGGGCCACTTCATCCAACAATACCGCCGAACCAAAGTATGACATGCTGGTAAGCAGTATGACTTATATCGCCCACAACTCACCTGTGTTCTACTCGTGCATATGCATCTACGCATAAAACCAGACTCGGATACCACTGTTGGGGAACGTAGTAATTTCAAAAAAATTCCTACGCACACGCAAGATCATGGTGATGCATAGCAACAAGAGGGGAGAGTGTTGTCCACGTACCCTCGTAGACCGAAAGAGGAAGCGTTAGCACAACGCGGTTGATGTAGTCGTACGTCTTCACGATCCCACCGATCAAGTACCGAAAGCACGGCACCTCCGAGTTCTGCACACGTTCAACTCGATGACGTCCCTCGAACTCTGATCCAGACGAGTGTTGAGGGAGAGTTTTGTCAGCACGACAGCGTGGTAACGATGATGATGTTCTACCGACGCAGGGCTTCGCCTAAGCACCGCTATGATATGATCAAGGTGGATTGTGATGGAGGGGGGCACCGCACACGGCTAAGAGATCAAGAGATCAATTGTTGTGTCTTTGGGGTGCCCCCTGCCCCCGTATATAAAGGAGTGGAGGAGGGGGAGGGCCGGCCCTCTCTATGGCGCGCCCTAGGGGAGTCCTACTCTCACCGAGAGTAGGATTCTCCCTTTCCTAGTAGAACTAGGAGCCCTTCCATGTAGTAGGAGTAGGAGGGAAGGAAAGGGAAGGGAAAAGGGGACCTCCTATGCGCCGCTCTTTGCGTCCGATTCGCACGCGCCGCACAGGTACAGCCCCCTGAATGGGCCGGCCCATCGTCGCGACGAAACAGCAAAATGATAACCTAAAATTATAACGCGGAGCGGGGGATCGATCCCTGCATCTGGAGCTAGTATACTCTTGTCACTAACCAGGCGAGCTAACTACCTCCTTCGGTCATATGTAACGCGGGTACTTTAAAAGATCATCTACTACATATCTAACACCCCCACCTAGAAACCTTAAACATTGGATATGTTCAAAAAATTTAAAAATTCAAAAATTGTTCGTGTTTGCTGAATGCTAGAAGAACAACTAAAAAACTTGAACATAGTTTTGATAAAATGAACACTTTTTAAAATCCCGAACATTTTTTGAATTTAGAGAACAAAATTTTGTACGCGAACGTTATGTTTGAGAGAAAAAGTTAAGTTCGTATGAAATATGTGAACATTCTTTAAAACTCCCGAACAAAATTTGAAATATGTGAATAAATTTTTGAAATGGGAACATTTTACGAAACTCACAAACAAAAATTTCAAACACGAACATTTTCTGAAAAAATGCAAACAAAATTTGAAAAGGAACATTTACTGAATCTCACGAACAAAAATTGAAAAAACGAACATTTTTCTTAATTTGCGAACAAATTTTGCAAAGTTGTGAAATTGTAAAAAAACAAAAAAAGAAAAAGAAACTAAGAAAAGAAAAGAGAAACAAAATTTGAAGATGAGAACATTTTTTTAACTTTGAATAATTTTTTGAAAGCATGAACATTTTTTCAAGTCAGGAACAAAAATTGAAAATGAGAACATTTTGTGAAGTTTTGAACAATTTTTTTGAAAGGATGAACAAAATTTGAAAATGAGAACATTTTGTGAAGTTTTGAACAATTTTTTGAAAGCATGAACAAAATTAGAAAAATGAGAACATTTTGTGAAGTTTTGAACAATTGTGAGCAACACAAAAAAATTGAAAAAATAATAATATAACTTTGAAAAGAGAAAAACCAAAAACGAAAAAATGAAAAAGAAACAGAAAACGGGAAAAAAAGAAACATAAAAAACGAAAAAAAGATAAAAAAGAAAATAGAAAAAGAAAAAAGAACATTAAAACGAAAAAGAAAAAGAAACATTAAAAGAAAAGAAACAACAAAGGGTAAAGGGGGGAATAGAAAACTGGTTCTAGAACCTTCTAGAAGGTTCCCAAAACCAGAAAAATCAGCTGGGAACTACCTAGAAGATTCCCAAAACCGGATTCGCTTTAACGTTTGAACGGGCCGGCCCATCCTAACGCGCTCGTCAATCTGCGTGTGCGTCCGGTCGACTACTTGCCGCAAAGAGCGGCAAATAGGAAATTCCAGGGAAAAGGAGAAGGAAGGAAGGGGGCGCCCCCCCCCCCCCCCCCCCCAAGTCCAATTCGGACCAGCCCATGGGGAGGGGTGCGGCCATCCTTTGAGGCCTTTCTCTCCTTTCCCGTATGGCCCATTAAGGCCGAATACGAATACCCGTAACTCCCCGGTACTTCCGAAAATACCCGAATCACTCGGAACCTTTCCGATGTCCGAATATAGTCGTGCAATATATCGATCTTTACGTCTCGACCATTTCGAGACTCCTCGTCATGTCTCTGATCTCATCCGGGACTCCTAACTCCTTCGATACATCAAAACACATAAACTCGTAATATAACCGTCATTGAACTTTAAGCGTGCGGACCCTACGGGTTCGAGAACTATGTAGACATGACCGAGACACGTCTTCGGTCAATAACCAATAGAGAAACCTGGATGCTCATATTGGCTCCTACATATTCTCCGAAGATCTTTATCGATCAAACCGCATAACAACATACGTTGTTCCCTTTGTCATCGGTATGTTACTTGCCCCAAATTCGATCGTTGGTATCTCAATACCTAGTTCAATCTCATTACCGGTAAGTCTCTTTACTCGTTCTGTAACACATCATCTCGCAACTAACTCATTAGTTGCAATGCTTGCAAGGCTTATAGTGATGTGCATTACGAGTGGGCCCAGAGATACCTCTCCGACAATCGGAGTGACAAATCCTAATCTCGAAATACGCCAACCCAACAAGTACGTTCGGAGACACCTGTAGAGTACCTTTATAATCACCCAGTTATGTTGTGATGTTTGGTAGCACACAAAGTGTTCCTCCGGTAAACAGGAGTTGCATAATCTCATAGTCATAGGAACATGTATAAGTCATGAAGAAAGCAATAGCAACAAACTAAACGATCAAGTGTTGTGCTAACGGAATGGGTCAAGTCAATCATGTCATTCTCTAATGATGTGACCCCGTTAATCAAATGACAACTCATGTCTATGGCTAGGAAACTTAACCATCTTTGATTCAACGAGCTAGTCAAGTAGAGGCATATTAGTGACATACTGTTTGTCTATGTATTCACACATGTATTATGTTTCCGGTTAATACAATTCTAGCATGAATAATAAACATTTATCATGATATAAGGAAATAAATAATAACTTTATTATTGCCTCTAGGGAATATTTCCTTCAGGTAGAACCAGTCTCGCGTAAGCGTACACGTAATGTCGGTTTGAGCCGCTTCATCTAACAATACCGTTGAATCAAGAATCAACTAGTGACGTCAAGCAATATGTATATACCCATGCCCACAACTCGTTTGTGTTCTACTCGTGCATATAACATCTACGCATAGACCTGGCTTGGATGCCACTGTTGGGTAACGCAGTAATTTCCGAAACTTTCCTACACACATGCAAGATCTATCTAGGTGATGCATAGCAACGAGAGGGGAGGAGTGTTGTCCACGTACCCTCGTAGACCGTAAGCGGAAGCGTTATGATAACGCGGTTGATGTAGTCGAACATCTTCATGATCTGACCGATCCTAGCACCGAAGGTACGGCACCTCCGAGATCTGCCCACGTTCAACTCGGTGACGTCCCGCGAACTCTAGATCCAACTGAGTGTTGAGGGAGAGTTTCGTCAACACGACGGTGTGATGACGGTGATGATGAAGCTACCGGAACAGGGCTTCGCCTAAGCACCGCTACGATATGACCGAGGTCGATTATGGTGGAGGGGGCACCACACACGGTTAAGACAATGATCAACTTGTGTCTATGGGGTGCCCCCTCCCCCGTATATGAAGGAATGGAGGAGGGGAGGGCCGGGCCTCTATGGCGCACCCTAGGGGAGTCCTACTCCCACCGGGAGTAGGATCCCCCCCCTTCCAAGTAGTAGGAGTAGGAGAGAAGGAAGGGGAGGAGAGAGAGAAGGAAAGGGGGGCCGGGCCCCACCCAATTTGGATTGGGCTTGGGGGCGTGCCTCCCACCTTTTCCCTTCCTCTCCTCTACTCCACTAAGGCCCAATGACGCCCATACACTCCCCGGGGGGTTCCGGTTACCTCCCGGTACTCTGGAAAATGCCTGAACTCACCCGGAACCATTCTGATGTCCAAAGATAGGCTTCCAATATATCAATCTTTATGCCTCGACCATTTCGAGACTCCTCGTCATGTCCGTGATCATATCGGGGACTCCGAACTACCTTGGGTACATCAAAACAGATAAACTCATAATACCGATCGTCACCGAACGTTAAGCGTGCAGACCCTACGGGTTCGAGAACTATGTAGACATGACCGAGACTCATCTCCGGTCAATAACCAATAGTGGAACCTGGATGCTCATATTGGTTCCTACATATTATACGAATATCTTTATCGGTCAAACCGCACAACAACATACGTTGTTCCCTTTGTCATCGGTATGTTACTTGCCCGAGATTCGATCGTTGGTATCTCAATACCTAGTTCAATCTCATTACCGGCAAGTCTCTTTACTCTTTCCGTAATGCATCATCCCGAAACTAACTCATTAGTCACATTGCTTGCAAGGCTCATAGTGATGTGCATTACCGAGAGGGCCCAGAGATACCTCTCCGATACTCGGAGTGACAAATCCTAATCTCGATCTATGCCAACTCAACAAACACCATCGGAGACACCTGTAGAGCATCTTTATAGTCACCCAGTTACGTTGTGACGTTTGATAGCACACTAAGTGTTCCTCCGGTATTTGGGAGTTGCATGATCTCATAGTCATAGGAACATGTATAAGTTATGGAGAAAGCAATAGCAACAAACTAAATGATCATCGTGCTAAGCTAACGGATGGGTCAAGTTAATCACAACATTATCTAATGATGTGATCCCGTTAATCAAATGATAACTCATGTCTATGGTCAGGAAACATAACCATCATTGATTCAATGAGCTAGTCAAGTAGAGGCATACTAGTGACATTCTGTTTGTATATCTATTCACACATGTACTAAGTTTTCGGTTAATACAATTCTAGCATTAATAATAAACATTTATCATGATATAAGGAAATATAAATAACAACTTTATTATTGCCTCTAGGGCATATTTCCTTCATGCACTTGTAGTAGTCATATCCATGTTGCAAAAAATTTGATGTCGGAGTCTACTGTTGAGCTTGTTGCCACAAAAAAACTTTTACATTTGGTTGAACATATATGTGCCAAAGTTTAGTCCAAGACTTTTGTTCTCTCACGGGATCAAATGAGTCGCCTCTTCCCACAATCCAATCTTATCTCTGAACTTTGGTTGTAACAATCATTCGGTATACCGACTTCACCGGAAAAAAATCCTTTCTTCTCGCACCCACAAGACCAAAAGTCCTCTTAATGCATCGTGATGATTGGTATGTTTAGGATTATATCTGCATCAATCGGTAGAAAAGTTTGGTTTATCTTGTCTCAGTTCCATGAAGCACTTGTTTCATCAATTAATTTTGAAACAAATTGTGGTCTGTCAGGTGTCAAACAGACAAAGAATTTCATAGAAGCTTCTCTTGCAAACGGTTATGTGCCTATGTGAGTAGTGTGTGTGCTTATGGGTTTGGCCCATTTAGGAGCGCTAGAGGCAAACAGGCGTATTGTCTTGCTGTGGGCAATTTTCCTAAGCAGAAAACTTATTGGGCCTTCTGCAGACCTATAGGCCTACATAGCTTACTAAACTTCCTCGATTGTTCACGAAACTAAATGGCAACCCACTTATGCATGGCCTAAGTTCCCAAGTTCCTTCCTACATGACTTCCTCGGAATCCCAAGTTTCTTGCTCCTCAACTGTTCAAGAATGACCTGATGCAAGCTGAGAAAATCAAGTGGATGGATGACACTGCTCTCTGACTAGGGGGCTGATTGGATAGTGCCCGAGAGTTGCCCTTCCAAAATTTTGGCGTTGACTAAGAGCTTGGCTCATGTTTGGATCATGGCCCAATCTTTCCATCCGTGCCAAGTTTTTGGTCGTCTAGTTCAGATTTTGCGCCAGCGTGAGGGCCAAACTAGGGTGGAAGATAACCTATCCAAATAACTGGCGCACCCAACTTTCGCGGGGCTGCCGTGGGCTTCATCTGAACATCCCCTAGATGTGCAAGAATCACACTTCCCGATCTATCCATAGTTAATGCTTGTTCAATCACTTCATTCAGACCCAAAGCCTTCCAAACTTCTTTGCCCACTGGCACATGAACATAAGGTGCCAAACATCCGTTGCCCCACCATTACATACAGGACACCGAGCCAATGCTGGGATATGGCGATTCGAAGCAAACACATGCCTGGCATAATTCCTTGTAAAGCTTTCCACCCAAATATTTTGATTTTGCTTGGTACACTTAGTTTCCATAGTAATTTTCTAGACAAGATTGTTACTCAAGGGGCCAACATCATCATTTTTTACTCCGTTGGCGAACTGATTCTCCGATTCAACATAGTATGCAGACCTGGACGAAAAGGAGTATGCATGGGTTTTATGCGAGGCTACAAAATCCGCACCCAACCGCGCACCCAATGAGATTCTCAGAATTCTTTCAACATCAACCAATAAGAAAATGTTCGAGGTAGTATCTTCATCCCACATGCCAGTCATTGGATTCATATGTTCATCAACTGTTTGTAAGATACACTGCCCCTTGCTTGCCAAAACTTTCCTAGACGGACTTTTGGGCCCTAGTGCTCTTCTCAAATGTTAATTTGTTTGCCCAATCCAATTCACCAAATGTGGCCTCTTCTAAAGGTTTTTAAGACGGCAAAGATACTTCAATATAAATGATGAACCCTCAATGGACCAGAAGATCGTTGCGGGTGTGCGAGCACAACCACGAAATCCAGTGGTCATCAGTTACGACCAATAATTACAAGTAATAATCTTTTGAAAACCTCTCGGCTTAACCCACCAGTAGTTTTTCAAAGGGTAAACCTCCTCACTTTTATCAATAAATAAAAAATGCGTACTTAATATGGTTATCCTACCCAGTTAGCCCCTTGGAACTACGGTCAAAGACTGAATAAAATATTTATGCGGACCTAACCCTTGTGCACCCGTTTTTCTTTGCCATGGCAACGTTTTTTGTTTTCCTACCACGATGTGTTTTATACTTAGTAGAAATAACGGCTGGGTAGTTTTCATCCAAGTACATGAGTTTGTTAGGATTTTTTTCCTAGAACTAGTCTACGCCCACACGAGCTGGATCATGGGATGGCACGATCAACGAGGTTTGTCGTGGGCGTTTTTCTCGGGCCATTGGTAGTCTCAATCTCTCAGTAACGGAATAAGAAGAGTGAAAGAAAGAGAAAAGTTGCAAGGTTGCATGCAACGCAAAAACACATGTGTCCTCGAGCTCCTGTGAATGTGTGATATGTGCTGACAATTGGCACCAGAGCTACGTGCTTGATCTGGTGGACATGGCCGGGAGTAAGGCTGCAGGGAACCACGACAACACTAGGGACAGGTCCGCGACGCAGGAGAGGCATGGGTGCACAATGTCGTTGTCACCTACCAGGCACAAGTATGCAATCGACGAGAATGAGGTTGCCGCGCTGGTGGTGCAGAGACGCGAGGTGGCCCTACCTACCATGTTCCCGACGCTGACCCAGAGCAACTACGATGACTGGTCGCTCCTGATGAGAGCCATCCTACAGACACGCGGGTTGTGGGACACCGTGAATATCGGGCTCGCCAACTAACCACGACGACCATGCTGCCCTGGAGGCCGTACTCTGGGAGGTGCCACTGGAGATGCTCGCGGTCCTCCCCACGAAGGAGACATCAAGCAGACCTGGGATGTTGTCAAGACCATGCAGCTGGTCTCGGCTGTCGTGCCCGAGGCCAAGGCCTAGGGTATCTGCTGAGAATTCGAGGACATCCGCTTCGAGCCCAGCGAGAACGTCGATGACTTCACGATGCGACTCAGTGGGCTCATCAATAACCTCTCCATCCACTGTGACCATGTCTGTGACGGACGTGTGGTGCGCAAATTCCTTTGTGTTGTGCCCCGTAGGTATGCTCAGGTGGCGCTCTCGATCGAAATGTTGGACGATCTCGATAGCCTCATGATAGAGAAGCTCACCGAGCGGCTCAAGGTGGTGGAGGAATGCCTCGACCAAGATGGTGAGGGCAAGACCAGGGGCACCTCCTGCTCACCTTGGAGGAATGGCACGTGCGCGAGAAGCGCGAGGCCAACACCGGCGCTAGCGGTAGCAACTCATCAGGCGCACAAGAGGGTGGGTAAGGCCATGGGCATGGTGGTGACTATGGTGGAAAGGGCAAGACCCCCGGTGGCGAGGAAGCCAATGGCGGGAAGGGCGGTGACAGCAGCGACGCAGATCGTGACAAGTGCCATTATTGTGGTATCATCGTCCATTGGGCCCATGATTGTCACAAGAAAAAGCGTGAGGAGGGCCAGGCCCTCCTTGCCCAAGGCCAAGCAGGGGAGGATGATCATCCCAGCCTGCTGATGACTAAGGATGATTCGTTGGCGGCGACGACTGACACGGGAGAGAAGGCTACCAGGGCAACAGACTCGCCGGCTGACAACGCGACGCAGGATCTCGTATTCCTCAACGAATCACGAGCCTGTGTGGATCTTTGATGCGTGCCAAAGGACGAGGACATGACCTGGTACCTAAACACGGGCGCGTCGAACCACATGACCAGGGACGAGGCGGCGTGCTCTGAGCTAGACAAGGGCGTTCGCGGCTCTGTTAGATTCGGGGAAGACTCGCTCGTGGCGATTCAAGAGCTGGAGAGGAGCAACATGCACTCACCAATGTGTACTGATCCTGCGGCTCTGGAGTAACATTGTCTCCATTGGGCAGTGATAACCCACAAGTATAAAGGATCACAACAGTTTTCAAGGGTAGAGTATTCAACCTAAATTTATAAATTCGATACAAGGGGAGCCAAAAAATATTTGCAAGTATTAGCTGTTGAGTTGTCAATTCAACCACACTTGGAGATTAATTATCTGCAGCAAAGTGATCAGTAGCATAGTAATATGATAGTTTTGATAGTAGTGATGACAACAGTAGTAACGGTAATAGTGATTGCAATGATTTTGTAGCAAATGAAACAGACAGCAGTAGTAACTTAGCAAGAACAATATGTAGGAAATTTATAGGCGTTGGATCGGTGGATTTATTGGATGATATTCATCATATAACAGTCATATCCTAGGGCGATACAAAACTAGCTCCAGTTCATAAATATAATATAGGCATGTATTCCCTAAATAGTCATACGTGCTTATGGAAAGAACTTGCATGCCATCTTTTGTCCTACCCTCCCGTGGCAGCTGAGTCCATAAGGAAACTAAGGGATATTAAGGCCTCTTTTTAATAGAGAACCGGAACAAAGCATTAACACATCGTGAATACATGAACTCCTCAAACTACGGTCATCACCGGAAATTATCCCGATTATTGTCACCCCGGGGTTTACGGATCATAACACGTAATAGGTGAATATGACTTGCAAGATCGGATCTAGAACATAGATATAATGATGAAAACATAGCCGGTTCAGATCTGAAATCATGGCATCCGAGCCCAAAGTGACAAGCATTAAGCATGGCAAAGTCGTAACAATATCAATCTCAGAACATAGTGGATACTAGGGATCAAGCCCTAACAAAACTAACTCGATTACATGATGAATCTCATCCAACTCCTCACCGACCAGTGAGCCTACGAAGGAATTACTCACTCCCGGTGGGGAGCATCATGGAATTGGCGATGAAGGAGGGTTGGTGATGACGAAGCTGAAAGGCCCCCCTCTTCGAAGCCCCAAATGAACTCCAGATCTGGCCTCCGGATGAAGAACAGGAGGCGGCGGTGACTCCGTATCGTTAAACGCGATGAAACTTCCTCCTTGATTTTTTTTCTCCAACCGTCAAGATTCATCGTCGCCGGCGAAGACGCCAAGGTGCTCAAGCTGAGGAAGGCCTTTATGGGCTGACACGGGCCCCTCGCACCTAGAATACCAAGCTGGACGCGAGCCTGGCATCACTCGGGTTTAGCAGATGCCCGTCCGAACACTTCTTGTATGCCAGAGGCACAACGTCCTCACGGCTGGTCGTCAGTGTCTACGTCGATGACTTGACCATCACCGGTTCTGACGAGGAGGAGTTGCGTGCTTCAAGAAGGAGATGCTTGCGCTCTTCGACATGAGCGATCTTGGACGGCTCCACAACTTCCTAGACAGCAACTTGGTCAGCTAGCAGTCACAGAAGCAGAGCATGGTGGCCCTTTCTTCGTGTGAATTTGAGTGCATGGCCGCCACCACGGCGGCTTGCCAAGGCATCTGGCTAGCATGGCTGCTCGGGGAGATCAAGGATAAAGATCAAAGGGCGGCATTGCTCAACGTCGACAACAAATCAACCATCTCTTTGAGTAAGATGAGTAAGAACCCTGTTTTCCGCAACCAAAGCAAACACATTGAGATATGGTCCACTTCATTCGGGAGTGCGTGGAGAACAGGAAGATCCAAATTGAGTTCGTTCGGTCCAAGGAGCAACTTGCTGATGTGTTCACCAAAGAACTCGGGCTCGGGCGGGTCAACCTCCAAGAGCAACGCAAGAAAATCGGGATGGTGGAAATCAACAAGGCACACAAGGCTTAGGGAGTGATTGTGAACTTAACACTTGTGCGCCCATTTTCTCTGCCATGGCAGCGTTTTCTGTTTTGCTGCTACAATAGTTGTTTTAGACTGAGTAGATAAATTTAGCAGTTCAGCTGAGATTTGTTAGCTGAGTAGATAAATTTGTTAGGATTGTTTTTCCCCTGGAACTAGTCTACGCCCGCACGAGCTGGATCGTGGGATGGCACGATCGACGAGGTTCGTCGTGGGTGATTTTCTTGGGCCGTTGGTGGTCTCGATCTCTCTGTAACAAAATAAGAGCGGTGAAAGAATGAGAAAAGTTGCAAGGTTGCACAACACTGTCCTTGAGCTCGTTTGAGTGTGTGATCTGTGCTGACAATTTCTATGCCAGTAGAATGTAAGAAAATGAACACGTGTGCAGTTCAGCAGAATAAGTAATAAAGTATCAAGTAGTCAAAATGAGCCAAGGCATCCGGAAAGGAGCATGCCGTGCCGTGGGTTCGGCTCCTCTACAGTTCAGTTGTTACTGTATGGGTACTGTAGGCTCTAATATCAACCGTCCACTCTAATCTAATGGATCTCCTTACTTTCACTTTTACCCTCCCTTCTCCCGGTTTTTTTTCTGGCGTGGTAAGAAAACATGTAGGAAGTGGGAGTCGAACCCATTACCTATGGTTCACCATAGCTGTTCGCAACCAACTGAACTAACTTAAATAATTGTTACAACTAAGTTGAGTAATATTTATACCTCCACGATGACGCGACCATGATCCCCTCGATGCCTGAAACAACGCTCCACCCGTTATTCCGGTTCTCCTCCTGATCGATATATTGCACCGTAATTAAAAACGCGAATTTTTTTACCTACACGGGATTCGAACCTGCGTCGAGATGGAAAGGACAATCCCAACTACCATCACGCCAGCCTAGTTTGTTGTTCATTAGTTGAAAACGAAATTCTTTTAAACTCTTTCTTACTGCTGTCATAAGAAAAAACAAAGCTATTTTTCTGGAAAAAAATTCCACTTCATCAATGAAAGTTACCGGGGGTATATTTCATGATGCCCCTCCCTCCCCTACCCCAGGTCTCCAAAGTTATCAGGACCGGGGTATATAAGTTATCAGGTCTGCGAGACGTGAGTTACCATGCTATTAACATGAAAAGTTACCGTGGGTATATTTAATCAACCCCCTCGTCGAAGTTATCAGGACAGGGGTACATAAGTTATCAGGTCTGCAAATGTGTGGGTTACCATGCTATTCACACAAATGTTACCGGACCCCCTCCCCCCCACCCTCCTCATGCCAAAAGTTATGCCAAAGTTATCAGGACTGGGGTACATAAGTAATCAGGTGTGCGATGTCTGAGTTACAATGCTATTCACACAAAAAGTTACCGAGGGGATGTTTC